>NC_073380.1:105717142-106064642 GCF_028641065.1 Leucoraja erinaceus
ATTGGGCGTTCCTGGTCCATATAACCATATAACAATTGCAGCACGGAAAAACACAGGCCATCTCGACCCTACTAGTCCGTGCCGAACTCATAATCTCGCCTAGTCCCATATACCTGCGAGTTAGGTTTTTACCAGACCTAGAATGATGAACGTGATGCGTCTGGGGTAATCACCATGTTATCCAGTCTAATTTTATGGAGTGACTGGACTCTGTGAGCGTATACAAGAGCCATAAGCATGAGCATTTTTAACATAGATTGAGCAAGACTGAGGGATCTGGCTGGTGCCATTCTCTGAGATATGTCAATATCACACCGATATCCCATGCATGGGTATACCTGGTTTTTTGGGGCTTATTATTATAATTGCCCTTCATAAGTTTATCTTCAGTGGATGGGATCCCATGCTCTGCTGTCCTGCTGTTTTTAGATAAGCAGACAAGGCGCTTCATGCTGTATTTACGGCACTGTAACTCACCTTTTAATCATGGTGTAGATGGTCCAGGAACTCCAATACATCAGTGGTTGAATAGTTTGGTATGTTGTCCCTGCACCGTGGCAGTATTTTCCCATGCTCTTGGTGACTGTTCGCAGGGATGCCGACATGGTGGTAATGGTTCATTTGGATAATCCCAGTCCCTGGTAAGGTCTATTCAAAACCTACACCCAGGAGTTTGATGTTTTTATGGCATGGGTGGCTTATGCCTGATACTGGGTTGAGTCAGCAACCATGGTCCACTAGGGAAATCCAAAGGTGACTCGCCCACCATGTCGTGATGAACTGGGAACCATGGCTGTGTAGGCCAGTCGGGCACGTTCAATATCTCGGAGACAGATTCCATCTGTATTGCGAAGTGCCCGACTGATGAGGCAGAAGGGAGGAAGGCAAAGCAGAAATTCCCCCTTCCAGCGTGTAGGCATCTATCGCTGCTGCCTCTGATCTGGTTCCTAAGTCACATACATAGTTTACTGGTGATTCCGTCTTGTGCAACCAAATTGATATCTGGCTTTCAAACTGCTTAATACCTTTAGCAGATATTTTGGGTTTGACATCTATTCAATGTTATCATAAATTTTTACCCGTGACGTGGTGTCTCCCACTGTGTTCTAGCTTCCTAGGAAATAGGCAGCTGATAGTTAAAATGTCTTTTGACACACCATTGCCAGATCTGTTTGACCAATTTGTTGCACGATAATGATTTTATGCTCCCCATATGGTTGATATAAGCCACCACCATAGTATTATCAATCCGTAACCGCATATGTACGTGCTGCATTTGAAATGCATATGCTTTTTAGCCCAATAGGCGATCACCAATCCCAAATAGTTGATGCCCGGTGTGTGTAGTAACGATGATTCTGAATTGGTCCATCTGTTACCTGTGCTGGATATGGAGTTTAGTTGCTCCCCAGCCTAAAGTACTGGCATCGGTTTTTAATAACCAAGTTGGGATTGGTGATAATAATAGGGCTGAAAACTATGCCAAACATATGTCTGCCCACCACTGTAATTGTGATATAGCTTCAGTGGGTACATTCATGATTTGATTATAGTGACCCAAGCACCTTGGCAAAGTAACAGTCATATGGATGGAATTGATATTGAAGCCCAGATAATCCATGGTAGTTAACGGCTTCAATTCTGGTTTATCTGGGCGTGGGATGAACCTCAGTGCTTTAGGGAGCTGTTTCGTAGCTAGAACTGCTGCCACAGCTAATTCCTTTGTTTCCCCTAATATGAGGATATCATCCAATATATGCCATGATTATGCTTGTTTTCTTAATATTTTCATGGCTATTTTTAATATTTATAATAGTTTAGGGCTGAGGTTAGACCATCGGGAATGCTCTATACTCCCATAGTTGCCCTAACCGGGATATCCATTATCCAGGTAAATTTTTTAGGTATCTACAATGATCCTAGTGTATGGGTATAAGATAGTTTGCATCTTCCATATCAATG
The DNA here is from genome assembly GCF_028641065.1 of Leucoraja erinaceus. Lineage (NCBI taxonomy): Eukaryota > Metazoa > Chordata > Chondrichthyes > Rajiformes > Rajidae > Leucoraja > Leucoraja erinaceus. The sequence goes on from NC_073380.1 coordinate 105,719,105, forward strand.
CTCGCCATAAGGTATCCTTTGGAGATCAGATGTCTGGCAGTGACAAAAACCCGTCTCCATCTTAAAGTGTATATACTCAACAGATTTATTTAGTGATATTAGATCAATGATGATGCTACATTCACCATCTTTTGTAGTTTTAGTGAATATATTCGATACAAATTCCAATGGTTCATGTTTACTCCCATGATCCGTTTAGTAATGAGCCTTTCTAGTTCAGCTTGACCTTCTCGCTTCTCTTTCTTAGAGGGAGAAAATGCCCTTTGGGCGCATTGCTGAACTGGCGGTAATATGCCCAATTTGAATTCAAGTTTTTATCCACTAATACTGTTGAGTATATATTAGTTATTTGTGACAGCACCCCATGCTTTTATCAACAAGTGTAAATGCCCCCCCCCCCCGCAGTTAGTAGAACACCCTTATTTTGTGTAAACTGGGAGGAACCAGACTACCTACCTCCATGTTTATTGTTTTTTCATGAAGGCTTAGTTTTGCTGGTATGCTGGTGCTGTCGGTGGGGCGGCGCATTTTTCCCACGGCTCCGCTCTGGGCCCCTGTCTAAAAAGAACTTTGGGGGTAATGTGAAGCGGTCACCAGGCTTTCACCAGTCCTTGTTCGATATCTGCTGGTGGATGCCGAGGGGTGCTGCCAGCTGGCTGTTGGATGCGATGTCCTGCTCGTTCCATGGCCTGCCTTCATGAGGCGCACAGGTTTAGCTGCCTCTCTTCCCGCAGCAGCGGTTTGCATAGCCCCGTATATTTGGGGTTGCGGGCAGGTCTTATATGCACAAATGTCAGTCGAGTATCCCAAATTTGGGAACATCTTAGGCGTCAGCACACTCGTAGTGCAACGGGATAGTCTCATCCTGGGAGAACCACCTTGGTGATCATGGCGCCTCGCCTGCCAGGTGAGTATGATCCGTGGAAAAAACGAGCAAAGGCGGTGACATCTTGACCCTCTGTTAGGAGCTTCAGAATTCGCTGCTTTTAGCTTTTGTCTGCGAGTCTGCTGACCCAGCTGCCTGCAGATTTGCCTCTAGAAAGGCCTACTCCTGCAGGGCTTTGTTTGGGAAGATGGCCGCGTGGAGGAGCCATGTAGTGGCCCACGACACCCAGCAGCTCTTCCTGATTCTGCTCCCCTGGCATACTCCTGTTCTCGTCCGCCTGCCCAGCGTTTAAGCCAGCCCAGCCCTGGCCTCCTTAGCTAGCCTCAAAAGAGGGAGCAAAAGGGTGTGCTATAAATTGGAGGAGACATAGCTCAAACTCCATTGTTGCATCAATCCCTCGACAAGGGAGATGGCTAGTGCAATAGCACTGGGGTAGGAGTGTCAGCTCCCTTGGCATTCAGCCAGTGCCCCTTTTTTCCTGGAGGTTTTGAACTCCATGACCTCCTCTGGCTTGGGGAGACAGACATACTTGTTTTTGCTGTCTCCAGCCTGTTCCAGTATTGGAGGAAGTTGGTTCCTGTAGAACCTGTATTTTTGGTAAGGTTTTTGTCTTACCTGTAGTTAGAGGCTGCCTGCCGTTTTTCAGGCGGCATTGTAGCGGTTCCCGGGCGGCGATTCTCCTTGTCAGGAGTCTGCAGGGCTCCCGGTCGGGTTTTTAAATTTCCCTCCGGTCCGCTGCTGTTAACCAAACAGCTGTTCAGCGGACCGGCATCAGCGCAGCTCCCTGTCAGCGGTCCGCAGCGTGTGCGGTCCCGTTTGCGCCTATCCCCCTCCACTGTCGGCTCCTTCGCTGGAGTCGAACGGGGGCCGCTTCCTCTGCTGCTTTGCTCCCCCTGGAGCAAAAAACCACAAGGCCCGATTAAGGTAAGTACTTACCTCACGTTCCTTGGTTTGCGGGAGCGCCCGACTCCCGCTGGGCCGCGTGTGCACAGCTGTGCGATAATGGCCGCAACAGCGCACTGGGCGGGTTCTTCACGGAATCACTCACGTGACTCCGAAGTAAAATTGGCTTGGTGTAAATTGCCCTAGTGTGTGTAGGACAGGGTATGGGCTGTCCCACTGTATGAGCTAATTCAAATTTCCCTTAATTCGAACTCGGAGAATTACGGTAATAGCCGCTCGTGGGTACTCGTGGACATTTTTCAACATTTTTCCTGAGCTTACCGCATTTCCCGAGTACCTGCCGTTAGCGTTACAAGTCGCCAAGAGATGTCCCGAGCTCCGGCGTACCCGCTATGTACATTCTACGTGCTTACCACGTTTGATTTTTTTTTTAACTCAGGAGAGCTCTTGAATTAGCTCGTACAGTAGACAGCCCCTTTAGTTTGTTGGGATCGCAGGTTGGCACGGACTCGGTGCTGTATCTCTAAACTAAACTAAATCTGTGTCAGTTTAGGAAATAGTGTGTTAATCTGACTGACACCGGCCGGTCCTGCCCTTCATTTGCTTCTTATTCTACGCTGTCATGTAGACAAGCTGTACCGTTGGTGATCAGGAATGAGAAAGGAAAGATTGGATGAATATATAATCAGGAAGAAGATAATGTAAAGGTTTATACGCGACCTTCAACATAAATCAGAAGACATTGTGGTTTGAGGGGAAAGAGGAATTTGAGAAAGTAGATGATGATAACATAATTTTCAAATAATTACAAACTAATGGAAATTTACAATACAGAATAAGCTGTTTGCCAGGTTCCTCATGCGTTTGTTAATTTAATTTACAATTCCCTATGTTGTGCATTGTTAAAAAATATAATCAAATTCCCAAATTAAAAAGGCCACTCCTCAAAAACGTAATTCACTAAGCCAAGCAATTTTCTTGAAAACTTAATATACTAAATGTGATCTTTCGAGTGCATCATATAAAATGCACAAATACAGAAATTTCAGTAGGTCGTTACTCGTTACAGTTCACATAGATTAGCAGCAGTTTGCTTTCTCTGAAGATGTACAATATGCAAGATATACTGCCATTAAATATATTGGAACATTTAACTTTATGAAAATTCCCCTTCCTTTCAAACTGTTAGAGATGTGTATTTCACAAGGAAATGCATTATTTGAATGTTAATTATCATTCAATGCCAGTGAGCCCATTACCTTAAAACAATGCAAGTGCAATGTAAATTGGAAAATTCCTGCGGAGAAGAAATTTAATAATTGACAGAGATTGTCACCGCGATTGAGATTAAAATTGAATCTGAATCTGAGATAGGGCAGATGGTTTGACAGAAAGAGTGGAAATAAGTTTCTGATCTCCATGACGACATCCCCGCTCCGTATTAATGCTTCTCGCACTAGCTTGACATCGGTTTATTCATTCCTGACCTAAAAATTTCTTATCTATCTGTCCATTAATGTGTTCCTTCTATAGACATATTCAGCAAATCCCCACAGTTATCCCAGAAAAGCACCCCTTTATGATAATAACTTGATTATTCCAAAGTAACTCCCTCTGATCAGAATTGCTGACCATCTCAAACAGAATGGGATTGTTAACCTGCCTAACTATATGATTATTTGTGTTTCATTGGAAGACAAAGTGACTCAACAGCTGACAGTATGATATAGCTGCAACAAAATTTGGATAATCATTTAGATTAGATTGGATTCAATTAGATTAGATTGGATTAGATTAGGTAAAATAAGATTAGAGTATTGTCATCATGTACATGAAAGTGTCAGGAAATGCCTTGTTAACATGAAGCTCACAAAGTAAACCATGTACATGCACTAATGATAAATACAATTAAACAACAAATGCAAACCAGTAGAATGGTGCTAGATAGTAGTTCAAAATGCAAAAAAAAAATGTAAGTACAATATTGCAATTCAATTCAACTTTAATGTCATCGCACAAATACAAGTATGAGTACAACAAAATGTAGTTTTGCGTCAGTCCGTAGTAGTTGTACATAAAGAAATTTAAAAAAATAGAAAGAGAGAAGATACAGAATAATCAAAAAATACAGAATAATTATACAATGGGGACGGAGGGATCAGAGAAATCTATCGGCGGGACTCCAAGTTCAGCAATGTGATTGTGTTATTGTAGAAGCTGTTCCTCATCCTACTAGTACGTGACCTGAGGCTCCTGTACCGCCTCCCTGATGGGAGGAGGGCAAACAGTCCATGGTTGGGGTGTGAGGGGTCTTTGATGATCTTCCCAGCCCGTCTCAGACACCGTTTTCGGTGGAGGGCATCCATGGCAGGGAGCGGGGCACCGATGATGTGCTGCGCGGTTTTCACCACCCGTTGTAGTGCCTTCCTGTCCGCAGCAGTGCAGCTGCTGTACCATACCGTGAAGCAGGTGGTCAGGATACTCTCTATGGTACAGCGGTAAAAGTTGGTCAGGATCCGGGGGGACAGGTGGGCTTTCTTGAGCTTTCTTGAATAACCCAAAGAGGTAGAGTTCAGAGTACGAGTGCATGGTAACACGTCTGAGAACGGTATGTGGAAGAGGTGATTGGTTCAGGAGTCTCATAGCAGTGGGAAAGAAGCTGCACTTAAGCATGGATGTCCGACCTCTCACCTGCATCTTCTTCCAGAAGGTTGTAGAGACAAAAGGGAATGGCCAGGGTGATTGGCATCCTTAACATGACTTCCACCCTTCCTGTTGCAAACTAGTGAAGATGGGCTGGATGGAAGGAAGGATGGAAGTGATGGATTGGGCAGTATTGATCACTCTTTACTGGTTCATGTGTCCAAGAGCAGAGCAGTTGCCGTACCAGGCTGAGATGCATGCCATGAGAATGCTTTCAGTAAAGCTGCTGTAGGAATTCGTGGGAATCCTCGCAGACTTGCTGAATCTTGACAGAAGCCCGTGAAAATACATATGTTGATGTACTTTCTTGATCAGCGTGTCAGTGTGAAGTTGCCGGGGAGTACCTTCATGATCGTGAGGCGTTGCCGCATTCTGGAAACTAGTCGCGGCCTCATTATGGTCACCACCAATTTTTCAACATGTTGAAAAATTAGCGGTGGCCAGAATGAAGCCACCCTGGAGAGCAGCGAGAATTCTCGAGCCATACGTGGGTCACCAGGAAGTCCTAGTGGGTTACCAGGAGGTCAAAGGTTCTCAGAGGTTCTCGTAGGTTGTAGCTGGTGCTGACTGAATTTAATTGGTTCATTGGGGGAAAAAAAACATAAGCAGTAGTTTTCAGAACCGAGGATAACCGACCGGTAATGTTAAATGTCTGCCGAGCTTCACAGCCGTGTATCTCTGGCTTATTAAAAGTTGTCTCCACTCCCACTCCTCTCTACCCCTCTCTCCCCCACCCCCCCCCCCCCCCCCCCCCCCCCCACCCCCCCCCCCCCCCCCCCCCCCCCCCCCCCCCCCCCCTTTTAAAGGACTTACCGTACACTATGCTTTTTAGCTACTTAATTACAGCACCAAACTTACGGTGTGTGTCTGTATCACATTGGCTTTGCACCGTGTGAATTTCACTCAGACAGCGCTCCCCCCCCACTTGCCCTGTTCCCCGCCTGCATAACGGGCTGATGAAGGAAGCGATGTGTTTGTGTTCCCCTCTTACAGTCGGCGTTCCAGTTGCCTGTTTTTCAGGGGAAAGTCACCGGCAGTCACCGGCAGTCACCGGCAGTCGCCTGAAAAATCACCTAAGTGCGACAGGCCCATTAGTTGTTTTAAAATTGCGATCACTTTAAGTGCCTGTCCCACGAGCATGAGACTCCATGCGGCAAGCGTGACCTAACGTGGGGCCGGTCCCACTTAAATTGCCGGAGCTGTATGAAGTTGTGCCGAGCAGATCCCGACATCCCGAAAAACTGACCGTTCAAAGGCCTGCCAGCCTGCAGCTGCCTCGACGCCGTATGAAGCGCCTTGGCAGCGCGGACATCACTCGAACTTCACGTCACTCACTTGACCTCCGCGCGGCCCCCAATTCCGGTTTGCTCGTGCTTGCCGCATGCAGGTCGTATGCTCATTTTTCAAAGGATAAACGAAAAGGATTTCAATGTTTACTTTGAAAAATGCTAATCAGTTATTTTCTTCAGCTGCTCTGGATGGCCTTTATGTCGACACTGTTGGACAAAGGCAGAAAGTGCACAGGAGTCCTACTCGTTACAGGTCACAGACCATCCTGACTTGAAAATATCTTGTTGCTCCTTCACCAATACTGAGTCTAAATCAATACATAGCCGGGGCTATGACAGAAATATTTCAAATGTCATTAGAAACGGGAATAGTCCCCGAGGATTGGCGTACTGCGCATGTTGTTCCATTGTTTAAAAAGGGTTCTAAGAGTAAACCTAGCAATTATAGGCCTGTTAGTTTGACTTCAATGGTGGGCAAATTAATGGAAAAGATACTTAGAGATAATATATATAAGCATCTAGATAAACAGGGTCTGATTAGGAACAGTCAACATGGATTTGTGCCTGGAAGGTCATGTTTGACTAATCTTCTTGAATTGTTTGAAGAGGTTACTAGGGAAATTGATGAGGGTAAAGCAGTGGATGTTGTCTATATGGACTTTAGTAAGGCCTTTGACAAGGTTCCTCATGGAAGGTTGGTTAAGAAGGTTCAACTGTTGGGTATAAATGCAGGAATAGCAAGATGGATTCAACAGTGGCTGAATGGGAGAAGCCAGAGGGTAATGGTGGATGGTTGTTTGTCGGGTTGGAGGCAGGTGACTAGTGGGGTGCCTCAGGGAACGGTGTTGGGTCCTTTGTTGTTTGTCATTTACATCAATGATCTGGATGAAGGTGTGGTAAATTGGATTAGTAAGTATGCAGATGATACCAAGATAAGGGGTGTTGTGGATAATGAAGAGGATTTCCAAAGTCTACAGAGTGATTTAGGCCATTTGGAAAAATGGGCTGAAAGATGGCAGATGGAGTTTAATGCTGATAAATGCGAGGTGCTACACCTTGGCAGGACAAATCAAAATAGGACGTACATGGTAAATGGTAGGGAATTGAAGAATACAGTTGAACAGAGGGATCTGGGAATAACCGTGCATAGTTCCTTGAAGGTGGAATCTCATACAGATAGGGTGGTAAAGAAAGCTTTTGGTATGCTAGCCCTTATAAATCAGAGCATTGAGTATAGAAGCTGGGATGTAATGTTAAAATTGTACAAGGCATTGGTGAGACCAAATTTGGAGTATGGTGTACAATTTTGGTCGCCCAATTATAGGAAGGATGTCAACAAAATAGAGAGAGTACAGAGGAGATTTACTAGAATGTTGCCTGGGTTTCAACAACTAAGTTACAGAGAAAGGTTGAATAAGTTAGGTCTTTATTCTCTGGAGCGCAGAAGGTTAAGGGGGGACCTGATAGAGGTCTTTAAAATGATGAGAGGGATAGACAGAGTTGATGTGGACAAGCTTTTCCCTTTGAGAATAGGGAAGATTCAAACAAGAGGACATGACTTCAGAATTAAGGGACAGAAGTTTAGGGGTAATATGAGGGGGAAACTTCTTTACTCAGACAGTGGTAGCGGTGTGGAATGAGCTTCCAGTGGAAGTGGTGGAGGCAGGTTCATTGGTATCATTTAAAAATAAATTGGATAGGCATATGGATGAGAAGGGAATGGAGGATTATGGTATGAGTGCAGGCAGGTGGGACTAAGGGAAAAAAGTTGTTCAGCACGGACTCGTAGGGCCGAGATGGCCTGTTTCCGTGCTGTAATTGTTATATGGTTATATGGTTAAATTGTGGACCTCTTTCTCTGAGAGCGATATGGGAGAATGAACAAAGAAATATTTTGGAAAGCAAGGATAACCTTGAGTCCATGCCTTGGGCAAACACGGAAGACTTGAAAAAATAGTTGGAGGAACCCATCACCTCAAAATGCACTGTCCCAGCCCATCAGGCACTTCTTGCCGTATCTGCAAACATCATAAGTTCATGTGATAATAGAATTACTGGGTGGCGTCACCAGCAATGGCTGCCTCGTCAACAGTCTGTCTGTCCTTTGTTCTTTTTTGTTATTTTTACTATGTGTTAAAGTATGTTTTATTGTTCCTTGGTTCATTTTATGTGGGGGTGGGGATGTGGGGGTGGGGTTGTTGGAAACCTTTTTTCAATTCTTACCTCGACGGAGTTACGATTTATTTCCGTAGCGTATCTTGGTCCGCACTGCGGCCTAACATCGTGGAGTTGCCGGCCTTTCCTGGAGACCGAACGTTGGTCCAAGTCACGGTAGTCTGCGGGACATTAACATTACAGAGCTTGCAATCCCTTTGCCGGGGATCGAAGCTCCAACCACAAGACTTTAACATCGTGAAGCCCGCGGTCTCTGGCCAGAAGAGGCCGACTCGGGAGCTCCATGCTGTGGAGAGAATTTCAACTGCCCCGACACGGGAGTTTCGATCACCCCGACGGGGGCTTCAATTGTTGGCTGCGAGGGCTTTGATCGCCCCGACTGCGGATGGTTTGACTGCCTCCATCATGGTAGAACAAAGATGAAGACTGAACGTTATTGCCTTCCATCACAGTGAAGAATGGGGAATCCACTGTTTATTTTGACTTTTACGTGGTTGTGTGTCAATGGACAATAGACAAGACAATAGACAATAGACAATAGGTGCAGGAGAAGGCCATTCGGCCCTTCGAACCAGCACCACCATTCAATGTGATCAGGGCTGATCATCCCCAATCAGTACCCCATTCCTGCCTTCTCCCCAGATCCCCTGAGTCCGCTATTTTTAAGAGCCCTATCTAACTCTCTCTTGAAAGTATCCAGAGAACCTGCCTCCACTGCCCTCTGAGGAAGAGAATTCCACAGACTCACAACTCTCTGTGAGAAAAAGTGTTTCCCCATCTCCGTTCTAAATGGCTTACTCCTTATTCTTAAACTGTGGCCCCTGGTTCTGGATTCCCCCAACATCGGGAACATGTTTCCTGCCTCTAGCATGTCCAAACCCTTAATAATCTTATATGTTTCAATAAGATCCACAGTCATCCTTCTAAACTCCAGAGTGTACAAGCCCAACTGCTCCATTCTCTCAGCATATGACAGTCCCGCCATCCCCGGAAATAACCTTATAAACCTACGCTGCACTCCCTCAATAGCAAGAATTTCCTTCCTCAAATTAGGGGACCAAAACTGCACACAATACTCTTGTTGCTTTTTACTTGGTATGGCTGTATTGTAACTTAAATTTCACTGTACCTTAATTGGTACATGTGACATTAAACTGACCTTGAACCTTGAACTTGGCCATTTGGCCCATTACTCCGCCATTTAATCATGGCCAATCTATCTCTCCCTCCTAACCCTATTCTCCTGCCTTCTCCCCATAACTCATGACACCTGTACTAATCAAAAAAGTCTGTGATTTCCTCGTTGGTCCCATCAATGACTTGGAATCCATACAACCAGAGAGGAACCAAATGAATTGCAAACATGATCATCATTCATTTATCCCTATTTTCTTACTCTTTGTTAGCCTAACCCTTATTCATACAATTACCTACAACACCATGTGCCATCATTAGCTTTCATTGCAAAAGGATTTGAGTATAGGAGCAGGGAGGTTCTACTGCAGTTGTACAGGGTCTTGGTGAGACCACACCTGGAGTATTGCGTACAGTTTTGGTCTCCAAATCTGAGGAAGGACATTATTGCCATAGAGGGAGTGCAGAGACGGTTCACCAGACTGATTCCTGGGATGTCAGGACTGTCTTATGAAGAAAGACTGGATAGACTTGGTTTATACTCGCTACAATTTAGGAGATTGAGAGGGGATCTTATAGAAACTTACAAAATTCTTAAGGGGTTGGACAGGCTAGATGCAGGAAGATTGTTCCCGATGTTAGGGAAGTCCAGGACAAGGGGTCACAGCTTAAGGATAAGGGGGAAATCCTTTAAAACCGAGATGAGAAGAACTTTTTTCACACAGAGAGTGGTGAATCTCTGGAACTCTCTGCCACAGAGGGTAGTTGAGGCCAGTTCATTGGCTATATTTAAGAGGGAGTTAGATGTGGCCCTTGCGGCTAAGGGGATCAGGGGGTATGGAGAGAAGGCAGGTACGGGATACTGAGTTGGATGATCAGCCATGATCATATTGAATGGCGGTGCAGGCTCGAAGGGCCGAATGGCCTACTCCTGCACCTAATTTCTATGTTTCTATGTTTCTATGTTGTGAAGCCTCATGGAATCCAAATGTGTTAAATGCATTGGGTTGTAAAGTCTGCAAAGAACAAATCAATTTGTTTGACATCATTTTCATATCATAAAACAATTTTGACTCTCTCTAATCATGTTTTATTTTTGTTTAGTGCTCTGTTAACACATCCTTAATAATGCACCCACATTTTTCATGATGACAAGTACTGAACTAGTTTACTTGTAGTTTTCTATTTTTCTTTCCACTCTCATTCTGGAATGGTGTTATTGCCCTTGCAGCTTTCGTTTTATTGGGATTCTCTCAGAACCACAGAGCATTTTGCATGTTTATAACTATTGCATCAGTCCAAAACATGGACCATAAATACTTTTTATTATACTTCAATTTTACATAATTCTAGAACATCTTAAAAAACTGTTTTTATATTCCTAGATTGTTTCATCGCATATTTATTTCCAATCTAATCATTTTTTAGGCATTGTTTGCTAGTTTCTCACATTCTCCCAATTCCCAAGTCAATATACATTCTTTGCAATTTTGAAAGCGTTTTTGTTCAGCTTGTTACTTAAGTATGGATGGATTCATTTGTATCCAGTGCTCTTTAAAGCACAATCAAACCAGTATTTCTTGGGTTTGCAGTTGTAGTAATTGGGGAAGAAGTTGGGTGTAACATTGTACTTAGTCAGAAGAAATTGTGTTTAATGGGGAGGGGTTGATTTAATAGAAAAATGGTTATATGCTTAGTGTGAAAGAGGAATGTGGAAAGGGTTCTGGTGACTGGTGAATGATTATATTTTCTGGAGAAGATTGTGTTAAGTGGATACAGGTTTGCGTTTAGTGGGGAAGGATGTTTAATTAATGTGAGGAGTGGTGAGTGAAGAGGGTGTTATGTTTTGTAGATGAGTTACGATGAATGGGGAAATAGGTGCTTTTATATATAAGAAATATATTCTTATTTTCTTATGAGAACTAGCAATTTGGCACCTTGTGCCTGTTTTGCGATTCAATAAGGTCAAGGCCTGTCTTTCAACTCAAAGTCAACTCCCTGCGTTTCATGAATATTTCTTGATTCTCATACAGTAGCAACAAAAATCTAACTCGATCTATCCCAGCAACTGAGCGTCTACTGTTTTATTGGGTAGAGAATCCCAAAGATTCACCAGGGTCTCATGTTTGCACGGTTTTAAACTGTGACAAATTTCTGGATTCACCGAATTTTGGTTGAAGGTAGTGGAGTCGCTTCTGAATGTGATAACATGGTTCTGCCTCCGACATCTGTGTGCACTAGCAATGTTATTTGTGTATGGTAACATACATTGGTCAAGTAGATTGATGAGTATATACAAAATTGTTTTTTCTATCCTTATCAAAACATAAAGCTCTGGGGGAACTCAATCGATCAGATAGCATTTGTGGAGGGAATGGGCAGGCGACATTTAGGGCAGCGAGACGATTTCAGACTCTCGTTCTGTTCGACCATGTTCTCACCAAGACTCACTATAAATATATAAGAACAAACAAACCATATAGAGTAGTCAAAAACAAAATCCCCAAGACTCTAGTGCAATCAAGGCTGTTTGTAGTTCGGAGTTTAGTTAGAGGTCATAGTGTTCAATAGCTTGCTAGTTGTTGGGAAGAGGCTACTCCTAAACCTAGCTTAGACCGTGTTTAGGCTTCTGTACCTTTTTAACGATGGCAGGAGTGAAATGTGAGCATGGCCAGGGTAGTGTGGGGCTCTGATGCTGTTGGCCGCCTTTTTGTAGCAGCGCCTCCTATAGATCCCTTTGATCTATAGGAATTGAATGCAACATCTCCAAGTTTGCGGATGACACTAAGCTGGGGGGCAGTGTTAGCTGTGAGGAGGATGCTAGGAGGCTGCAAGGTGACTTGGATAGGCCGGGTGAGTGGGCAAATGTTTGGCAGATGCAGTATAATGTGGATAAATGTGAGGTTATCCACTTTGGTGGCAAAAACAGGAAAGCTGACTATTATCTAAATGGTGGCCGATTAGGAAAAGGGGGGATGCAACGAGGCCTGGTATCATGGTACACCAGTCATTGAAAGTAGGCATGCAGGTTCAGCAGGCAGTAAAGAAAGCAAATGGTATGTTGGCATTCATAGCAAAATGATTTGAGTATAGGAGCAGGGAGGTTCTGCTGTAGTTGTGCAGAGTCATGGTGAGACCACACCTGGAGTATTGCGTACAGTTTTGGTCTCCAAATCTGAGGAAGGACATTATTGCCATAGAGGGAGTGCAGAGAAGGTTCACCAGACTGATTCCTGGGATGTCAGGACTTTCATATGAAGAAAGACTGGATAGACTCGGATTGTACTCGCTAGAATTTAGGAGATTGAGGGGGGATCTTATAGAAACTTGGAAAAGAGATTGGACAGGCTAGATGCAGGAAGATTGTTCCCGATGTTGGGGAAGTCCAGGACAAGGGGTCACAGCTTAAGGATAGAGGGGAAATCCTTTAGAACCGAGATGAGAAGAACATTTTTCACGCAGAGAGTGGTGAATCTCTGGAACTCTCTGCCACAGAAGGTAGTTGAGGCCAGTTCATTGGCTATCTTTAAGATGGAGTTAGATGTGGCCCTTCTGGCTAAGGGGATCAGGGGGTATGGAGAGAAGGCAGGTACGGGATACTGAGTTGGATGATCAGCCATGATCATATTGAATGGCGGTGCAGGCTCGAAGGGCCGAATGGCCTACTCCTGCACCTATTTTCTATGTTTCTATGATGGTGGGAAGGTCTATATCCATGATGGACTAGGCAGCGTTCACCCCATTTTGCAATCTCCTTCAAGCCAGTTGTGTTCGTTAAGGTATAATACTATAAGGTATAAGTTTAAATGAAATATTCTGATTTGGATTATGCAGATCTCAAGTACTTTGTCAGTCTGATTGGTTGAAGACGGTTGGGTAACTCATTCCCCAATGGATGCCTAAGATTCTTTGGCATCTCATGTACGTAATTCACAAAGCAACTACACACTCAGAATACGTACTGCACATTGTGTGAAGATTGAGCCCATAGTGGTTCAGGCCAGTATTCGCCACCACCTTGACTGAGCTAGGAACAAACTCTTGTAACCCCTTGGAAAAACAGAAACTAGAAAGAAAAGGAATTATAATACAATATTCATGAAAGGGTTGTAATGGAAAATGTCACTATTAGTATAGAACAAGATGATAGATTGCGACACAGAGTAAGTCGGTCCAGGAAATTCTATTCAAAACCTCATTCATCTCCCTCCACTTACACTCCCCCAGGCATATTAGCTGTGATTAAAACCATTCATTGCTCGCACTTAGCATCATCAGCATTTGTGTTGCATGGGCAATCTTTGACTGCACCGTGTCGCAGATGTTCCCATTGTTCTGTCCCCAGCCCCACAACTCTCTCTGCAACTTAAAGCACACTTGTTTTCTTTTATTTCCATTTCTAATGAGAAGTTTTCGATCTAAAATGTTAATTCTGTTCCTCATTTCATGGGAACTGTCTGACTGTTGAACATCTCCACCATATTCTGCATTTTAACAAAATCTTTTTCCATGATCTTACCCTTTTAGAGTTATACCATGTACTATTTCATTACACGCATTATGCAAACCAGTAAAATCGTACTCTGTGTACAGAATGTGAGATTGATACAGGCACATCTACGCATGTGGCATGCTGACATATATAGCATAAGGGACATAAATCACGGTAATACAATGTTTGAATCTCATTGCAGAATATGCAACAACTAGTTATTCTTAGCATGACATTCCCACGCTTTCTGTAAATAGCACATACTGTCTGAAGGAAAATCCAATCACCTTTTAGGTAGTTTAGAGATAGAGATGTGGGGGGGGGGGGGGGGGGGGGGGGGGGGGGGGTAGGGTAGTGGTATGGTTGGGCAGAAGAAACATTCAGGGCCAGAAAAAAGTTTTGCAAATTGACAGCAAGATTAGTGGCATCATATTTAACAACTATTGAAAATTAAAAAAACGTTCATGCACTAAAATTATGTAAATAGTTTAAATATGTATATATGTGTATATGTATATGTATATTTGTGTATATGTGTATATATACAGTGCATTCAGAAAGTATTCAGACCCCTTCACTTTTTCCACATTTTGTTACGTTACAGCCTTATTCTAAAATTGATTAAATTTTTTTTTTAATCAGCAATCTACACACAATAGCCCACAATAAAAAAGTGAAAACAGGTGTTTAGAAATTTTTGCAAAATAATTAAAAAAAAATATCTGAAATATCACATTTACATAAGTATTCAGACCCTTTATTCAGTACTTTATTGAGGCTGCTTTGGCAGTGATTACAACCTTAAATCTTCTTGGGTATCACGCTACAAGCTTGGCACACCTTTATTTGGGTAATTTATCCCATTCTTCTCTGCAGATCCTCTCAAGCTCTGTCAGGTTGGATGGGGAGTGTCGATGCACAGCTATTTTCAGATCCCTCCAGAGATGTTCGACCGAGTTCAAGTCCGGTCTCTGGCCGGGCTACTTACGGACATTCACAGACTTGTCGCAAAGCCGCTCTTGCGTTGTCTTGGACGTGAGCTTTAGGTCGTTGTCCTGTTGGAAGGTGAACGTCTGCCCCAGTCCGAGGTCCTGAACGCTCTGGAGCAGGTTTTCATCAGGGATCCCTCTCTATACTTTGCTCCGTTCATCTTTACCTCGATCCTGACTGGTCTCCCAGTTCCTACCGCTGAAAAACATCCCTACAGCATGATGCTGCCACCACAATTCTTCACCGTAGATATGGTATTGGCCAGGTGATGAGCAGTGCCTGGTTTCCTCCAGACGTGACACTTGGCATTCAGGCCAAAGAGTTGAATCTTGGTTTCATCAGGCCAGGGAATCTTGTTTAGGTGCCTTTTGGCAAACTCCAAGTGGGTTGTCATGTGCCTTTAACTGAGGAGTGGCTTCTGTCTGGCCACTCTACAATAAAGGCCTGATTGGTGGAGTGCTGCAGATATAGTTGTCTTTCTGGAAGTTTCTCCCATCTCCACAGAGGAACTCTGGAGCTCTGTCAGAGTGACCATCGGGTTCTTGGTCACCTCCCTGAATATGTTAGTAAGTCTCTATCCTAAGGCTTTGGCCAGGCTCTATGAAGAGCCCTGGTGGTTTCAAAGTTCTATTTAAGAA
Source organism: Leucoraja erinaceus (assembly GCF_028641065.1). Lineage (NCBI taxonomy): Eukaryota > Metazoa > Chordata > Chondrichthyes > Rajiformes > Rajidae > Leucoraja > Leucoraja erinaceus. Next base: position 105,734,315 of record NC_073380.1, read on the forward strand.
TGACGGAGGCCACTGTGCTCTTCGGGACCTGCAATGCTCCAAAAAATATTTTCCCCAGATCTGTGTCTCAACACAATCCTGTCTCGGAGGTTTACAGACATTTCCTTCGTCTTCATGGGTTGTTTTTTGCTCTGACATGCACTGTCAACGGTGGGACCTTATATAGACAGGTGGGTGCCTTTCCAAATCATGTACAATCAATTTAATTTACCACTTGTAGACTCCTATCAAGCTGTAGAAACATCTCAAGGATAATCAATGGAAACATGATGCACCAAAGCTCAATTTTGAGAGTCACAGCAAAGGGTCTGAATACTTACGTCAATGTGATGTTTCAGTTATTTATTTTTAATTATTTTGCAATAATTACTAAACACCTGTTTTCGCTTTTATATTATGAGGTATTGTGTGTAGATTGATGATTAAAAAAAAATGACTGTAACCAATTTTAGAATAAGGCTGTAATGTAACAAAATTTGGAAACAGTGAAGGGGTCTGAATACTTTCTCAATGCACTGTATATGTGTATATGTATATCAATTTATTATTAACATAATCCCTTACAAATGGATCCCTTCATTGAAATAATTGATTGAATTGAGGTTGAGGATAGGATGCTCGCCACTATGCCTATGCAAATCAGCTAAACATATTGAGGTATCCAGTCCATTAAGACATAGGAGAACTGCAGCCTTCTGTCAGCAGATCTGGGACATCCATGTTCACATGGAAATCACTAAGATAATGATTCAAGATTCAAGATTCAAGATTCAAGAAATTTATTGCCATGTCAACAAGTTGATAGGAATGTGTCTTGGTTCGCTCTCAGACAGACACAATGCAGTACAATACAACCACCACATACACCACAATAAATAATACAGACAATACCGTACGAAGGACAATATATACAGGAAGGACAGTACCCAGCAGCGTCATATTAAGCGTAAGTGCAAGTGCAAAAGAAAGTGCAAAGTGAGTAGTGCAAATTCAAATATCTGATGGCTTGGAGGTAGGTGCTGTCTCTGAAGCGAGATGTTTTACTTTTAATGCTTCTATATCTCCTTCCTGATGGGAGGAGATTAAAGAGGTAATGTGCCGGGTGAAAGTGATCTGCTATGATTTTCCTGGCCTTTCTGGTGAGTCTTGTTGAGTAAAGTGATGTCACTGAGGGAAGTCTGCTGCAACCGATGATCTTAGAAGCTTGGCGCACTGTTCTCTCCAGCCGAGTCTTATCCTGCGAGGTTGTGTGACCATACCAGACAAGCATAGAGAATGGCAGGTGATAGACTTCTGACCGACATACATTATAAACCCACTGACTCCCATGGCTATCTGGACTACACTTCTTCCCACCCTGCTTCCTGTAAGGACTCCATCCCCTACTCCCAATTCCTCCGTCTACGCCGCATCTGCTCCACGGATGAGACGTTCCACACCAGGACATCTGAAATGTCCTCATTATTCAGGGAACGGGGGTTCCCCTCCTCCACCATAAATGAGGCTTGCACCAGGGTCTCTTCCATACCCCGCAACACTACTCTCTCTCCCCATCCCCCCACTCGCAACATGGACGGAGTCCCCCTAGTCCTCACCTTTCACCTCACCAGCCGTCACATACAAAAAGTAATCCTCCGTCAGTTTCGCCACCTCCAACGTGACCCCACCACTCGCCACATCTTCCCATCTCCCCCCATATCTGCCTTCCGCAAAGCCCGCTCCCTCCATAACTCCCTTGTCAATTCTTCCCTTCCCTCTTGGTCCACCCCCTCCCCGGGCACTTTCCCTTGCAACCGCAAGAGATGCAACACTTGTCCCTTTACCTCCCCCCTCGACTCCATTCAAGGACCCAAGCAATCGTTCCAGGTGCGACAGAGGTTTACCTGCATCTCTTCCAACCTCATCTATTGCGTCCGCTGCTCTAGATGTCAGCAGATCTATATCGGTGAGACCAAGCGGAGGTTGGGCGATCGTTTCGCCGAACACCTCCGCTCGGTCCGCAATAACCAAGCTGACCTCCTGGTGGCTCAGCACTTCAACTCCCCCTCCCACTCCGTCTCTGACCTCTCTGTCCTGGGTATCCTCCATGGCCACAGTGAGCAACACCGGAAATTGGAGGAACAGCACCTCATATTCCGTTTGGGGAGTCTGCATCCTGGGGGCATGAACATCGAATTCTCCCAATTTTGTTAGTCCATGCTGTCTCCTCCCCTTCCTCAGTCCCCCTGCTGTCTCCTCCCACCCTCCAGCCTTCTGGCTACTCCTCCTTTTCCCTTTCTTGTCCCCGCCCACCCCCGCCCCCGATCAGTCTGAAGAAGGGTTTCGGCCCGAAACGTTGCCTATTTCCTTCGCTCCATAGATGCTGCTGCACCCACTGAGTTTCTCCAGCTTTTTTGTGTAACCTAGAGAATGTGAGTATGCTTTCTATGGTCGACCTATAGAAGTGGGTCATGGCTGGTCGACCGACCCTGAATTTTTTAAGCTGCCGCAGGAAGTAGAGTTGCTGGTGGCACTTACTGATTATGAGACTGGTGTTGAGCTCCCATGATAGGGATTGATGTATGGTGGTCCCGAGGAACTTAAAGGAGGTGACCCTCTCAACCACCTCTCCATTGATGAAGAGAGAGAGGAGGGGGGTGGCCCATAATGATACGGGGAAATAGAAGCAATATGGGGCTAAATGCTGCCACTTCCTGACAAAACATGGATCACTATTTAACAATATTATTTATTACCATTGCCGTTCATGCCACTTGCAAATGATGTATTCTAAAACAAGTTTTTTTTTCTAGATCCACGGAATGCAAAATAAAATCACAACTAATCATCTCAACTCTTGCCACAAAATCATGCTCCATTAGACCTGTCAAAAATTATGCGTAAACTTATTAATGTGGAAATAAGAGCTAAGGGCTGACTGATAAAAGAGTGAAAGAGAGTCGTGGTATGAGTAATTGCAGTAAATAACTCTGCAGTGTATGTCCTTATTGCCTGAGTGGGTAAATGCATGCAATTTTGTAGAGGTTCAATCCCTGTACTTTTTGCTGAGGTCAAGAGTAGGCACCACTGCAATTTGGTTTAACACCATTAATGTCAGGAGACGTGCCATTAGCTTTTGGTCATGTCTCTGATCGTTATTCCCAGCTTATTCATGGAGGTCAAGTAATCACTGTTTCGCTGTTTCATGAGAATTATGCTCATTTTATTCAGAAAGTGAGATGGGTGGCGGATTATGAACTGTGCAGATACCATCATTCCTAAAGACTTCAGATCTACCCACCCTTCATTGCCAGCACCATCTCTCCAAGACAAACATGTCATCAGTTATTGTGTCTTTCCAGGTGGTTCCTTCTACCCTTCAGTTGGGTATCATCCCCTTCTGAATGAAAGAAAGAATGGTGCTTTTGATAGCTGTGTGATATGTTGAGGTGGGTGAAGTGACTGTTCTAGGCATGAAGCTGGCATCCTGTGTAAGCTCTGAGATATTAATTTAGCACTTGCAAACTCACTGAAAACTTGCAAACGTACGTGTTAATGGGAAGGCATGAGCTCAGCTTTGAGACCTGTTTCATTAAAAAATGATACATAATTATATAATTCCTGGCAAGTGATGAATGGTGATATATAGAAGCTTACTTGTGGGCAGAGCACCAAGGCAAATTCCTTGTATGTGAATACTTGGCCACTAAACTTACTTACTTACTTATTTACTTACAGTGCTGTTGGTAGGTTTTTGCCGTGAATGCCCTGACTATGAAAGACCATTACATTTCTTACAGCACTTCTTCCGATACTTGGTGATGCTGATCTCCGCAGTTACTGGTTTTTACTACCATCTCATTTTGTGACTACAGGACTTCATTTGCCATTTGCTACTTTGAACAAGATGCTTCCTATCACCTCCATAGAACCTCTTGTGCAATATTCAGAGCATGGCTTTGTGCCACTGCTGTGGCATTCTTCACTCTGTCCAGGACAGATTCACAGGTAGAATAACTGCCATCTCCTACTTCAGTCACAATAGATTCCCTTTAAGAAATCAGAATTTCTGCTGTGAAACAGATGCATATACCCGACATGGCGCCACATTTATGGAGAAAATGTAATTGAGGTTAAAGTATGGACTTACATCAAAGATACGGCATATTCCTTCCAGTTCCAATGTACACCAAACCTGGAGATACAAAGAAACATAGAAACATAGAAACATAGAAATTAGGTGCAGGAGTAGGCCATTCGGCCCTTCGAGCCTGCACCGCCATTCAATATGATCATGGCTGATCATCCAACTCGGTATCCCGTACCTGCCTTCTCTCCATACCCCCTAATCCCCTTAGCCACAAGGGCCACATCTAACTCCCTCTTAAATATAGCCAATGAACTGGCCTCAACTACCCTCTGTGGCAGAGAGTTCCAGAGATTCACCACTCTCTGTGTGAAAAAGGTTCTTCTCATCTCGGTTTTAAAGGATTTCCCCCTTATCCTTAAGCTGTGACCCCTTGTCCTGGACTTCCCTACCATCGGGAACAATCTTCCTGCATCTAGCCTGTCCAACCCCTTAAGAATTTTGTAAGTTTCTATAAGATCCCCTCTCAATCTCCTAAATTCTAGAGAGTATAAACCAAATCTATCCAGTCTTTCTTCATAAGACAGTCCTGACATCCCAGGAATCAGTCTGGTGAACAGTCTCTGCACTCCCTCTATGGCAATAATGTCCTTCCTCAGATTTGGAGACCAAAACTGTACGCAATACTCCAGGTGTGGTCTCACCAAGACCCTGTACAACTGCAGTAGAACCTCCCTGCTCCTATACTCAAATCCTTTTGCAATGAAAGCTAACATACCATTCGCGTGGATAACTGAAGCAGCGTCCAATGATGCACCGCACATGCCTGGATAATCATAATAATTTTCATGACAACTGATGGAGTGGGAAACAGATGTAGAAACAGGCTTTTGTAGCACGTAACCCCTGCTTCACAGTTCATTAGGCAGGATATTGGTCCCTGGCTGTGGAGACTAGCACTTGGAATTGGTGCAAGTTGGATTTTGACAACTCTTTTATAAACGTTTCATTCACCCACCCTAATATGATTATAATCCCTGAATCCATCACCCATCCACAAGAACATTGTGACAGAACACTCAAAGACCTTGCAATATGCTTTTAGTGAGGGTGTTAGGCCTGATTGAGAACATAAAAGTCCTGGAACTAATGCACTGTAAAATTTCACAAAAGGCACAGGTTGCCTGCGATGCATCGCTGATTTACTGTGCCTTTCCTGGAATTGAATATTTTACTTGCTATAAATAATTTATGTTTGCAACAATATAGGGAACCTTGCTGATATAAGAATTGATAAATTGATTGAGCATGGCCATTCGATTGATCCAGCATAAAGAAATTGGCAAAAATCTACTTTTAGATTAGGTTTACTTATTGAGGTATAATGGCGGGTGAATAACCAAGCCACACATGGTGAATCAAAGAGATCTTTATTGTTGAAGTAAAGAGACCAACACACACTCAAATAGGCGAAGGCTGACCCGGGGCTCAATATTAATACTAGGGCACACCCCTAAACCTGGTGACAACTCCTTCCCGCCATTACCCAGTAACTTGACCCTACCCCCGATGGCCGAGGGTTTGCATAGTAAGTGACCTAACCACTGGGTGGCACCACTGGATCCCCCCCCAGAACCGGAGGCACAAAAGCAAAACTGAGTTGGGGGTTCAGTATTGATGTGGATAGAAAACTGGCTGGCAGACAGGAAGCAAAGAGTAGGAGTAAACGGGTCCTTTTCACAATGGCAGGCAGTGACTAGTGGGGTACCGCAAGGCTCAGTGCTGGGACCCCAGCTATTTACAATATATATTAATGATCTGGATGAGGGAATTGAAGGCAATATCTCCAAGTTTGCGGATGACACTAAGCTGGGGGGCAGTGTTAGATGTGAGGAGGATGCTAGGAGAATGCAAGGTGACTTGGATAGGTTGGGTGAGTGGGCAAATGTTTGGCAGATGCAGTATAATGTGGATAAATGTGAGGTTATCCATTTTGGTGGCAAAAACAGGAAAGCAGACTATTATCTCAATGGTGGCCGACTAGGAAAAGGGGAGATGCAGCGAGACCTTGGTGTCATGGTACACCAGTCATTGAAAGTAGGCATGCAGGTGCAGCAGGCAGTGAAGAAAGCGAATGGTATGTTAGCTTTCATAGCAAAAGGATTTGAGTATAGGAGCAGGGAGGTTCTACTGCAGTTGTACAGGGTCTTGGTGAGACCACACCTGGAGTATTGCATACAGTTTTGGTCTCCAAATCTGAGGAAGGACATTATTGCCATAGAGGGAGTGCAGAGAAGGTTCACCAGACTGATTCCTGGGATGTCAGGACTGTCTTATGAAGAAAGACTGGATAGACTTGGTTATACTCTCTAGAATTTAGGAGATTGAGAGGGGATCTTATAGAAACTTACAAAATTCTTAAGGGGTTGGACAGGCTAGATGCAGGAAGATTGCTCCCAATGTTGGGGAAGTCCAGGACAAGGGGTCACAGCTTAAGGATAAGGGGGAAATCCTTTAAAACCGAGATGAGAAGAACTTTTTTTCACACAGAGAGTGGTGAATCTCTGGAACTCTCTGCCACAGAGGATAGTTGAGGCCAGTTCATTGGCTATATTTAAGAGGGAGTTAGATGTGGCCCTTGTGGCTAAGGGGATCAGAGGGTATGGAGAGAAGGCAGGTACGGGATACTGAGTTGGATGATCAGCCATAATCATATTGAATGGTGGTGCAGGCTCGAAGGGCCGAATGGCCTGGCACCTAATTGCATTGTTTCTAATTCTCTAAAAGGGTTTGACGAATATGGCCCCGAATATTCTAAAAGGGATTGACGCCCAGCAATGTCTGGGCACCGTTTAACCTTTCCCTAAATATTACCATATCAGGTAAAATGGCACGGAACAAAGGCGTGATTGCGGCCCAGTATGGAGGAAATCAGTGAAGGGCCCCCACTTGCAAGTGTCAACAAGGGTAAACGTCTAACTACCGTCTTAACCTTTCCATTGTCTAAATAACCTGCATTACGAAGGTCCAGGTAAAATGGCACGGACCAAAGATAAGCGTGTTCGTGCGGACTCCATAAATTCTGGCTTTTTATGGACCTGCCGTTGGACTACAGTCAGTGAAGGCCCCACTTGATCGATTTCCTTGCAGTTTGCGCAGAACGAGTGTCCACCATGGTACAAGGGTAAAAATGCTAAACGATGTTTCTGACCTCAAAAGCACCCAACTTGGGCTTTAAAACCTCCATGCCTGTAAAAACTAAGGACCATTGTCCTGAGTGTCGATCCTAAGCATAGAGGCGATGTTTTCATTTTTTTTTTTTTTTTTTTTTTTTCACCGACCGCCGCAGTTTTTTAATTTCTGTTTGGATGGACTTTGAAAATTAAAACATATATTAGTTGTTACCAATTGTTTAGCTAATTCAAAACTGCAATTAATAGATCAAACATCTATCCATTTCTTAATAAATGATTCCGCTTTTTTTTTTTTTTTTACTGCGGGCGACGCTACTGGCAGCCGACCCTGGCTTTTCCCGGATACGAGCAGGGTGGGCGGCACTGACGTTTTTTTTTTTTTTTTTTTTTTTTTTTTTTTTTTTTTGAGGTTTATTTTTTTTTTTTCTTTTTTTGTTTTTTCTTTTTTTTTTTTTTTTTTTTTTTTTTTTTTTTTTTTTTTCTTTTTTTTTTTTTTTTTTTTTTTTTTTTTTTGGTGTGGTGGTAGCAACACACCACATATTTTCCCCTTACCGAATTGGCCTTTTTTTATTGCCTTGTACATTTTAACCATTACATCCAACTTCTTATATCAATGCTCTTGAATTATAAAGGCCAGCACCACCAAAACGTTTCTTACAACCTATCTACATGAGATTACCAGTTTGGGACAACTGGCACATTTACCCAGGCGCAGCTGGCTCCCAGTGTTCCTTTTTTTGCTTTTTTTTTTTTTTTTTTATTTTTTTTTTTTTTTTTGTTTTTTGTTTTTTTTTTTTTTTTTTTTTTTTTTTTTTTTTTTTTTTTTTTTTTTTTTTTTTTTTTTTTTTTTTTTTTTTTTTTTTTTTTTTTTTTTTTTTTTTTTTTTTTTTTTTTTTTTTTTTTTTTTTTTTTTTTTTTTTTTTTTTTTTTTTTTTTTCTTTTTTTTTTTTTTTTTTTTTTTTTTTTTTTTTTTCTTTTTTTTTTTTTTTTAAATTTTTTCTTTTTTTTTTTTTTTTTTTTTTTTTTTTTTTTTTTTTTTTTTTGATTATTTTTTTTTGGGGCCGAGACGTCGGTGGATTCTGGATCTCCTGGATTCAAGGCACTAGTAGATCGGGTCTGTTCTCGGCCGTTAGGCGTGAACGTGGGAAAAAAGGCGGGTTTTTTGGAAGACCACTCCTGGGGCTGTGATTGTCCGCAACACTTGAGCGACTTGGAGCCACCCTCCCTGCTGCTGCGGCTTGCCGCAGCTCTTCCTGCACTATCCTCTAGCAGCAGGCGGTCTGCGAAATCCTCACCGGTGAGCAGCAGGCGGATGTCTTCCGGCATCTGCTCCTAAAAGGCGTGCTCGAAAAGCAGGCAGCCAATGCCGCTCCATGAGGGTGAGCATGTCGCTGATGGTCTCCAATGGCTTGTGATCGCCGAGACCGCCCATATGCATGAGCGGTCCCGGCAGCTGAGACCCAAAAGCATCGCTTTAATGCCCTCATATTTGTCCTGATACGGCAGCGCACATAGGTAACGGACCAGGTGACCGGCCGTCTCCAGATCCAACACGCTGGCCACATAGTAGCAATGTTACAAAATTTTGATATTTAAAAACTCAAGTCTGCAATTTATCCCATCAGATAAAGCATAACAATAAGTTTAATTTGACACCTAATTCACTTCCATATCTCAAGTAATAGAAAAGTTATGGCCATTTCCATACTCGGAAATTAGCATCTTGTTCCCTATTGATTTTCTATGGACATAACAAAAAAGCTGTGATCATGGACAGTCAAAAGCCCATAACCTTCTTAAAAGTTAAGAGAACTGAATGAAATTTTCAGTTATCATAGATTGAACCATTCTGAAACAAATATAAAATAATTTTACTTGGATGACCTGAAATTAAAACATATAATTAGTTAGTTACCCAATTGTAGCTAATTTCAAACTTCAATTACTAGATCTAAACATCTATCCATTTCTTAATAAATGATTAACATTTTTAAATAGCCTAAGTGTCCAAATAATATTCACAAATAATTCACGATAAAACATGATTTTAAAATCTCATTTACATCAAATGGAATAGGCCAAATGGAAGGAATTTAGTGTTCAATTGCTGTAAATTAAAGTCCATTTTAAACCATATAAACCATATAACAATTACAACACGGAAACAGGCCATCTCGACCCTTCTAGTCCGTGCCGAACACATAATCTCCCCTAGTCCCATATACCTGCGCTCAGACCATAACCCTCCATTCCCTTCCCATCCATATAACTATCCAATTTATTTTTAAATGATAAAAACGAACCTGCCTCCACCACCTTCACTGGAAGCTCATTCCACACAGCTACCACTCTCTGAGTAAAGAAGTTCCCCCTCTTGTTACCCCTAAACTTCAGTCCCTTAATTCTCAAGTCATGTCCACTTGTTTGAATCTTCTTCCCTACTCTCAGTGGGAAAAGCTTTTCCACGTCAACTCTGTCTATCCCTCTCATCATTTTAAAAACCTCTATCAAGTCCCCCCTTAACCTTCTGCGCTCCAAAGAATAAAGCCCTAACTTGTTCAACCTTTCTCTGTAACTTAGTTGCTGAAACCCAGGCAACATTTTAGTAAATCTCCTCTGTACTCTCTCTATTTTGTTGACATCCTTCCTATAATTAGGCGACCAAAATTGTACACCATACTCCAGAATTGGCCTCACCAATGCCTTGTACAATTTTAACGTTACATCCCAACTTCTATACTCAATGCTCTGATTTATAAAGGCCAGCCCACCAAACGCTTTCTTTACCACCCTATCTACATGAGATTCCACTTTCAGGGAACTGTGCACAGTTATACCCAGACCCCTTTCTAGTGGGTTCCTGTGAACGCGCTGGTTTACAACATTCACATTGCGCTGGATTTGTTCCCTCAAATGCCCAGAAAAATACTGCGGGATATAACGAGCCCAAAATGAACTACTCGCTATAGTAAACTTTGTATAAAGGGGTCTTAAGAAGCCCCTTTTAATGTTAAAATAAGGTAAATACCTTTAATTGTTTGATTTATAAAACCCTGGGGCTGCGAGAGGTCGCGGGTTGAGAGAGTGATTTTAAAACTATTATAACTATTATTCGAGGCCTATAAAACTAATAATACCTTTTGTACGGGGTCTTTCAGCGACTTTTCGTTAATGATTTACTAGGCTGAACATCTTCGATTGGAACAGCCTAGTAAAAATCGCGTTTTAAACCCGCCCCCTCTAAACAGCGCCAAAATCGCTGACACGTACTGGGGCAGATTCTCAGCGACGATTCAGGTAGGTTTTGTAACATACCTACACATAGTAGTACCGGGTGTCCTCGGCCGTTAGGCGTTGAACGTGGAACTGGGTTTTTTGGAACCAACCCTGGGGCTGTGATGTCCAGAACATGGGCAGCTTCAGGGAGACAGCGTTCCAGGGCCGGATTGACAGCGACCTCGGGCTGTTGAGATTGATCGTTGGCTGCGAACAATATTGAAATTCAAAATGACCATTTTTTTATCGTTGGGGTCACCAATATGGTGGGCGAAGAAGCATGCCGCATGTGGTGAATCAAAGAGATCTTTATTATTGAAGTTAAGGGAACAACACACATGCGAATGGGGGAAGGTGACCCTGGGCTCCATACTTATACTAGGGCATAACCCCTAAAACTCGTGACAACTCTTTCCCGCCATTACCCAGTCACGTGACCCTCCCCCCGACTGCCGAGGGTTCGCATAGTAAGTGGCCTAAACACCGAGTGGCGCGACAGTATACACAATCATGAGAGGCATGGATACAGTGAATGCTCACGGTCTTTTCCCAGGGTAGAGGATTCGAACACTAGAGGGCATGGGCATAAGGTGAGAGGGGAGACATCAAGAGGGATCTCGGGGGCAATATTTTCATTAAGAGGGAGTCAAAGAGAAGTCGTGTTTAATTGTCATATGTGCCGATAATTAAGCAATTAAATTCTTACTTCCAGCACCTAGTACTCATAAAATATCATTGTCATGAACATTCAACAGATCAATAACTGTAATTAGCCATAATAGTTCAGAAATCAAGTCCACAGTGCAACCAGTGACACAGTCCAAACAAGTTCATATTTGCTGAGGGTACGACGATTTTACAATGTTCGAGATCCTGATGTTTGCTGGGAACAGGCTATTCTTGAACCCGGCAGGCACCTTTTTCCAGAATCCTGTATCTTGTTCCTGATGATAGTAGCAGAATGGGAGCATGGCAGGGGTGATGTGCATTTGATAATAATGGCTGCCTTTTTGAGGCAGTGCCTACTGCAGACCCTTGAGATGGTGATTTGTATTTGGAATCAGCTGCCTAAGGAAGTATAGAAATTGATATAATCACAACTTTTAAGTAGGCATGCAGGTGCAGCAGGCAGTGAAGAAAGCGAATGGTATGTTAGCATTCATAGCAAAAGGATTTGAGTATAGGAGCAGGGAGGTTCTACTGCAGTTGTACAGGGTCTTGGTGAGACCACACCTGGAGTATTGCGAACAGTTTTGGTCTCCTAATCTGAGGAAAGTCATTCTTGCCATAGAGGGAGTACAGAGAAGGTTCACCAGACTGATTCCTGGGATGTCAGGACTTTCATATGAAGAAAGACTAGATAGACTTGGCTTATACTCGCTAGAATTTAGAAGATTGAGGGGGGATCTTATATAAACTTACAAAATTCTTAAGGGGTTGGACAGGATAGATGCAGGAAGATTGTTCCCGATGTTGGGGAAGTCCAGAACAAGGGGTCACAGTTTAAGGATAAGGGGGAAATCTTTTAGGACCAAGATGAGAAAAACATTTTTCACACAGAGAGTGGTGAATATCTCGAATTTTCTGCCACATAAGGTAGTTGAGGCCAGTTCATTGGCTATATTTAAGGAGTTAGATGTGGCCCTTGTGGCTAAAGGTATCAGGGGGTATGGAGAGAAGGCAGGTACGGGATACTGAGTTGGATGATCAGCCATGATCATATTGAATGGTGGTGCAGACTCGAAGGGCCGAATGGCCTACTCCTGCACCTATTTTCTATGTTTCTATGTTAAAAGATATTTGGACAGGATATGTGGATCGGAAGGATTTAAAGGGAAAAGGGCTAAATTCAGCAAAATAGGACCAGCCCAGTATGTCAACTTAGTTAAAGGAGCTAAAGGGCCGGTTTCCATGCTATGTAACTTTTTGACTCCATGAGTTCAGCAGTATGATTACAAATATGCTTACAGCATTTCTTGACTCAGATCTCTCAAACTATCCTGATGTTCTCTTATAGTCAGCTCATGTTGGGGTTCATGAAAACGGTGGGTGGCGCGACTCACATCGCAGTGGCCTCTGCAGTCTGTCTGTCTTTTTGTTATTTTTTGTCCCGTTTTAATGTAGTTTTTTTTTTTTGTGGGTTGTGTGTGTGTGTGTGTGTGGGGGTGTGTGTGGGGGGGGGGGAAACTTTAAAAATCTTTCCCCTGCACGGAGAACCCGACCTTTCCCTGTCGGGTCTCCGTTGTCGTTGGGGCTGCACCGTGGAGCGGCCTCCAGCAGGAACGTCCTGGGGCTCCAGTCACGGAGCTGCGGAGCTACTCACCATCGTAGAGCTGGCCGAGTTCGGAGCGGGAGGAGCGGTGGTGGCGCGTTGCTGCGACCCGACCCTCGGAGATTCGGAGGCTTACCGCAGGTCTGGTGGACAGTGACACCGGGTCCCTGCTGGGAGACCGCTTTTCGGGGCTTCCGCAACGGCGACTTCTCCCGCCCGAGTAGCGGGGTCGAGGATGACCTGGAGCGGGGCCTTACATCATCGCCCGGCGTGGCTTCAACGGCTGCGGGACTTTGCCAGCGCCCGCCCGGGGCTCCAACAACAAGACCCGGAGCGTGGCCTTGCATCACCCGGCGCGGCGTTAATGGCCGCGGGACAATTGTTATCGCCCGCCGGGGGCTCTGACTTTGACTCTGACATCGAGGGGAGAGGGAAGTGCAGGGGAGAGATACGTTTTTTTTGCCTTCCATCACAGCGAGGAGGAGATGCGCTGTGATGGATGTCTGTGTAAACTGTGTTGTGTCTTGGGTCTTTTTTTTCTTGTATGTATGACTGCAGAAACAACATTTCACTTGAGCCTCTATGAGGTTCAAGTGACAAATAAATTGTATTGTATTGTATTGTATTGTTGAAGCTTTCAAGCCACCAAAGGCCATCTGATTCTGGCAGAGACCTCAGATCTGGATATCAAGGAATTCAAAAGGTTAGTTAATTCTAAACGTGTTATATGATGTCAACAGGGCATTGTGATTAGCTGCTCATGATCATGAGCATCTAATCACATTCCATATCTTACGTGGAAATGGCACTGAGAAAAATACGGAAATACCAATGATGTCAAGTTATTATGTTCCTGGCCTGTGCAGCAGCATTAAAAAGTTCAATGCCCAGCAATTAGCCAGGTTGCATCTGGTCCTAAAACCTCATGTCTAAAAATATTTTCTTGCGTATTAGTGATTCTCTCCAACAATTACATCAGTATCATGGTGAGAAAACTGGAATTTGTGCCTTTGTTTGAGCGTTCCTGATTCCTCACTCAACATCTGAATTTATAATCTCCATGGAAATCACATCTTGTTAGCAGTTTAAGAAGTGTGATATGCATATCAATTCTGACATGACTAACTGCCTGTGCTAGGTGAGATTATTAAATTCATAAAACCCATGGATGCCCTGACCAATTTAATGAATGGTTGCTACTGGTGAACAAACAAGAGGAAGATTAACAGAAGCAAACTGCCCTTGTCCTTTACTTGATTCATACTAAACACTATTCACCCATCACAACTATTCTCACTCACCTGGCTCCTGATAAAACAAATGGCATCATTTTTTAAATTCTAAATTCTATTTTCAAAATTCTCTCTGCAACCTCACCGAGTCATTGAAACCCTCTGAGACTTCTGCATTCCTTCGAATCAGGTGTCTTTTGAGAATCTTGTGTGTCTGTGGGTCCTTATAGTCATTTCCCAAGGAAATATATTCAGAAAATGCTGCTAAACATTTCACCTATCTACTTATTTCTTCCTCATAAGATACCCATTAAAATCCTGCTCTTGGACACTATTTTTGGTCACTTAATTTAATTTTCAGTTACATTAGTTAGAGTCAAATTCTGCTTGATAATATCATCTTTGCAGTGCACCAGAACAATTTACTAAGTTGCTTTGTTGGTACATTCAGTAAGTGCAATAGTCCAGATACCAAACAGAGAATGAAAGAATAAACTCATGCTAAGCTCTGCCTGGAAATTTAAGATTTGGGCACATTAAGATTTGGGCACGCCCTGAAGGTGATCAAGAGCAGCATCTTCAGTCAGAGACTGATTGCACCAATGTGCAAAACTGAGAGATATAGGAAGTCTTGTATACCAGCTGCTATAAGGTTTTATAATGCACAAAAATAATTTTGGATTTTTTTAGTATTCATTCAGTGTATTTTAACTTATTAAGTATTGAAGCTATCTGAGGAAATGTGTGGTGTTATGTCTGTCTTGAAGCTGTTGTGGCACTGTAATTTCCTGTAAAGGATTATTAAAGGTTATTCAATTCAATTCAATTCAATTCATTATGTTTTTTCTTTTTAAATTGTCAAACATAGATTTGTGAAAATCCTTTAAATTAGATTCATTTCATTTTCATTAATTCTAAAACACATAGAAAATAATATACTGATTTGCCAGATATATTGAATATTCCATTGCTTTTGTGCTGTCCAATTTATCTTACATGCTTGTTAAGTTTACAAATAGTGATGATCATTTTATGATTTGCAGTAGCCCATTCTTTGTTTGGCAATAATTCACAGATCCTGTAATATTTTCATTAACCCCATGGACAATGTGGAGCCACAGAAAAATATCTCCACCAACCATTTGTGGTTTGCAATGGTCACTTCTAATAGTCCAAACAAATTTCATCAAACAGTAATGCATACCTCCAGATTCAGTTTCTTTCCAGCTCTTATCAGGTAAATGAATTGTCCTCTCACCAGCTAGAAAGCAGTGCTGATCTCCATCTACATAATTGGAGACTTTTTGAACTATCTTTAATTAGATTTCATTGGACTTTGTTGCACTAAACGTTATGCCCTTTATCCCATATTTGTACACTGTGGACAGCTTGACTGTAATTATGTATAGTCTTTTCGCTGACTGGATAGCACTCATCAAAAAAAAACTTTCCCTTTAACTCGGTACATGTGACAATAATGTTAATAAACTAAAAAATAACTAAAACAACCTTGCTCAAATCATTTGCAAACGTTTAAATCCATTATTTCAATTGTTCTAGGACACAAGAGACTACACATGCCAGAATTTTGAGCAAAACAACAAAATGCAGGAGGAACACAGCATGTCAGGCAAGATCTGTAGGAGGAAAGGGGGGAGAATTCATGTTGGGAACTTTGTTCAGACTCCTTCAACTGTCTTCTTGTGTAATCAAAAATAAATTTCCCAAGAAGTTCAAGTTCAAGTTCAAGTGAGTTTATTGTCATGTGTCCCTGATAGGACAATGAAATTCTTGCTTTGCATCAGCACACGGAACATAGTAGGCATTTACTACAAAACAGATCAGTGTGTCCATATACCATAATATAAATATATACACACATGAATAAATAAACTGATAAAGTGCAAATAATAGATAATGGGTTATTAATAATCAGAGTTTTGTCCGAGCCAGGTTTAATAGCCTGATGGCTGTGGGGAAGTAGCTATTCCTGAGCCTGGTTGTTGTAGTCTTCAGGCTCCTGTACCTTCTACCTGAAGGTAGCAGGGAGATGAGTGTGTGGCCAGGATGGTGTGGGTCCTTGATGATACTGCCAGGCTTTTTGAGGCAGCGACTGCGATAAAGGTAAAGGACATAATTTATTGAAAGTGTAGAGGTCAAGAGAAAAGAGAAAGAAATGACACCAAGCTAATTTAAAGATGGAAAATAGTTTACAGTAATGACATGGAAGGAAATGGTGTAGAAAAAGAACATCAGTCTTGTGGGAGGCATTGAAAAAGAATGACATGGATTTGGAAAAAAATATGCTGATTGAAGCATTGTGAAAATATGATTACATGAGAGCGATGTCACCTTCCTGATTATGTGACTGTGCAAAAGTGCTTGATGAATGATAGCTGCATCCCATATTAAGCCACATCACGCATTTTCCTCAGTGCAGATAGTTTCTCTTGGCATTAGCTTATTACTACCTTTGTTGAGGTTAAGGGAGCTCATGGATTTAATGCTGTTGCAGCTGAATGGTGCAGACATAGTATATCAATATAAAACCCATTACCAGATGGTAACATGGGCATATTTATGTTGCTATTCAATTAAAAACTAAAATAATTAATACATTTTAAAGAAAATATATATTTACCTGTCATCTGCGGCATCAGCATCCTTGCACAAACAAAATCACAATTGTGTTCATTACCACTCCTCTGGGGCATTTTACTATGATAAATAAACCTTATATTTGAATGTTACTCGTGTGTAAAATAGATGGAATACCCAGGAGACAAGTTACTTTTAAAGGTATCACACTCCAGTAAAAACAGATTAAACCTGCTATGGCGCAGAAATACCAGGAATGTATCCTTTGATTATGCCATCTATTACACATTCCCAAAGGAGTAGTCATCAGCAGTTATGCTGCTTTCAAGGTGGTGTAGAGTGACCTTCGCATCAGTGGAGAATTGCACAGGCTGGGACAGGCTGCTGGAGGGTCATCAACTCGGTAAAATACGCTCTTTGGTCTGCCCGAGCGTTGCTCACCACCCAGCAGAGCGAGATGTCCGTCAGGGAATGTTGCCGACTGGCCCGCTGCAGACTGCAGGAGTACGTGCTAAGGGACTCGCTGAAGCTTGGTGCAGCCAACGCCAAGGCTCGGTGGGGGAGGGCCACAGTCTAGGGTCCTTCCGCTGCTGGACATGGGGGGCACGGTATGGTGGAGACACCCCTCAAATTAAATTAAGGGAAGGTATCCCACGCCAGGGGGCCACATGAGTGGCACGGGTGGGGGACATTTTTATGTGGAAATGAAAATGTCAGATGGAATTTTCGCACTGTGTACACATTGTATATATTTATTACTTGGACAGGGGCCGCAGAGTGGCACGGGTGGGGGACTGTTTGGTGAAATTTGACAATTGTAAAAAAATTGTACTGGAAAAACTTGTATAGTCTCCGAAAATGTCGGATGAATTTTGTTTGTTTGAATGGTTCAGGAATTGTATATATTTATCAATTGAATAAAGTCTATTTTGAAATTTAAAAAAAATAAATAAAAAAAGAGCATTCTAGTCTCTTCAAAGTTTAGGAGAGGAGACTCTCCAACAGAAAACAGTGTTGTTGTGTGTGACTGATAGTCCCAGATTAAGTCAGGTGAAAAACGAGCCAAGACAAATCCATGGTCATGTCATGAATAGACTGTCCTGGTAATGCAAATGAGAAAATAGTCAGAACCCCAAACAGGACAGCACAGTAACAGGCCCTTCAGCTCACAATCTTCTTCTTTCCTGTTCTTATGTTATATAGTGGCTCGCCACTGCTGTACGCATAGTTGTGCTATTGGAGTGTTAAGGGTCTGTCCCACTTACGTGTCCTTGGCACTCAAAGTCACATATTGTTGTACCCTCGATTTAGCCCCATTTGTGCATTGTCACCCTTGACCACCCGACCCCGGTTCGCAGTCGGTTGAGGCATCTCCAGTTCAGCCAGTGTTCATCAGCACCTGGTGGTAAGCGCTCTGCTGCTGGTATGTGCCCATCTTAGTGGAAATAGGGGCAGTGGCGAGTCTGTTCTTCCACATCTGGAGGAGAGCTTCAGTTGGTGTTGTTTCCAATGGGGTGATGCTGGTTAGGAAGCTCTTACAGGATTTTAACCGCCTAGGAGGGGGCACATGGTTGTGTAATGGGTGTCTATAGTCTGTCAGTTGTTTCAGATGCTCTGTCCTGACTCCAGCTCACAATATCTGTGCTGAATATGATGCGAGGTTAAACAAATCTCATCTGCTTGCATATGGTCCACATTCCCTACATAACCTATGCCTATCTGAAAGCCTCTTAAATGCCATTATCAAGTCTGCCTCCACCATCACTTCAAGCAGCACCTTCTGAACTCCCATCACACTCCATTTGGAATTAAATAACTCTTCAAACATGTGAGTTTGGGGTGGTGAAATAAGTTGCTTGTGGTTAATAATTAAAATGTTTAAAATAATGACAACAAAAGTTACAAACGGCTAATGGTTTAAAGCCAATTTACATTTCAGAGTTGCAGTCGACCAAAATGTTAACAGTATTAGTCACTTCAAATTTTGATTTCCACATTCACTTATAGTAAATTGATTTAGATGGACAAGGCTAATTCGGGATCGTGAGCATGGCTTTGTATGTGGGAAGTTGTGTCTCATGAATCTGATTGGGGGCAAAGTTGTATACATTGTATATATGGATTTAGTAAAGCATTTGACAAGGTTCCGCATGGTAGGTTGGTCAGGAATGGTAGATTGCATGGGATCCAAGGAAAGATAGCTGAATGGACAGAAAATTGGCTTCATGGAAGAAAACAAGGGTGATGATGGAATGTTGCTTTTTGGTCTGGAGGCCTGTGGCTAGTGGTGTGCCTCAGGGTTCAGTGTCGGGCCCATTGTTATTTGTCATCGACATCAATGATTTGGATGAGAAAGTACATGGTAGATTAGCAAGTTTACAGATGACAATAAAGTGGGTGGTATTGTTGATAGTGAAGTGGGTTGTCAAAATTGTAAAGGGAACTTGATCAGTTGGGCAGGTGGGTTGAAGAATGGTTGATTAAATTTAATGCACAGAAATGTGAGGTGTTGTGTTTTGGGATAGCTAACATAGAAACATAGAAAATAGGTACAGGAGTAGGCCATTCGGCCCTTCGAGCCTGCACCGCCATTCAATATGATCATGGCTGATCATCCAACTCAGTATCCTGTACCTGCCTTCTCTCCATACCCTGGGCAGGGCCTGCATACCATGGGCAGGGCCTGCACAATGCATGATGGTTCTCTGGAGGGTGTTGTGCAGCAGAGGGATCTAGGAGTGCAGGTGCATAGTTCCTTGAAAGTGGCAGCATAGGTGGATGGGGTGGTCAAAAATGCTTTTGGGTGGCCTTCATCCGTTAGAGTATTGAGTATAAAAGTTGGGAGGTCATGTTGCAGTTATAAAATACATTAGTGAGGCAACATTTATGGGCGTCCCACTTAGGCGATTTTTCAGCGGACTGCCGGCGACTGTCAAGCTGCCGGCAGTCGCCTGAAAAACTGGGAACTGGAACGGTGACTGTCACAGTGGAACACACACACACACGCATCGCAAATGCGGGGACCAGGGCAAGCGGGGCGAGCGCTGTCTGACATTCACACGGTGCAAAGCCAAGGTGATACAAGCGCACACCGCGATGAACGGGAAGATTGGTGCTGTAATTACGACAGCTAGCACAGTGTAGGGTACGTCCTTTAAAAGAGGGGCGGAGGAGGAGGCAACTTTTAAGAAACCAGACAACTTTTAATAAGCCAGAGATACACAGCTGTGAAGTTTGGTGAACATTTAACATTACTGGTCGGTTATCCTTGGTGATGAAAACTCCTGCTTATGTTTTTTTTCCCCAATGAGTCAATGAAAATGACCGGTCAGCAAAGGCGATTAACTAAAACTACCTACGGCTACCTCGACTACCCACAACTACATGGCGACCACACTACAACTGCACCCACGACTACAGGATTATTGATTTTCTCCATGGCGACCAATTTTTGGTCGCAGAAAATTTTTCAACATGTCGAAAAATTTGCGGCAACCATACTGAGGCCGCGACTAGTTCTCAGAATGCGGGAACTCCTCGCGACCATGAAGGAGACTCACCAGAGACCACCAGCGAACATGTGGCGACCATATGGCCTGTGCAAAGTCTCGTGCACTTGCCTAAAAAGCGCCTAAGTGGGACAGGCCCATTAGAGTATTGTGTTCAGTGTTGGACACCAAGTTGTAGGAAAGATTTTGCCAAGCTGGAAAGAGTGCAGAGGATTTACGAGGATGTGGCCAGGATTCGAAGGCCTGAACTATAGGGAGAGGTTGAGCAGGCTAGGACTCTATTCCTTGCAGCCCAGGAGGATGAGGGGTGATATTACATGGGAGTACAAAACCATGAGAGGAATATATCAGGTAAACGCACAGAGTCTCTTGCACATAGGGAATCGAGAACCAGAGGACATAGGTTTAAGGTAAGAGGGGTAAGATTTTATAGGGATATTAACCCCTGTGGGATAACTGTTTTACACAAAGGCGGTGGGTGTATGGAACGAGCTGCTGGAGGAGGTAGTGGAGGCAGGTACTATCACAATGTTTAAAAAATATTTAAGCAGGTACATAGATAGGACAGATTTAGACGGTTAAGGGCCAAATGCAGGCAAGTGGGACTGGTGTAGACTTTAGAGATACACCGCGGAAACAGACCCTTTGGCCACACTGACCAGTGATCACCCGGTATACTAACACAATCCAAAACAACACCAGGGACGATTTACAATGTACCACAGCCAATTAACCCACGACTCAGTACATCTTTGGAGCGTGGGGAAAAAACCGAGAAAAAATCTCCGCAGTCACAGCATAGTCATCACCCATAGTCAGGATAAAAGCGGGTCATAGAATGATACAGCGTAGAAACAGGCCCAACATGCCCAAACCGGTCAACATGTCCCAGCTACACTAGTCCCTCCTGCCTGCATTTGGTCTTAATCCATCCAAACTTGAGTCTCTGCCTCTGTAAAGCAGCAACTCTACCGCTGCACCATGGTCCCGTCTCTTGTGTAGGTGGGACATGTTGGTCAGTGTGGGCAAGTTGACCAAAGGGCCTGTTTCCACGCTCTATGGCTCTATGACTATAACAATTACAAAAATTACATTACAAACAAACGATATGTGTTTTTTGAAATGTTGAAGGTTGAGTTAAATGGCCATCAGATTCCCCAAAAATCAGCACATTTGACTCGGAAACAAATTACTTTGTAGTGAGGTGTTATTGCTTATTAACACTGTTACTTTTCTTTTACAAGAACACAGAACAAAATAACTCAAGTATTTCTCGACCAAATAAATTAGCCTGCAATATACACTTGAAGTCTGGTGTGCTACAGTGTGCTTCTGAGAACTCTATTCTGCATTTTGTATTTCTCCTTGGCACTATTATGCATGTTTCACTTGATTATATTTATGAATGGTATATAGGATTTGTTTGGATAGCATGCAAAACAAAGCTTTTCACTGCACCTTGGTACATTTGACAATAATGGTTAATCCTAACTTAATCCTAAGTGATTGTTCAAGTCTTCTGCACAGTGTTCCAGTCAGGTGAGGCAAAGACTCCACATTTTTTTACTAAAGTTGGGTTCATGCTAAAACGTTGGGTAAATGGGAGGAATCGTGTAGGTAGTGGATAGTGTAGTATATATATCTAATGCGATCATGGTGCTAAGGCTGATTCACTTTAATAATTGTATCACATGATCAAGTGTAGTGATTTGTGACATAATTTATTGCAAAACCTGTCAGAAGCTGTCCACCTCAGTGAAGGAACCCCAAAGTATGAATGCTCGCTAATATTGAAAGCCTTATTTTTATTAAATAAAGAATTATATTTAATAGGTTGGATTAAAAACTATTTCCAGCATCGAAGAAGGTGAAAGAGATTAATGAGACAAAGGGGGTTGATGAGGCACAAAGCAGATTGCTTTGCCCTGAATGGTTTTGAGTATAATTATTCTAATTGCAACTGTGAGCTTGATCTATCACACTCTTAACATGCTGTATTTGTGGCCAAAGGGCTTTGACAATTCACTTTTTACAAACGGCTCAGTCCATTTCCTGCTCAAGTAACTAAGACATCTATAGTTATAATCAGACATTCAGAGTCATAAAGCTGTATAGTATGGGATCAGCTCTTTTGGCCCATCATGTCCTTGCCAATCAAGCTGGCATTCTGGCCTTCACATTTGCCTGCATTTGACCATAGCCTTCATAACCCTTCTATATTAACTGTCCAAATGTATTTTAAAAATCATGATTGCATCTATTCCTATTGCATCATCTGAGTTCATTCCAGATTTAGACTATCTTCTGAGTGAACAAAAATGTTGCTGAGGTCCATCTTAACTATATCCCCTCTCAGTTTAATCCTGTGCCCTTTACTAGGTATGTTGCAAAGCATACCTGAAGCGTCGCTGAAAATCTGTCCCAGCCCGTGCGCGCGATTTTGGTGCCGTTTAGAGGGGGCGGGTTTAAAACGCGATTTTCTCTAGGCTGTTCAAATCGAGGATGTTCAGCCTAGTTAATTATTAACGAAAAATCACTGGAAGATTCCGTCGCTTTAGCTATTATTACTTTTAAGGGCTTTATCTAGTTGTTATTGTAGTTTAAAAATTAACCTCTAAACCCCCGACCGCCGGCAACCAGCCGGATCTCATACAGGGGACAACAGAAGGTAGGATGTTTATTTTTACATTAAAAAGGGCTTCTTAAGATCCCTTTATACAAAGTTTAATGTTGCGAGTAGCTCATTAGTGGCCGATTGGGAAAGGGGGAGATGCAGCGAGACCTGGGTGTCATGGTACACCAGTCATTGAAGGTAGGCATGCAGGTGCAGCAGGCAGTAAAGAAAGCGAATGGTATGTTAGCTTTCATTGCAAAACGATTTGAGTATAGGAGCAGGGAGGTTCTACTGTAGTTGTACAGGGTCTTGGTGAGACCACACCTGGAGTATTGCGTACAGTTTTGGTCTCCAAATCTGAGGAAGGACATTATTGCCATAGAGGGAGTGCAGAGACGGTTCACCAGACTGATTCCTGGGATGTCAGGACTGTCTTATGAAGAAAAACTGGATAGACTTGGTTTATACTCTCTAGAATTTAGAAGATTGAGAGGGGATCTTATAGAAACTTACAAAATTCTTAAGGGGTTGGACAGGCTAGATGCAGGAAGATTGTGTCCAGGACAAGGGGTCACAGCTTAAGGATAAGGGGGAAATCCTTTAAAACCGAGATGAGAAGAACTTTTTTCACACAGAGAGTGGTGAATCTCTGGAACTCTCTGCCACAGAGGGTAGTTGAGGCCAGTTCATTGGCTATATTTAAGAGGGAGTTAGATGTGGCCCTTGTGGCTAAGGGGATCAGGGGGTATGGAGAGAAAGCAGGTACGGGATACTGAGTTGGATGATTAGCCATGATCATATTGAATGGCGGTGCAGGCTCGAAGGGCCGAATGGCCTACTCCTGCACCTAATTTCTATGTTTCTACGTTTCTATTTGGGCCCCATTATATCCCGCAGTATTTTTCTGGGCATTTGGGGCACAAATCCACCGCAATGTGAATGTTCTAAACCAGCGCGTTCACAGGATCCCACTAGAAAGCTGATTTAAATTGACTTTAATTTACAGCAATTGAACACTAAATTCCTTCCATTTGGCCTATAAATTAATGTCAATGAGATTTAAAATGCATGTTTTATTGTGAATTATTTGTGAATATTATTTGGACACTTAGGCTATTTAAAAATGTTAATCATTTGTTAAGAAATAGATAGATGTTTAGATCTAGTCATTGAAGTTTGAAATTAACTCCAATTGGGTAACTAACTAATTATATGCTTTAATTTCAGGTCATCCAAGTAAGATTATTTTATATTTGTTTCAGAATGCTTCAATCTATGATAACTGAAAATTTCATTCAGTTCTCTTAATTTTTAAGAAAGTTATGGGCTTTTGACTGTCCACGATCACAGCTTTTTTGTTATGTCCATAGAAAATCAATAGGGACCAAGATGATAATTTTCGAGTATGAAAATGGCCATAACTTTTTAAATACTTGAGATATGGAAGTGAATTAGGTGTCAAAAAACTTCTTTTTATGCTTTATCTGATGGGATAAATTGCAGACTTGATTTTTTAAATCTCAAAATTTTGTAACATGGTTACCTTTTGTATTAGAAACCTCTACCCTGGGAAAAAGACTATGAAGAGTGTTCACTTTATCCATGTCCCTCATGATCTTGCACAACCCCAATAAGATCTTTAGGGTACAACCTCAGCCTCTTATACCCTAAAGAAAAAATGTGCCATCCTATCCAACCTTCCCCCGAGATCTCAAATTTGCCAATCCAGGTAATATCTTCTGCATCATAGACAATTGACAATAGACAATAGGTGCAGGAGTAGGCCATTCGGCCCTTCGAGCCAGCACCGCCATTCAATATGACCATAGCTGATCATCCCCAATCAGTACCCCGTTCCTGCATTCTCCCCATATCCCCTGACTTCGCTATTTTTAAGATCATCTTCAACTTACGATTTTCTTGTGAATGGCAATTTTAGGAATAGAATTTTCAGCAATGGTAATCTTAAAGAATTCATTACCAAATAAATACAATTTTTAATCTTTAATCTACCAATGTGAACCAAATGTGGAAATAATTAGTTATTGATTGTATTTGATTTTGCTTTCGTATTTCAATTCAATTCAACTTTAATGTCATCGCACAAATACAAGTATCAGTACAACGAAATGCAGTTTTGCGTCAGACCGTAGTAGTTGTACATAAAGAGAAAAAACAAGAAAAAAATAGAAAGAGAGAAGATACAGAATAATCAGGAAATACAGTATGATTAAACAAGGGGGACGGAGGGACCAGAGAAGTCTATCGTCGGGACTCCGAGTTCAGCAGTGTGATTGTGTTGTTATAGAAGCTTTTCCTCATCCTGCTGGTACGTGACCTGAGGCTCCTGTACCGCCTCCCTGATGGGAGGAGGGCAAACAGTCCATGGTTGGGGTGTGAGGGGTCTTTGATGATCTTCCCAGCCTGTTTGTTTATATATTGTGTATATGGGTGTTTCCGTAAATACAGCACTCTGTAGAGAAATTGAAGGTCTCCAAACTTCCAGGTTATTTTCCTGTTTTTTATGTAATATTCACATTGTTTCATATCCTGTCTTTTAAGCAGTATAGATCATGGTGTGTAGCCAAATGAATGAGATGAAGCAAAAATAAATACATCTGTTTTTACAAAGAAATATATCAGGTATGTCCCTGTGTTTTCTTGCAATTTCTGTGACATTTTTCAAGCAGGATTATATCTAATCCACAGGCTAATTTATACCAGAAAGATGACATTAATTTTGCAATTAAATAACTATATAGAAGCCAAATTCTGATTTTGATTTTCATCATTTTCACCATTTATCACCCGACGAGATGGTTTTCTGATGCGCCATGTTTTTGCAGCACAGCGTGAGAAACAGTGTCCATTTGGTCACGTGTGAAATGTGTGAATTAAAAGCAGAGTAACCGTTGTTATATTTATTGTTTTGTTTTTTATTGTTCATATTTTGTGTTTAAGCTTTCCATTGAAACACTTAAAAATGAACAGAACTTGAAAACATGAAATAAAAATCTAGTTTGTTCAACTATTTTAATGATGTCTCATTCTGTAGTCCCTTCGTTTTTTGACGTCGTCAATGCTCTAACTTTTTTTTTTTGCACTAGTCGCGATGTTGCTTAAATGCAAGCAACACAGTTGTAATGACCCTGACCTGAACTACGGGCCTTGTGGTGGGTTACGTACCGACATTTTGCAATGAGGCTTAGAATTCAGTATAAGAGACAGTGTGTCAATAGTCACATTGTGGGCACACTGTGCTCTGAATAACACTGTGTTCACTTTTGTTGCTTGGAATCATCTATCTAAACTATTACTAAAACTCTCATCTTGACCACTTCCGGTTTGCGTTGTAATTAAATTTGCGCGAAAACGCTACCCTATATCGCTAGGATCTTTTCGCCACCTTACTTACAGTTCTCCCCTGCTCCAAGTGCACCAAAATTTGTTACGATCTGTGAAACAATAGAAAAGATATGAAGGTTTAAATAATCATAAGATCAGCAGATTGGTCTTCTCACCTGTCCGTCACCATGAAGGGTACGCCCCTTCCGGGGGCGAGAAGAATAAACCCCCGTATGCCGATCATGAGTCTGTCAGCCTGGAAGCCATGAGTGCAATTTGAATCCAGAACTGTGTGGCTACAAGCTGTTAGTGAGTGAACTGTGAATCTACAAGCTGTGGGTGAGTGCGGAAGGCACACTCAGTCCAGGGGTTGCGCTCAGTCCGGAAGTCGTGCTAAGTCCAGAGGTCACGCTCAGTCCAGAGGTCGGATCCGAGTCCAGAAGTTAGGCCTAAGTCAAAGGCCACGCTCAGTCCAGAAGTCGGGCGTGAGTATAATCAATAAAGTTTTACTATCATATGTCCCGGATGTGTGTGTGTGAGACATGGAGGGTGTGTGTGTGTGTGAGACAGAGAGATGGAGGGTGTGTGTGTGTGAGTGTCTGTGAGAGATGGAGGTTGTGTGTTTGTGTGAGAGGTGGAGGGTGTCTGTGTGTGTTTGTGTGTGTGATAGATGGAGAGTGTGTGTGTCAGATAGATGGAGGGTGTGTGTGTGAGAGAGAGAGAGATGGAGGGTGTGTTTGTGTCAAGCACGTGCCATCATGGTAGGCAAGGTAGGCACTGCCTACCCTTACTAAAATTATAAAATGCAATTATTAAATATAAATAGTAAAGGCATGGGAGAATTACGCCTATCTAAGAGATCGATCTCTTAGGTAGGCATAAATCTCCGTGCCTTTCATCCACAGTACTTGCAACACGTGAAGGTCTGTGCAGCTCACGTGCCGTCGGCGCTGCTTCAAGCCGTCAATTTCAAGGGTAGCTGAAGGCAGCTGAAATTCTGCCTTTGCAGTACTGTGCATGCACAGCAGCCTACTTGGCAGGTTTTTCTAATATCGATTGTCATTATCTTAAGTGTATCTTAGGAAACAAAGATAGAATAATGGAATTTGTTTATTAATAATGTGGTAAGTAAATTTCTTGGTGCTATATGTTTTTAAATACAGTATTTCCCGGGGTGGGGGGAGAGCTTCTTTCACAGCGTCTGGGGAGTCTGGCCTGGGGTAAAGTTGCGGGGAGGGCAGGAGCGTTGTGAAGGAGGGGATCGGGATCATGCCAGTAACCCACTTGTGACGCTCCGGGCATGGAGCCACCGCATTGTGGCTGGGGAGTGAATTAGCTCGGGGGTCTGCGAGCAGCTGCTGGGACAGACAGCCCCTTCTAGAAACATAGAAACATAGAAATTAGGTGCAGGAGTAGGCCATTTGGCCCTTCGAGCCTGCACCGCCATTCAATATGATCATGGCTGATCATCCAACTCGGTATCCAGTACCTGCTTTCTCTCCATACCCCCTGATCCCCTTTAGCCACAAGGGCCACATCTAACTCCCTCTTAAATATAGCCAATGAACTGGAGAGAGAGAGAGAGAGAGAGAGAGAGAGAGAGAGAGAGAGAGAGAGAGGAGAGAGAGAGAGAGAGAGTGTATTGGTGGCGAGGTGGATTATTGCGTTGGGGGAACCAGGCCTCCCATGTGAGAATGGGACCCATTGGGTCCCACTAAGTCTAGTTGGTCACTAAAGATCTTTTTGCACTTTTTCGTTATTTTTTCGTAAATGTCGTATCTTGTTTACTATAGAAATGTTTAAATTCTGTTAAACTTTCATTGCTTGTTGCTAGGTTGTTGTAAAGTGTGTGCACCGTAGCGAAGGGAATCAAAAGTGATCTGGTTGCAGATAACACCATGTCTTGTTGAAAGTATGCTCCTGTCCACACAGATGCTTTTGGCTCTGGGCAAATTTCGAGTAATTAACATTGAATTCAATGAAAGGTTACTATCTTCCTTCTCATTTATGTATATTAAAAAAAAATCATAAATAATTTTTTTCATTCGTTTTTTTCAAATTTTGAATATATTAAATTTCGGTCAAATTTTGGTTGATTTTGATCACAAATTAGCTCAAGAGGATCATAGGTCAATTTTTAATGCAGCAGTATTCATTATAATGTTATAACTTGCTAATTTGGCCACCCAGGTCACAGGTTGGTACCCTTATTTACGGAAACACCAATATATATATATATATTTATCCATAATTGTCTTTATTATTCATAACTCAGATTTCATAAGGCTTCAGGGATAACAGTTTGAGTGCTATTGAACATCCATTAATCCATAATCTAGGACAACACCTTTCTATAATCCGATAAACATAAATATACATTTATACGCAATGGCATTTTCTGTAACTATTTAAAAAGTAAAATAAAGTTCTCATGTGCCATGATCAATATTTGGCCTTCAACCAATACTAATAAAGCAGATAATCTATTTGTTATCAGATTAATTATAATGGCATTATGTTTATTTTTCTCTGTATAATATGATTTTACCACACCAAAATTGCATATGATTGGCTAGACAAGATTCTGGGGAAACTAACATGTGAGATGAAAGGTATTTCCCTTTTTGTTTTGTCAAAGGTAAGAATCACAATATTTTTAAATACAAACGTTCTCAACTTCCTTATTCTTAAATTCCAAGGGTACATGCTTAGCCTCTGCTCAAAAAGAATCTGTTCCCATGCCTCTGTCAATCTGCCTGTGAATAAAGAAGGAGAAGGGCCAGATTGATTTCTATGCTCTTGCCCTGAACTGAGTATCCTCTGGCACAGCATCCTGTTCTCAGAAATCCATGAAGCATTGCCGAGCAATAATGTGAACAGTGTACTGACAATAGAGTTGCCCTAGATCTTCTTATTCTTTAATGATTGATATCTGACAGAAGCCTTTTTAAAAATATTTAATTTCCATATGTCAATCATTTTATATTAAGAGCAATTATTGATTTTTAAAAATAAATGCAGGTAATGGAGGTGTGGACAAAGCGTTGACATTTAAAGTTATTGGATTGCACTATCACCCCGCTAGCTGTTGATGGAGAGAGCAAGGAATCCATTGAAGCAGTTATCACGTAGTGAATGCTGAGAGACCAGTTGGTCAATCTGTGGATGAGACCCCTAGACTGGTGCATGCCTTCCAATTCACCAATTCATCAATAAACACGGAGGAGCTTGCCCCTGGAGGCTGGGAACCCAGTAGTGACTCCATCAAGCCTGATGTACACGACAACAACAATGAACAAAATTCTAGAAACAGAACTAGCCTTCTGCACTGTGACCAGAGCACTGAATGTTTGTTAATATAAAAAAATCTCTAATAGGATCAATTTGTTATTTGTCCGCACTTGGACTGCAAGCAGCAAGGTCCAGTCAAACCTGTAAATGTTTTGTACTGCACCAGAATAACACACAATTAGGGCGGCATGGAGGCACAGTGGTAGAGTTGCTGCAAGTTTGGACAAAGCATTGACATTGAAAGATAAATATGAATTTGGCATGCTGGAAATATAGAATGGGTTATACTTGGTGGACAAGGGAAGTAGGCCTTTGTGCCATGCTGAATGCAATGGGATTGGTGGCCAGTAGCAACTAACTACCTTGAAGGAAACCAAAAAGCTCTGGTGGTGGTTTGTGTTACGAAATATGAGTAGATGTCGAGGATTTGGATCAATGATGAATAACGTTCAAAAAATATAAAATTAATTTAACATAAACATTTGATTTGAATAACAATAAAATTACAACTAAACAGCAGGAAACAACAAATAAACAATGACTCATACGGCCTTCAACTGCAAAAGCTGATTGAAAAGTTCATTTCAAAAGCTTGTCGAGAAGTCCATCTTACGAGAGCTTGGCCAGATGATTTTTCAAACTATCTATCAGTGCCCTTTTGGAATCACGGTCCGTCGGTGAGCTCACTTACAGAATGCTTTTATAATGTGCATTCAGAAAGTATTCAGACCCCTTCACTTTTTCCGCATTTTGTTATGTTACAGCCTTATTCTCAAATGGATTACATTCATTTATTTTATCATCAATCTGCACACAATACTCCATAATAAAAAAGCAAAAACAGGTGTTTAGAATTTTTTACAAAGTAATTTAAAAGAAATATCACATTTACATAAATATTCAGTACTTTGTTGAGGCACCTTTGGCGGCGATTACAGCCTCAAGTCATCTTGGGTATGATGTTACAAGCTTGGCTCACCTGTATTTGGGTCATTTCTCCCATTCTTCTCTGCAGATCCTCTCAAGCACTGCCAGGTTGGATGGGGAACATCAATGCAAAGCTATTATTGCCATAGAGGGAGTGCAGAGACGGTTCACCAGACTGATTCCTGGGATGTCAGGACTGTCTTATGAAGAAAGACTGGATAGACTTGGTTTATACTCTCTAGAATTTAGAAGATTGAGAGGGGATCTTATAGAAACTTACAAAATTCTTAAGGGGTTGGACAGGCTAGATGCAGGAAGATTGTTCCCGATGTTGGGGAAGTCCAGGACAAGTGGTCACAGTTTAAGGATAAAGGGGAAATCCTTTAAAACCGAGATGAGAAGAACTTTTTTCACGCAGAGTGGTGAATCTCTGGAACTCTCTGCCACAGAGGGTAGTTGAGGCCAGTTCATTGGCTATATTTAAGAGGGAGTTAGATGTGGCCCTTGTGGCTAAGGGGATCAGGGGGTATGGAGAGAAGGCAGGTACGGGATACTGAGTTGGATGATCAGCCATGATCATGTTGAATCGCGGTGCAGGCTCGAAGGGCCGAATGGCCTACTCCTGCACCTAATTTCTATGTTTCTACGTTTCTATTTTCAGGTTCCTCCAGAGATGTTCGATCGGGTTCAAGTCCGGGCTCTGACTGGGCCATTCAAGGACATTCACAGACTTGTCATGAAGCCACTCCTGCGTTGTCTTGGCTGTGTACTTAGGGTCATTGTCCTGTTGGAAGGTAAATCTCCACCTCAGTCTGAGGTCCAGAACGCTCTGGGGCAGCTTTTCATCAAGGATCTCTCTATTCATCTTTCCCTTGATCCTGATTAGTCTCTCAGTTCCTGCCGCTGAAAAACATCCCCACAGCATGTTGCCACCACCACCATGCTGCACCGTAGGTATGGTATTGGCCAGGTGATGAGCGGTGCCTGGTTTCCTCCAGATGTGATGCTTGGCATTCAAGCCAAAGATTTTAATTTTGGTTTCATCAGACCAGAGAATCGTGTTTCTCATGCCTTTTTGAAAACTCCAAGCTGACTGTCATGTGCCTTTTACCGAGGAGTGGATTCCGTCCAGCCACTCTACCAGGTCTAATTAGTGGAGTGCTGCAGATATAGTTGTCATTCTGGAAGGTTCTCCCATCTCCACCGAGGAACTCTGGAGCTCTGTCAGAATTACCACCTCCCTGATCAAGGCTCTTGCTCAGTTTGGCCAGGCAGCCAGCTCTTTGAAGAGTCCAGGTGGTTCCAAAGTTCTTCCATTTAAGAATGACGGAGGCACTGTGCTCTTTGGGACATGTAATGCTGCGGAAATTGTTTTATACCATTCCCCAGATCCGTGTCTCGACACAATCCTGTCTCGGAGTTCTACGGACAATTCCTTTGTTTTCATGACTTTGTGTTTGCTCTGACATGCACTGTCAACTGTGGGAACAGGTGTGTGCCATTCCAAATCATGTCCAATCAATTTAATTTACCACTGGTGGACTCCAATCAAGTTGTACAGACATCTCAAGGATAATCATTATTAATGATTTGGACGAGGGAATTGAATGCAACATCTCCAAGTTTGCAGATTACACTAAGCTGGGGGGCAGTGTTAGCTGTCAGGAGGATGCTAGGAGGCTGCAAGGTGACTTGGATAGGCTGGGTGAGTGGGCAAATGCATGGCAAGTGCAGTATAATATGGATAAATGTGAGGTTATCCACTTTGGTGGCAAAAACAGGAAAGTAGACTATTATCTAAATGAAGCCGATTAGGAAAAGGGAAGATGTAACAAGACCTGGGTGTCATGGTACACCAGTCATTGAAAGTAGGCATGCAGGTGCAGCAGGCAGTGAGGAAAGCGAATGGTATGTTAGCATTCATAGCAATAGGATTTGAGTATAGGAGTAGGGAGGTTCTACTGCAGTTGTACAGGGTCTTGGTAAGACCACATCTGGAGTATTGCGTACAGTTTTGGTCTCCAAATCTGAGGAAAGACATTCTTGCCATAGAGGGAGTACAGAGAAGGTTCACCAGACTGATTCCTGGGATGTCAGGACTTTCATATGAAGAAAGACTGGATAGACTCGGTTTGTACTCGCTAGAATTTAGAAGATTGAGGGGGGATCTTATAGAAACTTACAAAATTCTTAAGGGGTTGGACAGGCTAGATGCAGGAAGATTGTTCCCGATGTTGGGGAAGTCCAGAACAAGGGGTCACAGTTTAAGGATAAGGGGGAAATCTTTCAGGACCGATATGAGGGAAACATTTTTCACACAGAGAGTGGTGAATCTCTGGAATTCTCTGCCACAGAAGGTAGTTGAGGCCAGTTCATTGGCTATATTTAAGAGGGAGTTAGATGTGGCCCTTGTGGCTAAAGGGATCAGGGGGCATGGAGAGAAGGCAGGTACAGGATACTGAGTTGGATGATCAGCCATGATCATAATGAATGGCGGTGCAGGCTCGAAGGGCCGAATGGCCGACTCCTGCACCTATTTTCTATGTTACTATGTTTCTAATCAATGGAAACAGGATGAACCTAAGCTTAATTTTGAGTGTCATAGTAAAGGGTCTGAATACTTATGTAAATGTGATATTTCAGTTATTTATTTTTTATTACTTTGCAAAAATGTCTAAACACCTGTTTACGCATATTCATTCTGGGGTATTGTGTGTAGATTGGTGATTAAAAAAAATGAATTTAATCAATTTTAAAATATGGTTGTAATGTAACAAAATATGAAAACAGTGAAAGGGTCTGAATACTTTCTGAATGCATTGTATAAGCCTGTGATTCTAGCCTAATCTCCAAATATAATAATAATAATAATAGTAATAAACTTTATTATGGACTCGAGGTCCAGACAAGGGGCAACATTACATTATATTGCATATTAAAATATATCATAAAGTACATATAAAATCTTAGTATATCACTTATAAAAGCATCATAAATTATATATTAAAAAAAAACACTATACAGGATTAAAAAATTCAGATTAAAAATAATAATCAATGTCCTACAACGAGACAACGATACCAGTGTCTCCACAGCTGGGATTCGTAGCGTGTAGTGCTAACCCTTATGTTTGACAAGGCAACAATAATTACACTTTTAGAGTCATTTATCTAGCAAATTTATACATATGATTTCGTAGGATAGCTTCTAAAGCACTGACTCCTGTAGCCACAAACATATTACTAGCACACCACCATTTAGGTTTCCTTAGCAGTGTTCTCATGGCATCGTTATATGCCACATTTAGTCTCTGCAAACTTGTCTTTCCATAGTTCGACCACAGGTGCGCAGTATAGAGTGGTGTGCAGTATGCTCTAAATAGCGACATCTTCACCGCATCAGTGTTACTGATTAGAGAGGGGATTAATGCAATGGAAAGGAAGGACATTAGTTTGGAGGATGTGGAATCGGTATGGGTAGAGCTGCGAAACACTAAGGGGCAGAAAACGCTGGTGGGAGTTGTGTACAGGCCACCTAATAGTAGTAGTGAAGTTGGAGATGGTATCAAACAGGAAATTAGAAATGCGTGCGACAAAGGCAAAACAGTTATAATGGGTGACTTCAATCTACATATAGATTGGGTGAATCAAATTGGCAGGGGTGCTGAGGAAGAGGATTTCTTGGAATGTATGCGGGATAGTTATCTAAATCAACATGTAGAGGAACCAACAAGAGAGCAGGCTATTTTAGACTGGGTATTGAGTAATGAGGAAGAGTTAGTTAGCAATCTTGTTGTACGTGCCCTCTTGGGCAAGAGTGACCATAATATGACATTGTTAATTCAGAAACAATGGTTCTGAACTTAAAGAAAGGTAACCTTGAGGGTATGAGACGTGAATTGGCCAAGATTGACTAGCAATTAATTCTAAAAGGGTTATGCAATGGAAGACATTTAAAGACTGCATGGATGAACTACAAAAATTGTTCATCCCAGTTTGGCAAAAGAATAAATCAGGGAAGGTAGTACATCCGTGGATAACAAGGGAAATCAGGGATAGTATCAAAGCGAAGGTTGATGCGTACAAATTAGCCAGAAAAAGCAGCATACCGGAGGACTGGGAGAAATTCAGAGACCAGCAGAGGAGGACAAAGGGCTTAATTAGGAAAGGAAAAATAGATTATGAAAGAAAACTGGCAGGGAACATAAAAACTGACTGCAAAAGTTTTTGTAGATATGTGAAAAGAAAGAGATTAGTTAAAACAAATGTAGGTCCCTTGCAGTCAGAAACAGGTGAGTTGATCATGGGGAACAAGGATATGGCGGACCAATTGAATAACTACTTTGGTTCCGTCTTCACTAAGGAAGACGTAAATAATTTGCCGGAAATAGCAGGGGACTGCGGGTCAAAGGAGTTGGAGGAATTGAGTGAAATCCAGGTTAGCCAGGAAGTGGTGTTGGGTAAATTGAATGGATTAAAGGCCAATAAATCCCCAGGGCCAGATAGGCTGCATCCCAGAGTACTTAAGGAAGTAGCTCCAGAAATAGTGGATGCATTAGTAATAATCTTTCAAAACTCTTTAGATTCTGGAGTAGTTCCTGAGGATTGGCAGGTAGCAAACGTAACCCCACTTTTTAAGAAGGGAGGGAGAGAGAAAACGGGGAATTACAGACCAGTTAGTCTAACATCGGTAATGGGGATACTGCTAGAGTCAGTTATTAAAGATGGGATAGCAGCACATTTAGAAAGTGGTGACATCATTGAACAAAGTCAGCATGGATTTACGAAAGGTAAATCATGTCTGACGAATCTTATAGAATTTTTCGAGGATGTAACTAGTAGCGTGGATAGGGGAGAACCAGTGGATGTGGTGTATCTGGACTTCCAGAAGGCTTTCGACAAGGTCCCACATAAGAGATTAGTATACAAACTTAAAGCACACAGCATTGGGGGTTCAGTATTGATGTGGATAGAGAACTGGCTGGCAAACAGGAAGCAAAGAGTAGGAGTAAACGGGTCCTTTTCACAATGGCAGGCAGTGACTAGTGGGGTACCGCAAGGCTCAGTACTGGGACCCCAGCTATTTACAATATATATTAATGATCTGGATGAGGGAATTGAAGGCAATATCTCCAAGTTTGCGGATGACACTAAGCTGGGGGGCAGTGTTAGCTGTGAGGAGGATGCTAGGAGACTGCAAGGTGACTTGGATAGGCTGGGTGAGTGGGCAAATGTTTGGCAGATGCAGTATAATGTGGATAAATGTGAGGTTATCCATTTTGGTGGCAAAAAAACGGGAAAGCAG
The DNA here is from genome assembly GCF_028641065.1 of Leucoraja erinaceus. Taxonomy (NCBI): domain Eukaryota; kingdom Metazoa; phylum Chordata; class Chondrichthyes; order Rajiformes; family Rajidae; genus Leucoraja; species Leucoraja erinaceus. The sequence continues at coordinate 105,769,943 of NC_073380.1, forward strand.
ACTATTATCTAAATGGTGGCCGACTAGGAAAAGGGGATATGCAGCGAGACCTGGGTGTCATGGTACACCAGTCATTGAAGGTAGGAATGCAGGTGCAGCAGGCAGTAAAGAAAGCGAATGGTATGTTAGCTTTCATTGCAAAAGGATTTGAGTATAGGAGCAGGGAGGTTCTACTGCAGTTGTACAGGGTCTTGGTGAGACCACACCTGGAGTATTGCGTACAGTTTTGGTCTCCAAATCCGAGGAAGGACATTATTGCCATAGAGGGAGTGCAGAGATGGTTCACCAGACTGATTCCTGGGATGTCAGGACTGTCTTATGAAGAAAGACTGGATAGACTTTGTTTATACTCTCTAGAATTTAGGAGATTGAGAGGGGACCTTATAGAAACTTACAAAATTCTTAAGGGGTTGGACAGGCTAGATGCAGGAAGATTGTTCCCGATGTTGGGGAAGTCCAGGACAAGGGGTCACAGCTTAAGGATAAGGGGGAAATCTTTTAAAACCGAGATGAGAAGAACTTTTTTCACACAGAGAGTGGTGAATCTCTGGAACTCTCTGCCACAGAGGGTAGTTGAGGCCAGTTCATTGGCTATATTTAAGAGGGAGTTAGATGTGGCCCTTGTGGCTAAGGGGATCAGGGGGTATGGAGAGAAGGCAGGTACGGGATACTGAGTTGGATGATCAGCCATGATCATATTGAATGGCGGTGCAGGCTCGAAGGGCCGAATGGCCTACTCCTGCACCTAATTTCTATGTTTCTATGTTTCTATCTACACACGCACCAAATTTACGCAAGAGAATATTCGCCTGTACATACAGCCTGCGTCGTACAACAACAGTTGACTATGTTTTGTGGATTATAGTGGCTGTTCTTCTTACTATTGAAAATGTATTACTTGTTACATCATCTTCAAAACCAATCTTAAAACCCATTTCTATTCCTTGGCTTTTGACCCTGCATGAGACTTTGCTCCTGTTTTAGTGTTTTTAATGTTTTTTTTAATTGTTTTTATTCTCTCTCTTTTAATGTTTTTATTGTCGTGTAATAATTTTTTGTCCATGATTAGTCATGTACAGCACTTTGTTGCAACAGTGGTTGTTTTTAAAGTGCTCTATAAATAAAGTTATTATTATTATTATTATTATTATTATATATTATCATATACTGAACTAGTCTTGAATGTCTGCAAGAAAGAGAAATGTATCGTATCTTTTTTTAATTAGGTGTCATTCCTGCTGTTGAATGTGGTTATTCTAAATGAGACCTAGTATTTCCCCAAGCACCTTATTGCTTTTCTATGCAGACCTGCTTGATTCACATGGTGCTGTCAGCAGACAACTTAATTTAGCTGAAAGGTCTAGTTAACACTTCAACTACACTTTATCGGTATTTTTCTAATGCAGCTACTTCCATGAGAAAACATTTTCTTACGGTAAGATAAGGGCAACTATCTCTTATGTTCTGTACCAATTGCAACGAAGAATTCAAAATGACAGACACTTGAAATAGAACTATGATATCCTGTTCCTATGGGCTTGTTCTTTCACTATGTTTAAGGTGTCCCATAACTGCTCAATGTTCCCCACTGCTGACGATGGATCAGAAAGGTGACCCCTCACAAGCCTTACGCCACTGGACATCTCAGCGACACTTACCATCCAAGTATTATAGGGAAATAGGAAAATCCCAGTCGCTATAGATGGAGACTCACCACATTTTTGCATAAACAATCATCTCATTGTTTCTTCAGCACAAATGCTGAAAGCTAAATATTGGATTGCACTATCACCCCGCTAGCTGTCGATGGAAAGAGCAAGGACTCCATTGAAGCAGTTATCACGAGGTGAATGCTGAGAGACCAGTTGGCCAATCCCGGTAGTGACTCCATCAAGCCTGATGTACACGACAACAAAAATGAACAAAATTCGAGAAACAGAACTAGGCTTCTGCACTTGGACCAGATCTGAGCACTGAATGTTGTATTTTTGTTAATATAAAAAATATCTCATAGGATCAATTTGGTATTTGTCCACACTTGTACAGCAAGCAGCAAGGTCCAGTCAAACTTGTAAATGTTTTGTGCTGCACCAGAATAAAACACAATTAGGGTGGCATTGTTGCACAGTGGTAGAGTTGCTGCCTTACAGCGCCAGAGACCCGGAGTCAATCCAGTCTATGCATGCTTGTCTGAGCGGAGTTTGTGCATTCTCCCCATGACTTGCGTGGGTGATCTTTGGTTTCCTCCCACACTCCAAAGACATACGGGTTTGTAGGTTAATTTGATTGGTATAATTGTAAATTGTCCCTAGTGTGTGTTGGATAGTGTTAGTGTGTGTAGGATAAGGTTAGTGTGCAGGGTCTCTGGTCTGCGTAGACACCGTGGCTCGATGGACTTGTTTCCGCGCTATATCTCTAAACTAAAAAAAAAGAAACTGATCCATAAAGTCAAGTCAAGTTTATTTGTCACATACACATACGAGATGTGCAGTGAAATAAAAGTGGCAATGCTCGCGGACTTTTGTGCAAAAAGACAAACAACCAAACAACCAAACAAACTATAAACACAATCATAACACACATATTCATAACCCATAAATGATTGTTCATTGCCGGTGGATTTTAATACTCTGCTGTGGAACAATTGCAGTTTTCCTTAAAAGCTTCATATCTCCAAGGAATTATGAAATTCAGACCCACGGAGATTTTGTCTGAGTTTGCATGGCCGCAGATTGATTTGAATGTCAGTAGTAGTGGCCTCATTTGCTATAAGCTCTGTCATGGTGCCACCCTCAAGTATTACGTCCATTTCACACCTGCAAGGGTGGAGAACCCTTTCATTTTATCAAGTGATCTGCCTTTTCATCAGCCTCTGCTCACATACAAAAAATCTTTATTTTTTTTAACCCAAGGCTTGGTGTAATTTTTGTCTGATGGTTACTATGAAACACCTAGAGACATGTTTCTGCATTAATGGTTCCGTATAAATGCCAGTTATTGTTGCTGATTGAGAGCAGCCTACGAGATGTCATTCAATTGTCAGCTCTACTAAGAGAAGAATCTGATGTTTGTGCAAGGCTTAGCTCAGTATATTTATTCATGTGTGAATATTTTTATACAATGGTATATGGACACACTGGTCTGTTCTGTAGTCATGCCTACTATGTTCTGTTGTGCTGAAGCAAAGCAAGAATGTCATTGTCCTATCAGGGACACATGACAGTAAACTCACTTGAAACTTGAAGGCTGTGGTGCAAAGCAGACGTCAGGATGGTGACTGGTGAATCCAACGTATCTAATGATCCTGTGGGGCTGCACTGAATGATGTCACAGGAAAAGGCCATGATGCAATGAAAGATTCACACCGCTGCTCTCCTAGGTTGCTGGAGTCATCACCTTTCATGCATCCCATTAAAAGCAGGATTGAGATCATGGAACATTTCATAGAAACATAGAAAATAGGTGCAGGAGGAGGCCAGCACCGCCATTCATTGTGATCTTGGCTGATCATCCACAATCAGTAACCCGTGCCCTCCGTCTCCCCATATCCCTTTATTCCGCTAGCCCCTAGAGCTCTATTTAACTCTCAAACGCAATTCTATTTCAGAATTGAATAAGGAAGACATTGATTGTCAATCTGCCTTTCCAGATCAACCAGTTTGCAATCCCTGCATTTAGCTTTCTTTTCAGACAAGTCATTAACTTAATCAATTCTTCTCTGAACTGTTACACTCCAAATAAAACACAGATGAAAACCTGCAAATTGCCCATTGGGTATAGTGACATTTAATTTTTTTTCGAAAATGTACTGCTTTATTAAATCAATCCAAATAGCTGAAGAAAAAAACCCAATATATATCTTGAAATGGAAGAGGAACAAATCTAGGCCAATATGTCTCTAAAATGTTTCAAATTTTTTTAATGTAATGAACAAATTTAGCACCAGCATTTTGGTACAAAACCAGCATTTTGGTACAGGACTAAATTACGATGAATGGCAGACTTAATATGTGGTTACTTCCATAATATTTTCATTTACTTATCATTCAAAGTAATTAAAAATCCACTAGTTTATTTAAGCTGTACTTTTGCTCTCTAAATGGTGACTGTGATAGTTTAATTTTCAAAATAAATGCTTGACAGCCTTCCACAGAGCAGAAAAAAATACATATGAATATGCTTGAATTAGGTTGATTTGGTTCGTATGAATTAGATTTCCTTCTGTAATACTAATAATGAGTATATACAAATTCTAATCATCAGTTAGAACATTCGGTGGGAAGGCAAATATTTTGATGTGCTCTGACTTTTGATTTTTCATTATCAATTACTCTGAGTCATCTCAGTTGCCTGGCAACTTGGAATAGATTTTAACAGAAACCATTCACAGGATGTGCGCAGTTTATTACGTCCATCAATTTCAACCACCTGCATTCTGAGCCGATCTGGAAGTAAAAGAGAAATAAAGGATAATTGTTGGAAATATTTGTTGAAACATTCTAACCTAGCATAAATAATCTTATTATCTCCTCCTTCTGCAGTGGGCAAAACCATGCTGGCAAACTTGCTGAATTTGGCAAGAGTTTCCTATAAAGGTCCAGAGCACATTGTGGTGAGAATTTGACCCTTTTTCTGTCAGCCACAAGTTCAAAGATAATCACTGGAATGTTGATATTATATGATATCCCCACATTTCCAAGGATACACATCCTATCGGGAATACTAACATGTGGACAGAGGGGGTGGAGTGGCTCAGCTGGTAAGGAGTGAAATTCAATCCTTAGCAGAGGATAACATAAGATCAGAAGGTGTAGAAGTAGAAGCCACCATTTTTGGCGCCAACATTCAAAGCAAAGATCCTATAGCGGAGCAAGATAGACCACTCCTGCTAAGTGCAATGGGCTGACGTGTAGTATGCAACGGAATGGAACGTGGGCCTTTTTTTAATCCATTTCCGTAAACAGACCCGACCCGACCCGACCCAACTCGCAGTGTAATCAATGTTGCGGGGGATCAGTTTGTGCCAATAAATTAAAATTCTGAAAATGAGGAGAAGGTTTTTACCAAATAACTTTTATTTTTACGAGGATGTTTCCGTAACCGGCTTCCGTCTCCGCACTATTTTCCAAGGGATCTTTGATGCGGAGAGGGAAATGGGGTCTTAAATTACCCATGAATCTGCCCATGACCGTACTGTGTCCTTTTCGTCGAGTGGACTATCTTGCCCGCTATAAGATCTTTGATTCAAAGTCCAAAGTCCTGGTGGCCTGTGTGCTTAATGTACTAGAGCAGTTCTGGAAACCGACGTCCCTCTCCTCTGCTTGTCCGGATATTTCTGTGTCCCGGGGAAGCCGCTTGCAACCAACCATGAAGGAGCTGGAAGCATTACTCCGGTTCACCCTCCTACCGGCCCCTTCCTGGAGCCCGACGTCTCCAGCTCCCAGCCTTCACTTACAACCAAAGATACTAGAGGATTTTGAAGAAGTGTGAGATGAGATCGCAGGAGGTAATGTTACCTGAAACTAGAAAACGCAATGTTCATGCCTTTGGGTTGCAGACTACCAAGATACAAGGTTTTGTTCATATAGTTTGCTTTGGGCCTCACCCACTGCCAGTGTATGAAGATGTATCAGAGAGCTGGGATTTGGGCCGGTTTGCTGAGCTCACCAGTACCAGTGTGGTAGTGACTGTAGTGCCCAAAGAAATCATACCACAAGCTTAATTTTGTGGCTAAAACATTTAATCTTCATTCATTGAACTGATAGGATAGGAAAATAAATCACATAGCAGATGTTAAGATAACCTTCATCAAGCGTCTAAATCACAGAAAATTAAATGTTAACAAATAGCAAGCTCATGGGGCAGCCTCATTTTGCAAAAGTAGTCTTAGTCAGTTGAACTAATCTGTTCAGCAAAGAGAAATAATGGGAATAACTAAATGCTTGTTGATGGAACTCGCAGTACTGAACAGCTGCCATTGCCCTCTGTAAATTAAATAGACAGAATCATTAAACCGATGATTCCCCTCCTTACTTAATCCTGTTGAGCTCTTTATTTAGATACAGTAACATGGTCTTTAAAACCAGTGCAGAGGTATATTCCCATAATTCCTCACTGAGGTGATCAGATTCGGTTCCTGAGTAACACAACGTAATAGAGTGTAACGGCTACAACAGCTTGTCTCGATCAACATAATCTAAAATACATTCCATATCTGCATCGAGCTTGTATTCACTGAAGTTTAGAAGGATGAGGGGGATCTTACAGAAACATATAAAATTATAAAAGGACTGGACAAGCTAGATGCAGGAAAAATGTTCCCAATGTTGGGCAAGTCCAGAACCAGGGGCCACAGTCTTAGAATAAAAGGGAGGTTATTTAAAAGGGAGGTAAGAAAAAACGCAGGGCAGTGGAGGCCAAGTCACTGGATGGATTTAAGAGAGAGTTAGATAGAGCTCTAGGGGCTAGTGGAGTCAAGGGATATGGGGAGAAGGCAGGCACGGGTTATTGATAGGGGATGATCTGCCATGATCACAATGAATGGCGGTGCAGGCTCGAAGGGCCAAATGGCCTCATCCTGCACCTATTTTCTATGTTTCTAAAGGCAATTGCTCTTTATATATAACCACAATGTACGTTCATGGCTACCACAGCCTCTCGGCCCTATAATCTCATTCTCTGAGGCTAACAGCAGAAGATCCTTCACAAGGGTGAACCCACAGAAAGCATTCAGCCCCAATGGTGTACTTCCCTACATTCTCAAAAAACAACTAGTTGCAGTTTTTGCTGATATCATCAATCTCTCACTGCTGTGGTCTGTGATCCCAAACTGCTTTAAATGGACGTCCATATTACAGGTGTCATGAAGTGCAAGGTGACATCCCGCAGCACTATCGACAGCAGCTCTCACGTCTGTTGTGATGAAGTACTTGAAGAAATTGGAAACGATGAAAATTAACTCCTGCCTCAGTAATGACCAGAATGCAGTCAATTCATCTACTGCCATGAAAGATCAGAAACAGATGGTACTGGACCACTTGGACAATAATAATACTTGTGCCACGCTATTGTTCATCATCTATAACACGATGCTCAACACTATCATCACTTCCAAACTCATTGTCAAACTTAGGGATTTGGGTCACTGCTTCTACACATATGTCTAGATACTCAACTACCTAATCTGTAAATTTCAATCAGTACAAATTGGCAACACCATCGATCAACAGCAAAGGGGTACCTCAAGCTGCATAATGAGTCCGCTCTTCTCACTCCATGCCCATGACTGTGCAGTCAAACACAGCTCCAATGACATGTTTAAATTTGAGGACGATATCACGGACACATAATGCAAAAAGATGTCAAGTACATGAGGGAGATTGAAAATCTGGTTGAGTCGTGCCAGAACAATAAGCTTGCTCTCAACATCAGCAAATTCAAGGAGTTGATAGTTGACTTCAGAAAGGGAAAACCAAGGGACCATGCACCTGCCTTCATTGGCAGGTTGGTGGTCGAAAGACTCAATAGCTTCAAGTTCCTGAGTGTATGCATGTTTGATGATCCATCCTAGGCCCAGAACATTCGTGAAGGCTCCATTTCAGCAGAGCTTTGAGGAGAATTGACATGTCACCAAACACTCTATTGAAACTCTACAGGTACAGCGTATCTCGAAGAGCACACAGACTAATTGCATTACAGTCTGCTTCTGTAACTCGAGTGCTCAAGAACAAAGGAAGTTGGAGAAAGTGGTGGACATTGCCTGGTTCATCATGAGTACCGACCTCCACACCAGCGAAGGGTCACTGCCTCAAGGGCTACCCAATATCATCAAGGACCCTCACCACCCTGCCCACATATTCTTCTCACCACTACCACTGAGGAGAAGGTACAAGAGCCTGGGAACCATTGCCTTCAGGTTCAAGAACAGTTTCTGCCCAGCAACCATAAAGTTCTTAAACCACCCTGCGCAAACCTACCTCAACACCAATCCATTGTGGAGGTTGCACTACCATGATTACTCTACGTATCTTGATTCTTAAACAACATGGTTTGGTTAAAGTAATTTTATTTTATATTTATTTGTTCTTGTTGTAGCAATTAATGTGCCTATAATGCTGCAGCACGTAATACTTCAATTGTTTCTGTTCATATCCAGTCCAAATATCAAATAAACACTCTTGACTTATTATAGACCTCCAAGAGCATGAGTTAAGAGTGTTTCATTGTCATATGACCCGAAACAGAACAATGAAATTCTTACTTGCAGCAACACATCAGATATGTAAACATAGTACTCTGCTACACCATAATAAACATCAAAAAATTAGTTAACTTTTTAATTTCCGATAAAGTTCTTTGAAAAATTAAGTAATTGTATAATATATTCAGATTCTGTGCTGAAAATGCTTTTATAAAAGAGTATAAAACTTAGAGCCTTAAAATACTCGGTAAACTCAGTAAAGCTGATACTTCTAATGAAACAATAAAGGTGTCGCCCTGAAGCTTATTGGGCAATAATAACAAATAGCTTCATGGTGAGAAAGTCAGAAGAACTCTGCAAAGTCAAGATGTTGAGAACGTCAGACAACTCGGCAAAGTCAATGTGGATATTTATGTTAAATGTTGGAATTCTTTGAGAATTAATAGCATAGATAATAGTAAGATTAAACGAGAACTTACCAGTTTGAAGTTTGATCTTTATTTTATGAGGAGTTATGATGAGGGCTTACATGAAGACGTGAACATTCTTCAAAGCAGCAGTGTGGAATCACAGAAATAGTAATTGAAATAAACATAGTAAAGATAAGAAGAACTAAGATACCAGTTAACCTTCATAATTGAGGGCGGGAGCGGAGGGCACGTAATCCCTCATCGTATACAATAACAATATTTATTTTAAACAAAGAAAATAAAGCCATCCCGGGCTTAAATTATATATTTGCAGGACTTAAAATTATTTCTGCAAACAATGCAGGTTTGGCAATCGGTTGTATAATATTTGGAAAGTCCTTTCCGTAGACCATCCCGCTGTTGCCAGGATGTGGTCCATTGGTACCTCCATATTCCTGGCCGCCGATGTTGCTGCTGCCCTGGTGGAGTAAGATTAAAAAATGTCAGTATCCACCCCAGCAGCTCCCAATACCTGTCTGAGCCATCTTGAGATGGTTTGTACCGACACCCGACCATGTGGCTTTTTGAAGCTCACCCATAGTGCCATTTCGCTCCCTCTTAATGCTTTAGTTGTGCTAAGGTATCGCAGTAGATGTGACATGACACATAAACGGGGGTCAGGTGGGTACGCCCGGAATTCCATCGTCAGTCCCGAAGTTCCCGGTCTGCTCTGCTTGACCAGCTCCAAAATTTTGAATGTAATCTGGTCAGCTGATGTGACCATATTGTCCAGTCTTAGATAGTGTAGGGACTGGACCCTTTGGGCTGAGACCAAGGCCATCAGCATTACAGTTTGCAGAGTGAGCTGTTCCAGAGACAGGGATCTGGCTGGTGACCAACCCCTTAGTAATGAGAGAACGACACTGACGTCCCAGATCTGGGAGTACCTTGGTCTAGGGGGATTGGTATTAAAAAAGCCTTTCATAAGTTTGGCCACCAGTGGATGTGATCCTATGGACTGCTGTCCTCGTGCCTGCCATAGATAGGCTGACAGAGCACTCCTAGCACTGTTAATTGTGCTATAACAGTCCATCGTAGTGAAGGCTGGATAGGAACTCCAGGACGTTCGTTATTGTAGCTGTTCTATATGCTACCCCAGTCCTCGAGCAGTACGCTTCCCACTTCCGGATGCTGGAGAGGTACTGCTTCTTGGTCGCTTGTCGGTAGGTCGCCGTGATCATGTTCATGGTCCTGATTGATAATCCCAGATCCAATAGTGGCCTTTTCAAATTCTGCAACCCAACAGATTTATCCTGTCATGGCACGGATGACTTTCGCCCGTAACAGGGTGGACCAATAGATCTGGTCTTTTGGGAATGGTCATGAGTGGTTCAGTGACCATGTCGAGGACCACAGGGAACCATGGCCGTATAGGCCAGTCGGGTACTACCAAAATACCTGAAGCAGAGTCCATTTGTATTTTGCGTAGGACCCGACTGATGAGGTAGAAGGGGGGGAAAGGCATAGAAAAACAAATTTCCCCAATTCAGCGAGAAAGTGTCCATCACTGCTGCCTCAGGGTCTGGTTCCCAAGCGACATATGTTGATAACCGATGATTCAGTCGGGATGCAAAGAGATCGATATCAGATGTTCCATATCGCTTTGTAATTTCAGCAAATACTTTAGGGTTCAACATCCATTCGGTGTTGTCATTGAATTTTCGTGACCTGGTGTCTGCCACTGTATTGAGCTTACCTGGTAGGTAAGTTGCTGATAGCCAAATATGTCTGTCGACACACCATTGCCAGATTGTGTTGACCAGATCGTCACACGATATCGATTTTGTTCCGCGCATGTGGTTAATATAAGCCACCACTGTGGTGTTGTCAATTTGTAGGCAGACATGCAAATGGTGCATAGTTGAACAGTAAGCTTTTAGCCCATAAAATGCACACAACATTTCTAAGTAATTTATACCCAGTGGCTGTAGTAGTGATGATTCTTGTATGTTCCATCTACCACCAGTATTAGATGTAATGTTAGTTGCTCCCCAACCTTGAGCACTGGCATCCATTTGTATCGTGATTGCTGGGTTACTGATAATGATGGGGCTGGAACTATGCCAAACGTTTACTTTCCACCATTGTAACTCTGAAATTGCTTTAGCTGGTAATTGCATGGGTCGATCAAAATGACCCGCATGTTGTTTTAGAGCTTGCACCTTTGCACTTTGTAATGCAAAGGTCCAAGTTGAGTAGCTGGAAATGCTGCTACTAAATTCCCAATTACTCTTGCCACCTGGCGAATAGTTGGCTGATTGGTAACTATCAATTTGTTACAGGCTTGCACCAATTCTGCTGCTTTTTCTTTTGGCAACATTACAGACATGTGGACAGAGTTAATCGTGAATCCCCCCAGACAGTCCATCGTTGTGGATGGCGTCAACTTAGATTTATCTGGATGTATGACAAACCCCAGAGTTTCAAACAATTGTTTGGTAGCTAATACCGCTGATTTAGCTAATTCTAGGGTTTTACCCACTATCAAAATATCATCAAGATACGCCATGACAATATGCTTTTGTTTTCTTAGTATTGCCAAAGCCGGTGTTAATATCTTGGTAAACAGTCTTGGGGCTGATGTTAGACCATTAGGCAACGCTTCATACTGCCATATTTGCCCCATCCAGTTAAACTTTAGGTATCTACGATGATCCTTATGAATGGGTACTGAATAGTATGCATCTTTCAAATCGATGCTTGCCATGAAGTATCCTCTGGAAATCAATTGTTTGGCAGTAACAAATGTTTCAATTTTGAAATGTGTATACCTGACAAAAGTATTCAGTGTCGTCAAGTCAATGATGATGCGGCATCCACCATCTTTCTTGGTTTTAGTAAAAATATTTGATACAAACTCCAAAGAGTCATGTTCCGTTTTTTCTATGATTCCTTTTGTATGTAACCTCACCAGTTCTGCCTGTCCCTCGTATTTCTCTTTTTGTGAGAGTGTAAACTCTCTGTGGGGTACATGTTGAACTGGTGGCATACTTTTTTGGATGAATTCAATATTGTATCCCTGAATACTTTCTAGTATATATTTATCAAGGGTGATAGTACTCCATGCTTCCAAAACCAGGTGTAACCTTCCCCCTGTTAGTACAGGCCCTGCACCTTTTATGTTCTGGAAGGAACCAGACCCACCTACCTCCAAGGTTACCGGTAGAGTGTTCATTTCCTGGGTTTCTGGCCCTTTGCCGGTCGAGGTGTCGATGTGTGGAGCTGGCGCATCTTCCATGGGGTCCGCTCTGGGCCCTGGCCTAAAAAAGACCTCCGGGGATGATGTGCGGCCCCCATGCTTTCACCAGCACCCTGGTGTTGACGCCTGCTGGTGGATGCATAGGGGTGCTGCCGCCTGGGTTGTGTGGCTTAGCTCGTTCCTAGGCCTGCTCTCATGAATCCACATGCTTTCGACTCCTCATCCAAATCTTTAACCTGTTTCGACAAGTCCTTCCCAAACAGCAGGATTTGTCGTTGTGACATCGCAGATTTGAACAACCCTGCACATTTGGGATTGAGGACAGGTCTGATGGCATCCTTGCGCAGGCTGTTTATCTCATACTGTATGTTGCACAGTAGAGCCAGAGTGTCCTGCTGGTTGTCGGTCATTTCGACCACATCCACTGAACGAGCATAAGATGCGATAGCTGACGTCAGGAGCTTCAAAAATTTCTGGAACTTCACCTCTTGGGTTTTTATGCCCAACCCAATGTACCCCCAGATTTGGCTGTTAACGGCCGGTACATTGAGTGAGATGCAGATAACATAAAATAAATAACAAACACTCAACACAGTTTAAGTCCCAAAGTCATTGTCTCTTCCCTCCTTGCTCTTCCTCTACGCTGAGGCAATCCAAACCTCCGATGTTGTGGCTCCGCCGGGGGATGGTAGGTAAGTCCCGCGGCTGAATCCGTGCTCCGCAAGCGGGCCGGTTCAAACTCCACGGCCCGGGGCGGTCGAAGCTGCCGAAGCTGCCGCCCTCCAGTCCAGCGGACGCAGCTGTAGTTGCGGGAGCTCCGGAAAACAGAACTCGAGCTCCCGATGATGTCGTCCACTGGCCCGCGGCCGAGCCTCCGAGGCTCCAAAGTCGGGTCGGAAGTTGGGTCGCACCGCAACCACAACCCCGGAGTCGGCCAGCCTCACGTTGGTAAGTCCTGGCTCTGCCTCTGGAGCCTCGAGGTCGGTCCCAGTTGGAGGCCGCCAGCTCCACGATAGGCCTCAGCGCAGGCGAACGCGTAGACGGGGGAAAGGTCGCATCTCCCCCCGAAGGAAGAGTCAAAAAACATGTTACACCCACCCCCCCACACATACACAACTAAATAAACCAAAATAAACTGTAAAAACGGGACAAGAGAAAACAAAAAACAGAAAAGACAAACGGACTGCAGGCGAGCCACCGCTGCAAGGCAACGCCGCCACTTCCGTTTAGTTGAATGTGTACTTGGTGATATTTACTGATGTAGATCATAGGGTCAGCGGCTGAGCCTCAGCTAGTTATTATTTATATCAACAATATGGTTTAGGGTAAGAAATGTCATATTTCCAGGTTTGCTAATGATACTGAGCATTTTATCAGGATGCATCAGAGCATGGTTTGGGAACAGCTCCATCCAAGACTGCAAGAAAGTGCAGAGAATTCTGGATACAGCCCAGACCAACATACAGATCAACCTCCCTTCCATTGACTCCACCTGCACTTCATGCTGCATTGGCAAGGTCACCAGCATAATCAAATGTGGAATTTCACACCAGGTTCAGGGACAATTTCTTCCCAGCTGTATCAGGCAACTGAACCATACTATCAACAATTAGGGAGTGGTCCTGAGCTACTATTCACCTCATTGGAGACCCACAGACTATCTTTAATCAGACTTTACTGGACTTTGTCTTGCACTGAACATTATTCCCTTGATCATGCATCTTTACACTGTGGATGGCTGGATTGTAATCGTGTATGTTTTGGTTAGCACACAACAAAAGCTTTTCACTGTACCTCAGGTACATGTGGCACCAAACTAAACTAAACTAAACCAAGCAAGGTTGGATTGTAAATTTGGAGAAGGATGTAAGGAGTTTTCAGAGGTTATGGGCAAGCTAAGTGGGCAAGAACATGGAAGGATGAATATTATGTGGAAAGTAGGTTTTCTATTTTCATTGGTACAACAGAAGGGCAGTGTTTTTTTTAAATGGCGAGCAATTGAATGCTGCTGATGTAAACAAGGGGCTAGACATGCATGCATACAATTTGCTAAAGACCAATATGCAGGTGCAGCAAGTGATCAGAATCACAAACATAGAAACATAGAAAATAGGTGCAGGAGGAGGCCATTCGGCCCTTCGAGCCAGCACCGCCATTCATTGTGATCACGGCTGATCGTCCCCTATCAATAACCCGTGCCGGTCTTCTCCCCATATCCCTTGGCTCCCGAAGAGCATGCTAACTTTATTACAAGGCAGTTTTATTATAGGTAAGGAAATCACATTGCAATCACAGGAGGTTTGGTATATCACATACAATTTAACACTCCTTACCTAATAAAGGGTGCCCTTGCCATAGGGCGAGTGTATCAAGTTCTAAGGTGACATTCGGAAGACCAGACCTGTATTTCATGGGTGTCAGAAGAATGAGATGAGATCTCATTGAAACTGATTAAACTGTAAAAGGCCTTGGTAGCCTCTAGGCAGGGCAAACAATTCCCCTGGCTGAGGAGTTCAGGACCAGCGAGCATTTATGACTAAACTAAGATGATATTTCTTTACTCAGAAGGTGCTGAGCACTTGGAATTCTCCACCCCAAATGTCTGTAGAAGCTCAATCATTATGTTAATTCAAAATAGAAATAGGGTGAGCAGTCGCACAGCTTATAGAGTCGCTGCCTCACAGCAACAGAGACCCAGGTTTGGTCCTGACGTCGGGTGCTGTCTGGGTGGAGTGTGTACATTTTCCCTGCGACTGCGTTGGTTTCCTCCGGGTGCTCCAGTTTTCTCCCACATCCTAAAGATGTTCATTTTCAAATTGCACCTAATGTGTCTGGAAAATGGGATAAAATAGAAACTTACAAAATTCTTAAGGGGTTGGACAGGCTAGATGCAGGAAGAATGTTCCCGATGTTGGGGAAGTCCAGAACAAGGGGTCACAGTTTAAGGATAAGGGGGAAATCTTTTAGGACCGAGATGAGGAAAACATTTTTCACACAGAGAGTGGTGAATCTCTGGAATTCTCTGCCACAGAAGGTAGTTGAGGCCACAGTTCATTGGCTATATTTAAGCGGGAGTTAGATGTGGCCCTTGTGGCTAAAGGGATCAGGGGGTATGGAATTGGATTGGATTCCTTTATTGTCATTCAGACCTTTGGGTCTGAACGAAATTATGTTGCCTGCAGTCATACACAGAACCAATAAAAACAAAACATACAATAAACACAAATTAAACATCCACCACAGTGAGTTCACCAAGCACATCCTCACTGTGATGAAGGCAAAGTCTTAGTCTCCGTCTCTTCCCTCCTTGTTCTCCCTCTGCGCTGAGGCGATCGATCCAGGCCGGAGATGTCGCCCTCCAGTCCAGCGGACCTCCGTGGTGATGTCACCGGAGAGAAGGCAGGTACGGGATACTGAGTTGGATGATCAGCCATGATCATATTGAATGGCGGTGCAGGCTCGAAGGGCCGAATGGCCTACTCCTGCACCTATTTTCTATGTTTCTATGTTTCTATGTTACTGTTCTGTGAATGGGTGATTTTGTGGACTCTTTCAGCTGATAGCCATGTTTATATGTTGTATCTCTAAACTATACTAAGGTAAAATTGAGACAGATCGCTGGGCATTAAAAGAATCAAAGGATTTGGCATAGTGCTGAAAAATAGCATTGAGGTCAAAGATCAGCATTGCTTTTGATTAATTGCAGAGTTTCTTCTCGTCCCGTTTCTTATGTTCTTACATCATGTTCTTATCACACTTAGATGTTAGCTCACACTGACCTGAAAAATGCAATCAACCTAGCAGGATGTACACACAAATGGCGAGCAGGCTTTTGATGGAGCTACAACTAGGAGATGGAGAAGAACATCATACTGTCCAACACTCTAATCACATCTTACTTCTCAAGTACCACCAATGGATAAGGCACATTTTTCAATTTCAATATCTTTTTTATGAAACATAGCAACACAGACAATGCAACTGTCACTCGGTAGATCAGTTCAGATTATAAGGTTCAAAGTGATTATCTGGTAACAAGTGGCAATTGAACCCATCAGAATCTCAGTTGGGGATGAAGCTGTCTATTCTGTATTTAACATTCTATCCATACAAGCAGCACTAAATCTCAGCCTCGCTATCTTCTGGGTGAAGGACTAACCCTCAAAACACTATTTATGATAATAATAATAATAATAATAATAATAATAATAATAATAATAATAATAATAATATATTTTATTGCCATTGCACATAAGTGCAACGAGATTTGGTATGCAGCTTCCATCCGATGTCATAACTTAAATAACTAATACATTTTAGATTTAGGTACCCCGAGAACATGGTTTGTAAAAAGAACATTAGAACAGTAAAACAGTCGAAACAGACTGAAGTGCAGATGTGTCTGTGCGACGTGACCATCCGAGGGAGACAGTCCAGGGGGATGGGGGGCACTCAGCAGGGCCGGTTCAGAGCCGCTATAGCTCTGGGGATGAAGCTGTTCCTGAGTCTGGAGGTTCGGGCGTAGAAGGCCTTGTAACGTCTGCCGGAGGGAAGTAGTTCGAACAGTCCATTACAAGGGTGTGAGGAGTCTTTATGGATGCTGACGGCCTTCCTGAGGCACTGTGTGTGGTAGATGCCCTCCAAGGCTGGTAGCTGTGTCCCAATAATCCTCTGCGCTCTGTGGACGACGCGCTGAAGAGCTCTCCTCTCCGCCTCCGTGCAGCTGAGATACCACACAGAGATGCCATACGTTAATATGCTCTCTGTGGTGCAGCGGTAGAACGTTGTCAGCAGCTGTTGGGGCAGACCAGTCTTTTTTAATGTCCTCAGGAAGAACAGTCATTGCTGTGCCTTCTTGACCAGCGCAGCGGTGTTGGTGGACCATGTGAGGTCCTCTGAAATGTGAGTGCCCAGAAACTTAAAGCTGGACACTCTCTCCACACTGTCCCCGTAGATGGAGATTGGGGCATATTCTCCATTATGTGACCTCAAATGCAAATAATAGATATTGAAATTGAAATTAAAATGGCTACAAATACTCATCAGTTCATGCAGCATGTGCGGAGGGATAAAAGGCAGTTTCAGGTCAGTAATTTGTCATCAGAATAAATAAATCCTCTTTACTCTTAATCATTAAATTATTGAATACTAATGGCAGATTAATATACTTCTCTTCCACAAATATAATTTCAAAGAATAACATATGTACTTTGTATATTGTTCCAATCAATTCAAGGCAAATGTCCTCGGTGCTAATGCATCGTACTTTACTTAATTTAAACCATAGAATCATCGCAACATAAACCACAGAAACAGGCCCTTTCAGGCCATTTTGTCCATGCCTGGCCATGCCAATCTAATTTATCCATAATTATCCAGGCCCATACCCACCTCCTTCTAAATACCCGTCAAAGTACATTTTAAACATTGTAATAGTATCTGCCTCCCCTACGTCCTCTGGTAGTTCATTCCAGATAACCATATAACCATATAACAATTACAGAATGGAAACAGGCCATCTCGTCCATTCGAGTCCATGCCGAACACTTACTCTCACCTAGCCCCATCTACCAGCACTCAGACCATAACCCTCCATTCCTTTCCCGTCCATATACCTATCCAATTTATTTTTAAATGATAAAATCGATCCTGCCTCCACCACTTCCACTAGAAGCTCATTCCACACAGCTACCACTCTCTGAGTAAAGAAGTTCCCCCTCATGTTACCCCTAAATTTCTGTCCCTTAATTCTCAAATCATGTCCACTACTTTGAATCTTCCCTACTCTCAATGGAAAAAGCTTATCCATGTCAACTCTGTCTATCCCTCTCATAATTTTAAAGACCTCTACCAAGTCCCCCCTTAACCTTCTGCACTCCAAAGAATAAAGACCCATCTTGTTCAACCTTTCATTGTAACTTAGGTGCTGAAACCCAGGCAACATTCTAGTAAATGTCCTCTGTACTCTCTCTATGTTGTTGACATCTTTCCTATTTATTCATAGATATTCATCATACAATCTGTGAAAAGAAAAGACCCCTCAGATCTCTTTTATACTACTACCGCTTTCACCTAAATCCTGCATTCTCTAGCTCCAGACTTCCAGCCCTTTCAGCCTGATTTATGTCATTCATAATGTTATAAACCTGTATCAAGTCACCACGCATCTCTTACGTTCCATTGAAATAAATCGTCTAATCAATCTCACCGCACAACTGTAGCCCTCCATTCCAGGCGACACCCTGGTGAAATCTCCTCTGCATTTTCTCAATTTCTAACACATCCTATAGTGTGGCAACTGGAGTTATTAACCCTAAGTGTGGTCTAACCAAAATTCAGCACAACTAAATCATGTTTTCACCAGGTGCGTCCTTCTCCTGGGTATGAGCTGAAGTCTAGAATTGTCATCAGTGATTGACAAAGTGATCATGAATTGTATTAGCATCTCTTTCACAACACTTTGACGCTGGCAGATTAAAGAAACAGTTACAGGTACATGAATAGGACAGGTTTGGAGGGATATGGACCAAAGGCACATGTTGGTCGGTGTGGGGAAGTTTGGTCGTAGGGCCTGTTTTTCACACTGTACCTATAGTTTAGTTCATCCCTGGGATGATTCCTTGCAAATAGACAATAGACAATAGACAATAGGTGCAGGTGCAGGCCATTTGGCCCTTCAAGCCAGCACCGCGATTCAATGTGATCATGGCTGATCATCCCCAATCAGTACCCCGTTCCTGCCTTCTCCCCGTATCCCCTGACTCCACTATCTCTAAGAGCCCTATCTAGCTCTCTCTTGAAAGCATCCAGAGAACCTGCCTCCACCACCCTCTGAGGCAGAGAATTCCACAGACTCACCACTCTCTGTGAGAAAAAGTGTTTCCTCGTCTCCGTTCTAAATGGCTTACTCCTTATTCTTAAACTGTAGCCCCTGGTTCTGGACTCTCCCAACATCGGGAACATGTTTCCTGCCTCTAGCGTGTCCAAACCCTTAACAATGTTATATGTTTCAATGAGATCCCCTCTCATCATTCTAAACTCTATATTGTACAAGCTCAGCTGCTCCATTCTCTCAGCATATGACAGTTTCGCCATCCCGGGAATTAACCTTGTAAGCCTACGCCGCATTCCCTCAATAGCAAGAATGTCCTTCCTCAAATTAGGGGACCAAACTTGCACACAATACTCCAGGTGTGGTCTCACTAGGGCTCTGTACAACTGCAGAAGGACCTCTTTGCTCCTATATTTGACTCCTCTTGTTGCAAAGCCTGGTATCTAGTTCCACATGTCACTGACATGTAAACTGGTATCTTCCTCTGTTCCAAGTAATTGCTCCCTCTGGCAGATCAGATCCAAAAACATCCATCCAACTTAAATCTAAGGCTAACTGACCAAATGTATAACTGATCTAAAGTAGCTGCCAGATCTTTCATGTCCTAAAAAGGTATTAATTGGCAAACAATGTCTGGATATTGATACTCAAAGCCCTATCCCTTCTCTGTCCTTGGACCTTGTACTTCCATGGAGGAGAAGGCAGTGATTGGTTCCTTTGTCACGTCTTATCTCAAAATCAGCTGCAGACACCAACGGAACTGCCATATTTTTGCAAGAAAGAAATAACTTCCTTAAAGTTGCAGCATGAATATAAATCTGTCAGTTTGTACATCCTCAGATGAATGCACATTCACATGTTCCTAAAATCTGCTTATTTTCAAGTGATTTCCCTAAACTAGTGTTTTCAATATTCCAAAACCATAGTGTTTTCCACTTTGCCAGTGTTTCTGTAAAATTCCCACTCTTCATTAGAATAATCTAATTTCCCCTCAGAGCAAGTAGCTAATCGACTCAGTTGGAGTGTCTGCAAAAGTTAGTTCACGAGAGGCACTGCAGAAAAACACAGGTAGGACATTCAGCAGAAATTCATCGATGGTTTTGCGAACAGTTTCAAAACCCATGACTCATTTATATCTCTCTCCTTTATATCTATCAGCATTTACAGTGGCTTATTTACAGGCTCTACTGCAGTTGTACAGGGTCTTGGTGAGACCACACCTGGAGTATTGCGTACAGTTTTGGTCTCCAAATCTGAGGAAGGACATTATTGCCATAGAGGGAGTGCAGAGACGGTTCACCAGACTGATTCCTGGGATGTCAGGACTGTCTTATGAAGTAAGACTGGATAGACTTGGTTTATACTCTCCAGAATTTAGGAGATTGAGAGGGGATCTTATAGAAACTTACAAAATTCTTAAGGGGTTGGACAGGCTAGATGCAGGAAGATTGTTCCCGATGTTAGGGAAGTCCAGGACAAGGGGTCACAGCTTAAGGATAAGGGGGAAATCCTTTAAAACCGAGATGAGAAGAACTTTTTTCACACAGAGAGAGTGGTGAATCTCTGGAATTCTCTGCCACAGAGGGTAGTTGAGGCCAATACATTGGCTATATTTAAGAGGGAGTTAGATGTGGCCCTTGTGGCTAAGGGGATCAGAGGGTATGGAGAGAAGGCAGGTACGGGATACCGAGTTGGATGATCAGCCATGATCATATTGAATGGCGGTGCAGGCTCGAAGGGCCGAATGGCCTACTCCTGCACCTAATTTCTATGTTTCTATGTTATTGGAAATAAATTTCTAACTCCTCCTGCTCAACATCATCAATATTTTCCTCGTGCCTTGCGGTCAGATTGAGAGAAGAAACAGAATACAGTTGGGCCATACTTGGGATTGGGACATTTTTAAAAGAGAATGCCAATCAAAAACAAAATGCTGGAAATCTGAATCAAAAACTGAAAACGGTGGAAAATCTCAGCGGGTTGGGCAGCCTCTGCGGAAAGAGCGACAGTCAATGTTTTGGGTTTGCAACCCTTTGCCAGAATTAGGTTTTTTAGTTGGGGGTGTCACATATGGATTTCATGTAAAAAAAAGGCGTAATTGTGCTGGATGCAACCTGCCACTCCTGGTTCCTGCCGCGTGCCCTGGGCCAATCACAATGTCCCTCCGCACCCAGGTGATGTATCACAAAGACTTACTGAAAGTCTCAGGAAACCTGAAGGAGGGACAATTAAAAGACTGTTGAAATCAATGCACGCAGTTTAAAAATTAATGCCACTAAACAGCTTAAATAAACAAATTAAATTAAGGCCTTAAAACATCTATAAATGCCAAAGAAATGTTAAAATTAAATAAAGCACCTGAACTGCCTTACTCTCCAACCTATGAATTCACATTAAAATGAACAGGATCATGATTGTGCTCTCGTCTGACTGGCTGGAGATCTAGAAAGCTGATTCAAATGACATGCTGACATCAGTCACTTAAAGCCCCTGTCCCACTTTCACGACCTAATTGGCGACCTCTGCCGAGTTTGCCCTTGACTCATACTCGCGGCATGATCGCCACGAGGTCGTAGGAGGTCGTAGGAGGTCTTCGTAGCTCTTCCCCATGCTCGTGAGTGGTCTCCTTGTACTCGTGGCCTCAAGTAGGTTGCGGCGTTTTTTTCCAGCCAGATAAAAAATGTCCACGAGTAATAAAAAGGTTGGCAAGGAAAAAATAGACACATTTTACTCGTAGGTAGGTCGTAGTAGGTCGTGATGGTAGTCATAGGTAGTTGTAGCTCTGCTTTTAATACAATCATTCCGCAGCAGCTGACACAACAGTGGTGGGTCTCATCAGTGACAATGATGAATCGGCGTACAGGATGGAGGTGGAGCTGCTCACAGGTTGGTGCAAATCCCACAACCTCATTCTCAACGTGGGAAAAACTAAGGAGATGGTGGTTGACTTCAGGAGGGCGGGGAAACACCACCATACACCTCTGCACATCGATGGAGCTGATGTGGAAAGGGTCAGCAGCATGAAGTTCCTAGGACTACACCTGTCAGATGACCTGACGTCCACGGCCAACACCACAGCACTGGTCAAGAGAGCCCAGCAGCGACTACACCCTCTCCGAAGACTACGTAAAGCAGGCCTCCCCACCACACACCTACGGATTTTTTATAGAGGGACAATCGAGAGCACATTGACCTACGGCATCACTTCCTGGTTCGGGAGCTGCAAGGCGTACGAACGGCACCAACTTGACAGGATTGTGAAGACCGCCAGCAGGATTATTGGTGCTCCACTCCCTTTCCTGCTGGACATATACAGGAAGAGATGTATCAGCAGAGCCATCTCCATCATTAAAGACCCCTACCACCCATCGCATCACATATTCTCCATCCTGCCATCTGGGAAGAGGTACAGGAGCATTAGCTGCAAAACCAGCAGGATGCTCCTCAGCTTCTTCCCGCAGGCTATAAGACTGCTAAACGGAATTTGCCCCCTGCCAAAGTATCGCGCACCAACCACCAACCTGGACACACTGCAGCAGAGCCACTGTCGTGCCGCTGCCGATCGGAACGCCTGTTGAATGTTTAGTAGAGTGTTAAATTTGTTCATGATATATGTATTTTTATTTCTATTTATTCTTAATGCACACTGAATGGACACTGGTTGAGCAACGTTTTTTTTGTTTCTTCTGGGTATGTGAATACTCAGGAAATGACAATAAAGATATACAATACTACTATACTACTATACTTGTAGATAGTCGTAGGTCGAGAAAAAACATGCAAACATGACATTATTTTATCATGCGATCATTTTCCACTCGTAGCTACTTGTAGTTGGTCTTAGGTGTGGAAGACTGAGGTAGAGGGAGGTCATAGACATAGTCGTAGGAGGTCGCAGACATAGTCATAGGAGGTCATAGACATAGTCGTAGGAGGTCGTAGGCATAGTCGAAGGAAATCATAGGAGGTCTTTTACTTTGGCGAGTCAACACGTCCTTGACATTTTTTTCAACTCGTCAACGTTCTTCTAAACTTGTGGATTAGGTCGTCCGAGTGGGACAGGCCCTTAACATGTCCTGAACATGAATTGGTCCAAGACCTAAATGTACTGGAAAATCTGAATCTAGCCACAATCATCAATATTTGGCTTATTATTCATAGACTAACAATAATTTGCATAGTCATAGTATCTCCCAAAGCGGAAGAAACATCTTAATGTTATCTAAATGGTGGCCAACTAGGAAAAGGGGAGATGCAACGAGACCTGGGTGTCATGGTACACCAGTCATTGAAGGTAGGCATGCAGGTGCAGCAGGCAGTGAAGAAAGCGAATGGTATGTTAGCTTTCATAGCAAAAGGATTTGAGTATAGGAGCAGGGAGGTTCTACTGCAGTTGTACAGGGTCTTGGTGAGACCACACCTGTAGTATTGCGTACAGTTCTGGTCTCCAAATCTGAGGAAGGACATTATTGCCATAGAGCGAGTGCAGAGACGGTTCACCAGACTGATTCCTGGGATGTCAGGACTGTCTTATGAAGAAAGACTGGATAGACTTGGTTTATACTCTCTAGAATTTAGGAGATTGAAAGGGGATCTTACAGAAACTTACAAAATTCTTAAGAGGTTGGACAGGCTAGATGCAGGAAGATTGTTCCCGATGTTGGGGAAGTCCAGGACAAGGGGTCACAGCTTAAGGATAAGGGGGAAATCCTTTAAAACCGAGATGAGAAGAACTTTTTTCACACAGAGAGGGGTGAATCTCTGGAATTCACTGCCACAGAAGGTAGTCGAGGCCAGTTCATTGGCTATATTTAAGAGGGAGTTAGATGTGGCCCTAGTGGCTAGGGGGATCAGAGGGTATGGAGAGAAGGCAGGTACGGGATACTGAGTTGGATGATCAGCCATGATCATATTGAATGGCGGTGCAGGCTCGAAGGGCCGAATGGCCTACTCCTGCACCTAATTTCTATGTTTCTATGTTAATCTTGCTCTCACATTACATTTGCTTTCCCTCACTGAGTGAGGGAAGTGCATCCTTTAATTACCTCCTTTGATTACAGGTTTATCACCAGTTTCGTGTACCAATTAGTCAGTTGGGGTAAGTCCAGCAACTGAGTAGATTTAGTAAAATAGTGCAAGACATCAGAGGACAGGTATATGGGAATATCAAGCTGCAAACATGAAGGAAAAGATCTCAGTCAAGTAATTGGTGTCAGGAGAGCAAAAACAAAAATGCAAGATCCCAGTTAAGTCTCAGAGTGAATGCTGTGCAGGGACCTACACTAATGGCATGAAGAATATACTGTAGTCTTACGTTAAAAATGAGTTTCAGATCTATTTCCTTACCCCACTATATCAAGTCAGTGAATTTCTCCACTGGTCTGCTGTCCTGAGTAGTGAGAAAATTGATATCAAATGCAAATGTTACATCACTGTTGCATGTCAGATGTGAAATTTTAGTGAGCCTCTATCATGCATAAACAGAAAGATTTGTTTAAGAAGGAATTGCAGATGCTGGAAAATCGAAGGCTTGGCGATCGTTTCGCCGAACACCTCCGCTCGGTCCGCATTAACCAACCTGACCTCCCGGCGGCTCAGCACTTCAACTGCCCCTCCCATTCCGTATCCGACCTCTCTGTCCTGGGCCTCCTCCATTGCCAGAGTGAACACCACTGGAATTTGGAGGAACAGCACCTCATATTCCGCTTGGGGAGCCTGCATCCTGGTGGCATAAACATTGAATTCTCACAATTCTGTTAGCCCTTGCTGTCTCATCCCCTTCCCAGTTCTCCCTCAGCCCCCGGGCTCCTCCTGCTCCTTTTTCCTTTCTTGAAGTTTATAAAACTATGACAGGATAGATAGTTAGTATTTTCTCCTGGATAGGGGTGCATAAAATTAGTGCATAGATTTAAGGTGAGAGGGGAGGTGCTTAAAGGAGATCTGTGGGGAAGGTTTCTCACAAGGTGGATATATGGAAGGAGCTTCCAGAAGAGATGGTAAATGCAACCACAATTACAATGACAGGTACTTTGACAAGAAAGGAGTATAGAAATATGGGCCAAGTGGGCATGCAGGTGCAGCCGGCAGTGAAGAAAGCAAATGGTATGTTAGCTTTCATTGCAAAAGGATTTGAGTATAGGAGCAGGGAGGTTCTACTGCAGTTGTACGGGGTCTTGGTGAGACCACACCTGGAGTATTGCGTACAGTTTTGGTCTCCAAATCTGAGGAAGGACATTATTGCAATAGAGGGAGTGCAGAGAAGGTTCACCAGACTGATTCCTGGGATGTCAGGACTGTCTTATGAAGAAAGACTGGATAGACTTGGTTTATACTCTCTAGAATCTAGGAGATTGAGAGGGGATCTTATAGAAACTTACAAAATTCTGAAGGGGTTGGACAGGCTAGATGCAGTAAGATTGTTCCCGATGTTGGGGAAGTTCAGGACAAGGGGTCACAGCTTAAGGATAAGGGGGAAATCCTTTAAAACCGAGAAGAGAAGAACTTTGTTCACACAGAGAGTGGTGAATCTGTGGAATTCTCTGCCACAGAGGGTAGTTGGGGTCACAGTTCATTGGCTATATTTAAGAGGGAGTTAGATGTGGCCCTTGTGGCTAAGGGGATCAGGTGGTATGGAGAGAAGGCAGGTACGGGATACTGAGTTGGATGATCAGCCATGATTATATTGATTGGCGGTGCAGGGTCGAAGGGCCAAATGGCCTACTCCTGCACCTAATTTCTATGTTTCTATGTTTCTAAGTGCAAAAAAATAGGAATAGCATAGATAGGCACCTTGGTCATCATGGACGATTTGGGCTGAAGGGCCTCTTTCTGTGCTGAATCCATAAATCTATTATGTTTTAAAGGAACAACATTTCCAATTCAGGTTTACGTGTGACTTGGCAAAGATCATGTAGGTGCTGTTATTTCCATCTCCCTGATGCCATTGTCCTTTTAGTTGGCAGAGATTTAGAAATTGCCATTTTCTGCAGTTGTTCCACTTCTGGCATTGGGAATGGATGGATGAGGGGCTGATCAAATAGAATGCTTTGCTCTGGAAAGTGCCCCCAATTAATATTTGAGCAAGAATAGACTATTCCCATGCAGCCCTGACCTGTGTCTTACAAATGTTGGACAAGTGAACCAGCCATTGCAACACTGTCGTATCTCAGGGACAGTAGCTAACTGTACTGTATAAACGGGACCAGGTAATGGTTGTTAGAAGCTTGCATATCCAAAAATTGACCAATGTTTAATATCTCTGCATGTCCTAAGAGATCCAAGGGTGATATAAAGGTACAAGCTTTGAGCAGAGAGTGATTTCAAAGGGAATGCAGGGCAATGCATTTTCTTCTTTAATCCCCCTGTGGTTCTTCAATATCCACAAATCTATATTATTCACAGTGTTCATAAATCAACTCTGTACGCCTGTGTGGCTGAGCTCAGAGCCTTTGGAAATGTGAAAATTTAAAATCTTTTGAACTAGGAAACAGAAGAATCCTGCTGTGAGTGGGAAAGACTGATTTGTTTGCTTATGTAGCTTCACATCAACATGTAGTTAGTTTATTTCAACCAAGGAGATGAAGGTGGGAATGTTTGAAGTCTCTATTTGACACCTGAATCATATGGCAATGGTGAATTAGGTGATTTCATTAAAACTGGCTTCCCACCTGAAACCACATTGTGAACATAACCCTATTTTATCGACTCAGACTATGTTCGATCTCCTGAAATATCATTCTAAATTGCGAATACCCTCAGAGAGAAATTTAAATTGCCTCAAATTGGTTTTAAACAAGAACCGCCTAGTTCTTCACTCTCCCACACACAAGAAGAAAAATCTCCATTGTGTCAAGAGCCTGGATGCGAATTTGAATGAGCTGAAAAGAAAGTGGAGGTTCAGATGTGAAAACATCTATTCAGTGTAATAAGCAGCCATTGACATCTGGAGATTCTCCAAGTACATCAAGGTTTTATACTCTATAAGCATAAAGATAACAGCAGGTTAAATACAGTTCCAGTGGTTATAATGACATGGTTAACATCAGCAGCTTGGATATACACAAGTAACGTCATAGAATTACATATCTACAATGGGATCATACTGTATCTCAATGACACACCTTTGTATGTACAAACACCTGTGGATGGTTTGAAGGGGTGTGAGCATGAAATAAGACAGCCATAATATATTTTGGGTGTCACAGCTATCTGGATATGCAAAAACACCCTAAATATTGATAGACTCTGCATAGATGGCTTGCCATGCTTTGCCCCATCTTCCTTTTCTTTTCCAACTTTCTCCCCCATATGCCACCAGTCTGAAGAGTGTCCCAACCCAACACATTGCCTGTCCGTTTCCTCCACAGAGGCTGCCTGACCTGCTGAGTCCATTGTTATTTACTCAAGATTGCAGCATCTGCAGCTTCCTCTTTCGAGCTATCCAGATCATTCCTGATGGATATCTCAAGCCTA
The DNA here is from genome assembly GCF_028641065.1 of Leucoraja erinaceus. NCBI lineage: Eukaryota > Metazoa > Chordata > Chondrichthyes > Rajiformes > Rajidae > Leucoraja > Leucoraja erinaceus. The sequence goes on from NC_073380.1 coordinate 105,797,116, forward strand.
ATAAACCAGTACATCCCCTGAGGATTTAATCGTTAAATCAAGATCCCTCTCACTTTGCAACACACCAGAGGAGACATATTAAGGGCCTGTCCCACTTGTGCGACTTTATCGGCGACTGCCGGCACCCGTCGTAGGTCGCCGAAATTTACAACACGTTGCAAATCCAGCGGTGACCAGAACAAGGTACAACTCTTTGGGCAACTACTAGCGACATGTCGCCAGGGTGCCGCTTGTATAGTCGTGAGTAGTCTCCTAGTCACCCAAAGAGTCATAGCATCTTGCTGAATTTGTTCTCATTATCACCTTCCTTACCATCAGATTCCACCAATTGTAGCTTTTGTTCCCACTTTTCACCCTGCCCTCCCACCACCTGCCTCTATATATCTGTTGTTTTACCAAGGATACCTGCCCTTGTCCCATCCCTCCCTCTATAACCATATAACCATATAACAATTACAGCACGGAAACAGGCCATCTCGGCCCTAAGTCCGTGCCGAACAACTTTTTTTCCCTTAGTCCCACCTGCCTGCACTCATACCATAACCCTCCATTCCCTTCTCATCCATATGCCAATCCAATTTATTTTTAAATGATACCAACAAACCTGCCACCACTACTTCCACTGGAAGCTCATTCCACACCGCTACCACTCTCTGAGTAAAGAAGTTCCCCCTCATGTTACCCCTAAACTTCTGTCCCTTAATTCTGAAGTCATGTCCTCTCTATCCTTCTCCTCTTTATAATGGCTGTCTTTGCTCTCCACTGATGCAGGCTACTGACCTGAAATGTCCCCATTCCCTCACGCAGATGCTGCCCATTCCCTGCACAGTTCCTGCCGGGCCCACTGAATTTCTCCAGCATGTCAATTTCTCCAGCATGTTTGTTCTGAAGCTTTTCAACGCTGTTCACTCTTTGAGATTTTCTGCGATTACGTCATTCAATCTAGATGCAAATATTTCCCTAACACTAAGGTTAAGGTCACTGTTTAGGGTTTGTTGGTGTCCTCTCCTGAACAGTGCAGGTATATTTGCTACCCTCCAATCCACAAGAACATTTCCAGAATCCATCAATTTTTGACAATCTGAACACCCACTATCTCTCTTTTAACACCTTATTTAAAACTGTAGGTGTATTTTATTGTACCTTTGATATTTATTACACTTTACACTCATTAAATTCTCAGTACTTTTTATTTACTGATACCCATTTGCTTCAGTTCCTTAGTCTCACTGGATCCTTGGTTCTCTAGTATAACGAGGTTTTGTGTCATCTCCCATAGTTGTGTAATCCTTCTGTCATTCTTTTATTCCGCCTTATAAATTCTCATAAAATGGATATAAATTCTCATAAATTTTTTCCCTTAATATATATCGAGAGAAGCTCTTACTGCTTTTTCCTTGAATTTAAATCCCACGCAGTCACAGGGAGGGAGAACATGCAGACTCCACCCAGACAGCACCCAAGCTCAGGATCGAACCTGTGTCTCTGGCACAATGAAGCAGCAGCTCTACATGCTCCACCACTGTGTCATCCTGATGCACCACTGTGCCGCCCACTGGGAAACAATGTATGTACATTCCATTAATTTGTCTTCCATCTTTTTGCAGCCAATTTGACTTGTTCAGTTTGTACATAGATTAAATGCCCCTGATATTATGATATTACCCCAGTTACAGGTACCCCTAATGTATACAAACTCCTGTGTTACATATACTGCTTTATTTGTCATTTCTCATACCAATGTATTCTGTTAGGAGAAAAAGCCGGAACGGGGTACTGATTTTGGACGGGCCAAATGGCCTTCTCCTGCACTTATTTTCTATGTTTCAATATTTCTATGTTATTTACTGTTTCATAGATTGGCCTGAACTGATTATAATTCTACATCATGATCTGCTGAACCAAACACATGGAGACATCGACCTATACAGCAGGTAAATAGGCTGCATGAATCAACTCATCCATGCCGAGCAAGTTGCTGAACATAGCTAATCCCACTTGTCTGCATCTGACCCACATCTCACCAAGTCTTTTGTATCTAAGTGATTTTCCAAGTGTCTTTTAAATGCCATGATTGCACCTGCCTCTACTACTTCCTCTGACAACTTATTCCTCATACACCCCTACCCTCTGTGTGAAATGCTTGCACCTCGGGTCCCTTTAAGTCTTTCCCCTCTCATTTTAAACATATGCCCTTTAGTTTTAAATTCCCTTACCTGGAGACTGACTATACACCCTTGCTGTACCCCCCTCATGATCTATAAACTCACAAAGTTCCCAGATATGCAAAGGTCCCTGACTTGATGTTCTTGGCTTTCACCTTTTTAGGAACAGGTTGATTCTGAACTCTCACTTCTTTGTATATAAAAGATCCCCATTGTCAGAAGTAGCTGCTCATGGTCAGTATTTGCCAGGCCTTGTGACATGAGATGGGTTTGTTTGCAATGTACCTCTGTGAATGCATAACACAATCTCACTGGAGACAACAAGGTTTTTATCATGAACTTGTGCCCTTTAATGCTTGTGAAAAGCATATTCTCAGGAACTGGTCCAATGTTTCTGAAAATTCAGCAAGTTTGACATGGGTTTTATTGTTTGCTTTTCTCTCCTGAAAAAGCTAACAACTTAGTTTTGTTTTAAATGTATGTTTCCAACTTCTCACTATTGGGTCTCTCATGTTTGTTTAAATGTTCTTAAATATTGTAATCATTCAAGGATGTCAGTGTCAAGCCTAATCCTATTCACCAGCGTTGGGACCCAGGAACTTGGCTGAATTTCTACAGGATGTACCATCTAGACCGAAGAGGATGTTGGGCATCATTATAGAATCCTAACCACCCTTCTTCTGGCACCTGAAAAATCGAATGCAAGCCCGTGTTGAATCGAAGATCTTTCTGGTTTATATTTTGCCCTGACCTTGCCATGGATGAACATGTCCAGCTGCCAGTGAATAGTAGCAAGTGTAGGATAACCTATCCTCTTTGGTGAATTATTGTGGGTAACCAACCGTGGCATGAAAATGCTCATCAAGAATAAAAATCCCAAGAAGATTAACACGCAAATGTATCAGGAAAAATCTACTGGAAAATCCAGAACAAGAGGTCACAGTTTAAGGATAAGGGGGAAATCTTTCAGGACCGAGATGAGGACAACTTTTTTCACACAGAGAGTGGTGAATCTCTGGAATTCTCTCCCGCAGAAGGTTGTTGAGGCCAGTTCATTGGCTGTATTTAAGAGGGAGTTAGATGTGGCCCTTGTGGCTAAAAGGGTCAGGGGGTATGGAGAGAAGGCAGGTACAGGATACAGAGTTGGATGATCAGCCATGATCATATTGAATGGCGGTGCAGGCTCGAAGGGCTGAATGGCCTACTCCTGCACCTATTTTCTATGTTTCTATGTTTCTATGGTGAAACCTATGATCTGAAAATATTAACAAGTTATCCTCTATCGGGCCGGGTGATATTCTTCAAATTTTGCCTAGTCCATTCATTGTAAATTTAACGAAAAGCAACAGAAATTCCACAAAAATTAGGTAATTAGTGCTATGCCATTTTTGTAATGGTTTATGCAGTCTTCCATTGCGATTGTAACAAGAATGTTGGACAGCACCTGGGCAAATTCAGCAATTGCACAAGGTGATTGTCTGATATTACACAAACTGGAATTTGTCTTTGGTGCTTGAAGACTAGTTTGAAGGCAGAAGTATGTTATAAAGGCACCAGAGTAAATCTCAGATTCTTCCATCTGATTCTTTGTAAAACATGCATTAGGCTCACTGGAGCTGTAGTTCCCAAGCTGATTCTAATGCCCCTGTCCCACTTAGGAAACCTGAACGGAAACCTCTGGAGACTTTGCGCCCCACCCAAGGTTTCCGTGCAGTTCCCGGAACCTCCGGGAACCGCACAGAAACCTTGGGAGGGGGCGCAAAGTCTCCAGAGGTTTCCGTTCAGGTTTCCTAAGTGGAACAGGGGCATAATACACCAGGATGCCAGTTCCAATAGTCTGCGATACCATCTCCAGCACATACTTGAAACTCTGCAGAGTACTGACTTCCATGCCCACTTGAAACTCACGGAGTTTACTATAAATTTATGATGCAACTGTATTTCTGAATGGCGAACCAGAGGACATAGGTATCGAACAAGCTGCCAGAGGAAGCAGTTGAGGCAGGGGCTATTGCAATGTTTTAGAAACAATTAGACAGGTATTTGGATAGGACAAGTTTAGAGTGATTTGAGCCAAACACAGGCAGATGGGACTAGTGTAGATGGGACACATGGGGCAGTATGGACAGGTTGGGCCAAAGGGCCAATTTCCGCACTGTACGACGATGACTCTCTGCACTGTAACATCTTTTAAAAAAGTGTCTTGAAAGAAGCAAATCCTATAGTCCAGAAAACCTAGCAGTTGGTACCACCAAAGTCCCAGCAGTCAAGATGAATAATTACTGAATGATACTTCATCTCTTTAAAACTGCGAAGAAAACATCAGTGGGAGAAAAATAAAGGGACTCTTAAAAGACAAAGCTGCAACTCTTGATGGATCTCATCTCAGGGATTTAAAGAAAGTCAAATTGTTGAAGATCCACTCACTCTAATGTTTTAAATTTCTCTAATTTTTGGAACTATTCTTTAAATTCAAACATCTACGTAAAATTCTGCTTGTTTAGGAAATGGCACAGAGGGAAAAATGTAAATATATGAGTACAAATGTTAAATGGTACAAAGCAAGAATGTCATTGCCCGATCAGGGACACATGACAATAAACTCTCTTGAATCTTGATTCTATAATTAAAGCAATGGCTAGTTTTCACGGGGCGACTTGACGCAAGATGTAGCCAGAGTGGAGTGGTCGTGGTCTAGCACGATATCACACGATATAACGGGGGTAGAGTAAAGAGTTCCCACGGTACTCGGCATTTGTGCGAGTGACTTGTCCGTCTCCCGATCTTTCCCGTTAATCGTGAATGAACATCGTGGACTGTAGTGTAGTTAATCACGTGGCACAAATGATGTTACTTTGTTGTCACACACTATATTGGTTTTTTTCACCCGAGCTCTTTAATGAGCTGAAGAATAATCTGTGTTTTTTTAGACAAATGTTGTTTGGTGTGATGCACCTTCTCTCAATATGTGTAAGAAGTCGTCTTTTTATTTTGTCAAATATGAATAAAGACTGTGTCTCACATTGACCGTGATGATTTGTGTTATTTTATGATCTTATTCAACACATCAAATCATACAACAGATCAAGCCATACACATAAAGGACTTACATTATATCGTGTCATTATAGTACAACATTACAATCATTATTCACAATACTCTCAACCCCACGCGGTGACCAGCGCCCACGGAATACCTCCAAATTCCCCGTGAGCACCGCATGTTCCCTCTCCAGGGACACACGTGCACGGACATAGGCCCGAAAGAGGGGCAAGCAGCCGACTCTTGCCTGACCATCCATCGCCTGCTGCCTGGACCCACGTATGGCCATCTTGGCCAGGCCCAGGAGTAGACCGACAGGTAGGTCCCACCCTCCCACTTGGCTCTCCCCACACCCTGCCTTGTGTCCAAACACAAGAATCGTAGGACTAAAATGTAACCAGAACTTTAGGAACAACCCCTTCAGATATTGATACAGGGGCAGTAGCCTCTCACACTCCATATAAATGTGGAACACGGTCTCTTCCTCGCCACAAAAAATACAGGCAGCGGACGAGTCCGTGAACCGACTCAAAAGTTTGTTACAAGCCACCGCTCTGTGCAGCACTCTCCACCCCAGGTCCCCCACGTATAGGGGGACAACTCCCTTGTAGAGGGACCCCCACTGGGGACCTTCCCCTCCTTCAGGTGGTAACACCGTCCGCCATGGTGTGTCGGGACGGGAGACGAAGGCAAGGAGGTGCAGAATGTGCAGGAACATTCTATACAGTGAGCGTCTCTTCGCGTCACGAAACGGCATGCTGGTCATCTCCGAAAGGCGGCTCATGTTGTGTGGAGCCGGTGCCCGAGATATATCCCGGAACCGAGGCCCACAGAGCAGATCTGACGGAGCGGGCAAGGGCTCATTTAAAACCACTCTGGGCGCACACCTCTCCTCGACACCCACCATGATTTGTTGAGGACCGGCCACTCCCGCAGCCGCAACATCCCCCTCCCCTCGTGGAGCAACACGCTGGCTGAAAACAACCAGATTCCTCACTCTTAACACATCCCGGTAGAAAACAGGCAAGCCCCTTAGGGCAGGTCGACTGATGCCCGCCACCGGGAGCCGCGAGACCCCCCTTAGACAACGACCCCGTCGGAAAAAATACGTGGCCAAAACGTGCCATCTGGGGGCGTTCTCTGTATACATATACCTCCTCAGAGTCCTGAGGCGGAGAGCCGCCACCTGGGTACGCACGCATACCAAGGACTGGCCGCCCTCCTCTAACGGGAGGCTCAGGACAGCTGCGGAAACCCAGTGCTTCCTATTTCCCCAAAAGAAATCCACCAGCTTCATCTGTAAAGCATTTACAAAAATTGAAGGTGGGACAAGAGTAGCCAGCCGGTACCATAACATGGAGGCCACCAGCTGGTTTATGACCAACACCCTCCCCTGAAAAGAAAGAACTCCAAGCAGGCCTGACCAGCGCCCCAGCCTGGCAACCACTTTCTTCTCCAACTCCTGCCAATTTGCCGGCCAAGCATCCTCAGTGGGACTCAGGTACACCCCCAGATAGAGGAGGTGCGTGGTGCTCCACGCAAACATTGCCATCTCCTCTGGCAGGGAGTCCACCTGCCACTGACCCACTAAAAGTCCAGAGCACTTGCTCCAATTAATCCTGGCAGAAGATGCATCCGAGAAAATCTTCTGGCAATCACGCATCCTCCGCAGGTCACCAGGATCGGTGAACATAAGTAGTACATCATCGGCATAGGCCGAAAGAACCAACTCCACCCCTGGGCCCGGTAGGGCCAGGCCTGTCAACCTCCTCCGAAGAAGACACAGGAACGGCTCCACACAGACCGAGTACAACTGACCTGACATGGGGCACCCCTGACGGACCCCCCTCCCAAAATGAAAGGGAACCAACAACGCACCATTAACCTTCACAAGGCACTCCGCTGCAGCATACAAGAGGCGAACCCGGGCCACAAAATGCGGTCCAAATCCAAACGCTTGCAACGTTCCGAACAGGTATTCATGCTCTACCCTATCAAAAGCCTTCTCCTGATCAAGAGACAGAAACGCAGCTGACTGACCAGTTCCCTGTGCTAGATGAATCAGGTCCCTAACCAGGTGGATGTTATCCTGAATGGACCGACCAGGGACTGTGTAAGACTGGTCATGGTGAATCAGCTGAGACAGCACAGAGCCCAGGCGATTTGCCATCGCCCGTGCAAATACTTTATACTCTGTGCATAGGAGAGAGACCGGGCGCCAGTTTTTCAGCAGGCGGAGTTCCCCCTTCTTGGGCAGCAGGACAACCACTGCTCGACGCCACGAAAGGGGCATCTCCCCTGTCGCCAGGCTCTCCCCCAGAACCAACATGTAATCACCCCCCAGGATACCCCAGAAGGCTCTAACAAACTCTACCGTCAGCCCATCCAGCCCGGGGGACTTACCCCTCCTGAGCTGATGCAGTGCACAAGTCAACTCCTCCAAAGATAACGGGCCATCAAGAAGATCGGCCACCTCCCTGTCTATAACCGGTAGACTCTCCCACAGGTCCTGCTGAGCTTCCCCGCTTACTCCACCTGCGGAGAACAGGGAACCATAAAAGGACCTGACCAAGGCACTAATCCTCTCCGGATCTGTGACAGAGGAGCCATCATCTGCGAGCAGCTCCACGAGCTGCTTGCGGGCTCCCCGCCCTTTCTCCAGAGAGAAAAAGAAAGGCGAAGCTCGATCCAGATCGTGCAGCATCTGGACCCGCGCCCTCACGTAAGCGCCTCGGGACCGCTCAAGTTGCAGGTTCCTCAAGGCTTCCTTCTTCTCATGAAACACACCCCATGCGCAAGAGTCACCTCCAACCTGACCCAGGCGAGACTCTGCGTCCATCAGCTCCCTCTCAAGCTTCTCAACCGCTGAGTCCCGCCGCCCGGTCGACCCCCACGTGTATTCCTTACAAAAAATACGGATGTGAGCTTTCCCCACATCCCACCACTGCCTTAGGGAAGAGAAGCATCTCTGCCTCTCTCTCCACCGCACCCAAAACCGAGTGAATGACTCCCGGAAACACCGATCCTCCAGCAGCCGGTTATTAAAGTGCCAATACGCAGACCCAGCCTGAACGCGTGCTGGATTAAAATCCACACGCACCAGACAGTGGTCCGAGCATGGCACCAGCTGCATTGAGGCCGCTGAGACACGGGAAACAAACGCTCGGGAGATATATATTCGATCAATGCGGGAACCACCGCCCTCAGACCTCCGCGAAAAAGCAGTGGAGTCTGGGTTGAGGTCCCGCCACGCATCAACCAACTCAAAAGAGTCAATCAACCCTCTCAGCTTCTTTGCTACAGCAGGAGCACACTGAGTACCAGAACGATCTCGCACCTCAAGTGTGCAGTTAAAGTCCCCCCCAAGGAAGACACACTCTCCCCGATCAATAGTGCTCAACAGAGCATTCACTTCCTGAATTAGGCCGGCCTGCATCGTGCCAGAGCTGGGGGCATACACGTTAATGAAATGCAACGGCATGCCATCCAGGCTCACGGCCAGATGGAGCAAACGTCCTGGCACAACTTCTTGCACTTTTATAATATTAGGCAAGAAATTCTGAGCCAACAGAATGGCCACCCCACTCGAATTTGAGCTAAGATGACTCATATAGACCTCTCCTTCCCACTCCAACCTCCAAGTGGGTTCATCCTTGACAACAGTATGCGTCTCCTGCAGAAAACACACTGCAAATTTCCCCTCCCTAAGGACCGATAAAAGCTGGAACCTGCGAAAACTCGCTCTACTCCCGTTTAAGTTTAGGGTAGCTAGCGTGAATGCACTGATACATTAAATTGAAATCCTCATACTTCTCCTCCTGGGCTCTGTAGCCCCCTCTCTTTTTAGGAACTCCAAAAAGTCCCTAAACTGACACTGCTCAGAGCCAAGAAGATCACTATCTTTGGTCGCAAGGATAGCCTCGAGATTTTTAACTAAGGACGACAGATCAGCCCAGCGTCTCTTAGCGGCCTCTAACCTTGTTCTGTTAGTGCGGCTTGTTTTTAAAAATTCCCTCACTTCGCAGATTACACTACCATGAGAACCAAAAAATGAATCTGGGCCGTCGTCCAAGTTACTCGCACCTGACACAACATGCTCAGCATCCCCAAGGTCATTTTCAGAAATCGAAAAACCAGAGCTCTCTGGGATTTCGCCAACCCCTCCACACAAATCGGGCCCCACCACCCTCTCCCTCTCCTCCGGCATGATACCACCCCCAGGATCAATGCCGGGGAAGGGTCCCGAAGCCCCTCTCCACGTCACGCAGCCCACTGACTGGCTGGGCTCTGCGCTCTCTGTCCTCACCCTCTATATCTGGGCCCGGGGAAGAGAAAATAAGAGGCACCCCCACGGTCTGTGGTAAACTGGCACCCCCAGAAACTGAAAGAAGGTCGCTGCCTGAAGTAACTCCGACCTCCACAGCACCGAAAGCACCCCGTCCACTGGCAACACCCAGAGGCTCTCCACTAGATTTTCCCCCCTCCCCTGCTAAATCAGTCGGCAATACAATACACAGCTCAGAACCACCATTGGCTCTCAAATTGAGCACTGATTGGAACACCACCCCCCCCCCCCCCCCCCCCGCCTTGGTCTGACTCTGCTCATCCCCCGTCTCAGGGTCCGCACTACCAGGGGAGCTTACCCCACCCTCCTGCGTGCTAACACCCTCAGTAGGCCTCTGAAACGAGGGGACCTCCTCCGACCCAGAAGACACACCCCCAGGGGAACCAAGATCAACACACGACAAGATCCCCCCCTCGGAGGGCCCCTGAGACAAAAGGACATCCCCCCGCCCAGAGGACACAACTCCAGAGGGGTCTACCCCATCACCTGACCCTGTGGTACCCTCGAGAGATCCCTGAGGTAGATGCTCAACCTCCAACCCAGACGACGTCATTTCCTGACCTCCAACCACATCAGTGGTGGAAGGTCTGGAAAACTCCACCCCCCTAACTTTGGACTCACGTCCCTGCTCTTCCTCACCAGGCCCAATCCTCCTTTTAGTCCCACTAGCATGCGGCGGTGTGGTAACCTCCATAAGGAGAGTGTCTTCCTCCTCCACACTACCCCCCGCCTCCTTACCACCCACGCGTTTTGCCTTCGCTACCCCCTTCAGAGCCACCTCCGCTCCTTGCTTGGCCACGGCAGTTGCACTCTGGACCCCCCCGGAGCTGACAGGCGCCCCTTGGGTGATCTCCGCACTCGGCAGTAGCACACCTTCCTGCTTTTGACTCGCTTGGGTGGTCTTTATCTGCCTATTCCTCTTCTTCTTCTTCTGCTGCTCCCACTCCCCTCCCCCCTCACCCTGTGTCTCACCTTCAGCCACCCCCTCAGGTTCAGGATGTGGAGGGCGGTGGCCCTTACTGCCCTGGGTCCCCAAGGCTGAAACTGCAGACCCAGAAGGGCTATCCCCGCTGCCCCGGATCACCGAGGCAGAGCCGGCAGCCCCTGCCAGGTCAGCGATTCCACCCCGCCCCTCCGAGACATGACGAGCACCCCCTGATGGGCCAGCAGTGCATTCCTGGGCCGCTGCGCGAGAAGTTCTAGCAGCGACCCCTTGAACAGGACAGTCCTTTCGGAGATGTCCATAACCATCGCACGCATGACACCGTGCCTTTCCCCAACTCCAACGCACGGTTCTGGGGAGACCCCTACACTCCACCTCGAAACTCCCCTCATCACCTTCCCCCTCCCCCACCTTCACGAACACCCTCCTTTTGAAACTATAAATCCCTTTTTCCTCCGGGTCCCCCCCAGGGTGCATGATCCTAAAGCACTTAGACCGCACCTCCCCAATCTGAGACAGGTGTGGAGTGAGTATCGCATCCGGAATACATGTGGGGCAACTCCGCAGGAGAACCGGTCTCACCCTGGACACCCATGGGTCCACCTGCATATGGACCCCCCCCACTGAAATCCCCCTCTCCAACACTTTGGCCACATCCTCCCGGGTCTTCAATATCATCTCAACCTTTCCCCTCTCGAGCTCGGAAGAGACAATAGCCCCCCTACCAAGAAGGGCATTCATAGCCTTCGTAATTACTCCCCTGGACATCTGGGGCCCAGTTTGAACCGAGATACCAAAGCTGTCCCAGTCCAAGTCAACATGATGCTCATGTTCAGATGGCCTCGCTTCCGCTGCTGATGTCGCTACTGCGTAGCTCTTCGCCCTCGGCCGAGCCCCCGCCATCGCCATCCGGTATAGAGGCACAAACCAGCTCCCGGCACTCCAGCAGCTCAGCAATTCAAATCCCAGGGACAGTCACAGTCCAAAGCAATCCTCAAAAAGCAAAGTCCTCCAGCCGAACGTAGAAACTCCTCCAAATTCACTCCACTGCCGATAAAATCCTCGCCTTTTCTTGCTGACACCAAAAGCACCTTTTCGCATTTAGCCAGGCATCCGCACTATGCAAAATGACTTTAGGGCAGAGAATCAGTGCCAAAACCACGACAAAGACACCAAAAAAATCTCCATACCCTCGCTCTCCAGGCACTCTTGGCAGTCCGCCAAAGGCAGCCGCTCCCTCGACAATGTAGAGAAATCTCAGAGCTTTTCACACTCGTGGAGGCATTTTTGCAGCACAGAAAAGTTTCAACAGTTCAACCATAAATCAAACTATGAAGCCTCTCCGCCTTCGTCCGTTTTCCTTTTCCAAAAAACCTTGAAAGGCCACTTATAACCTCTCAGCCTCGGGAGCTGAGAAATACACAGCCTCTCGCATGAATGGAGGAACTCCACGGGCCAGGCAGCATTTACGGCGGGAAAGGGACAGGCGACCCATTCTTCAGGCTGCCTTATGTCTCTCTCCCACCCCCCACCCCCCCCCCCCACCCGCGAATGCTGGAGAAACTCCGCGGGTGCAGCAGCATCTAAGGAACGAAGGAAATAGACAACGTTTCGGCCCTGCTGCACCCGCTGAGTTTCTCCAGCATTCGTGTGTGTGGGTGGGAGTTGGGGGGAGGGGGGGCGGAGAGACATAAGGCAGCCTGAAGAATGGGTCGCCTGTCCATTTCCCTCCGTAAATGCTGCCTGGCCCGCAGAGTTCCTCCATTCATGCCTGTGTGAGAGTGAGGGAGGGAGAGAGAGAGAGAGAGAGAGAGGCACACACAAGGTGGATGCGAAATCTCACCTGCCTGTTTCAGTGACAGACACCCACCGCCAGTAAATGAAGACACCCCCATCTGTCTCCCCCTTCTCTCCCTCGACTCCCCCACCTTTCCCTCCCAACTCCAGTCCCGTCCCGACCCCCTGTGAAACTGAAGGTTTCCCGCTGTAATTAAAGAGTTCCCACGGTAGACTGTAAAACTGGGACCCTGGTTCTGGACTCCCCCAACATCGGGAACATTCTTCCTCCATCTAGCCTGTACAATCCTGTAGATACGATTAGACAGGTATCTAGTTATTTAATTCAATTAAAGATTTCTATCGCCCAGCCTCTCATCTTTCAATCGGGTTCGGCCAGGAAGGAACTGCAGATGCTGGATTAAAACGAAGATAGACACAACATGTAGCTCAGTGGGACAAGCAGCATATCAGAAGGGTCTCGACCCGAAATGTCACCCATTCCTTCTCCCAAGAGATGCTGCCTGCCGTCGAACTCATTCTCTTTAAACCAGCATCTGCTGTTCCTTCCGAAACATACACAAGAAATAAGCAACTTTTCGGGCCGAAACGTTGCCTATTTCCTTTGTTCCACAGATGCTGCTGCACCCGCTGAGTTTCTCCAGCATTTGTGTGTGTGGGTGGGAGTGGGGGGGGGGGGGGGGGGGGAGAGTAGAGAGATAAGGCAGCCTGAGGAAAGGCTCGCCTGTCAATTTCCCTCCGTAGATGCTGCCTGGCCCACGGAGTTCCTCCAGTTAGAAACTGCTTTCAGACAAAAAGAGACACACTGACATTAATGAAATGCTTGTTAGCTAGTTTTATTAGATTTGTATGTAAATAGCAAACTGGCTGGATTCACTCTATCCATCTTCCAGGTTCACCGTTCGCAGGAGTTCCCATGGTAACCGCAAGAGTTACTACGGATATCGCACTGGCCACTACGTTCATAAAATGTTGCAATGCTCAACCACAAGTGTACAAGTCACTCTTGGACAAATTCAAACATGTTTGAATTTTTCTCCCGAGTACCCAAGTTACACGATTACCTGCCGTTAGCACCACGGTGGTCCACGAATGCCGTACTGTTATCGCACGAGGTTCCCACGATGTTAAACTCTGGTTATCTCTTGCGTCAAGTCGCCCCGTGAAAAGGGGGTATAAGAATATCTTGAAACGTATTTTATTAATGAATTTGTAAAGAACCTAACGCGATGTTTAGAAAGACTCCAAGCGCTTTAGAGATACAGCACAGAAACAGGCCCTTTGAGCCACCAAGCCAATTAACCTACAAACCTGTAGTCCTTGGATTGTGGGATAAAACCGAAGATCTCAGAGAACACCCACGTGGTCACAGGAAGAACGTACAAACTCCATACAGACAGCATTCGTAGTCAGGATCGAACCTGCGTCTCTGGCGCTGTAAGCACTGAAAGTCAGCAACTCTACCGCTGCGCCACCGTGCCACCCTTTGGTGAACGTTAAAGTGGGAATAGATTACAATGAAGTAAGTGGGGGAATGGGACTGTTGGGAATGAGCTGAAAGCTGGTGCAGACTCAATGGACTGAATGATCTCCTGTCTCATAATAAAGGATGAGAAATTAAAAGAATAATTTGATGGTTATTTTCTGTCATTAATAAGATCACAGTCATTTTAGTTTTCAATTCATAGTAATTTCTAATTAGCTTGCTATATGTCATACACTGTATGTATTAATATCAATTCACAATGAAGTCTTGCCTCGATATTGTGATATTGCTTTGAATGCACATTCATTAACTTCTAGTTTCTTGACCCCCCGATTGTCACATCTATTCCATGAACATTTAGTCTCTCTATACAAATATCCCCTATTAAGAATGTATCAGGGCTGCCTGGTTCTTCCTAGAACAGAGAACCAATCAGTTCCTCTCAACATATAATCTTCTCCATCATGTGGAACTTATCTTCACACTTAACAACATCTCTTATGACTCCTCTCAGTTTCTTCAAGTGTAGACATGGGCACCCACATGGGCACGAGCTATTCCAGTCTTTTTGTTGGTTAGGTTGAACACTATTTGTTCCAAATGTACCCTGGCTTCATTATTATCTCAGACAGCAGTCTCCCCTTTCACTCTGTCTCCATCATACAGGACTGACTATCACTTGCCATTGACTACAAACTCACTGACTTTCACAATTACCGTGACTACATCTCTTCCCGCCCTGCATTTTGCAAAATGCCATCACTTGTTCTCAATTACTCCATCTCCCCGCATCTGCTCCCAAGATGAGACTTTCCATCCTTGGACATCTGAGATGCCTTTCTTTATTAAATATTGCTTCGCCCCGTCCCCACACGTGTCTCATCTGCGTCTCACAGTTCTATTCTCACTTCCACCCCCGCTCCTCACCACCACATCACCCAGCGTCCAGATAAAACAAGGATAGAGTTCCCTGGTCCTCATCTTTCACCGCATCAGCCCCTCCATCCAACACATCATCTTCCGTCATTTCCACCATCTTCAGCATTATCCTACCATCAATCACTTCTTCCCAATCCCACACCCCTTTGCATTCTCCATGGAAACCACACTCTCCACCACTACATCTGCTCATCCTTTCCCACGAAGCCAGCCCTGCCAGCCACTTCACACATAAGTTTGAGAAACAAACCTCATTTTTTGGGCAGGACAAATTGCCGTCTGCAGAACTCAATAATGAATCTCTACCTGCAGATAACCTGTTCTTTCTTTCTGGATTGGACTTCAGGACTTATCAGGACCAGCCATTTATGTTTGATATTCCTCTTTTCCTTTTTTTTCCTTCAACTGTATATTGCGGCATGTCCCAGTAACCTAGACTGTACAACATCACCCAGATTTCACACTATGAGGAAGCAGTTTAACCGAGCTATATTGGTTACATTATTTTACCAGATTACTGACATTTCCTTTGCTCCACCCATTCCTCCCCCCGCACCTTTTTTGCAACATAGACTAACTTGTTTTCTCTCTTTCTCAATTCTGATAAAGTCTCTTTGACTTGAAACATTAATTGTTTCCCATTTAACAGATGCTGCCCAACTGGTTGTGATTTTTCCCTAATTTTTGGTGATATTTTTTAAAAGAACAATCATTGTCTACTGATCAATATTATATATGCCGCGCATTTGTATGCAACATTTTAAATAGCATTTTCAAGGATCTTAAAGTTTGGGCAATTGAACCACTAAATGCTTGTGTTTGTAACATGCAGTGTGATGCTTTCTAACTCCCAGTGTATGAGCCAATGGAGAGGGAACACACGGTGTCCATGGGGACTCTGGAGGCCTTCCATGTACGCTGGTCACCAAGAGAGGTCGAATGTATTTAAGAGGGAACTGCAGATGCTGGAGAATCGAAGGTTACACAGAAAAGCTGGAGAAACTCAGCGGGTGCAGCAGCATCTATGGAGCGAAGGAAATAGGCAACGTTTCGGGCCGAAACCCTTCTTCAGACTGATCGGGGGTGGGGGTAGGTGGGGACAAGAAAGGGAAAAGGAGGAGTAGCCAGAAGGCTGGAGGGTGGGAGGAGACAGCAGGGGAGCTGAGGAAGGGGAGGAGACAGCAAGGACTAACAAAATTGGGAGAATTCGATGTTCATGCCCCGGGGGTGCAGACTCCCCAAACGGAATATGAGGTGCTGTTCCTCCAATTTCCGGTGCTGCTCGCTGTGGCCATGGAGGAGACCCAGGACAGAGAGGTCGGAGGCGGAGTGGGAGGGGAGAGTTGAAGTGCTGAGCCACCGGGAGGTCAGCTTGGTTATTGCGGACCGAGCGGAGGTGTTCGGCGAAACGATCGCCCAACCTCCGCTTGGTCTCACCGATATAGATCTGCTGACATCTAGAGCAGCGGACGCAATAGATGAGGTTGGAAGAGATGCAGGTAAACCTCTGTCGCACCTGGAACGATTGCTTGGGTCCTTGAACGGAGTCGAGGGGGGAGGTAAAGGGACAAGTGTTGCATCTCTTGCGGTTGCAAGGGAAAGTGCCCGGGGAGGGGGTGAGGTTGAGGTTGAATGTATTGTTGATAAAATTGTTAATATTTTAATTTGATAACTTTGTTTGTAAACTGCCAATATAGGTATTCTTTGATCGAGTTACTATGCATTTTTGTTTGTTTTGAAGAAAAACATTTTGTAAAAAAAGATATTAAAAAAGTGTATGAGCCAACTTAATTTTGATAATTTTGTAATGCACCCTGCTAAAAGTAATTGGCAACATGTTGATGAGGTCATGGTGGAATATTCTTGTGGAGCAGCTGCTTTGCTGATTAGCAGCATGCCTCCTTTTGCATTCGCAGAAAAGAAAAATATGTATATGTATAAGTTATGACTCTGGTGGGATTGACCAACCATTCAACTGTAAAATGTACACCAGCACTCCTGTATGTTGCTGTCATTAAATACCTTGCTTTCCATTGCTCAATGTCAGTGGTGATGGCTATTAAGCTTTCCACTTATGTATATCACTATTATTAACCTAACATGTTGTGCAATCGATCACTTCACCAAATTAATTGCTGGTTTCAAAAGACAAAATATATCTTAAAGTTTGTGATCCAAGTATGTTAGTAAGTGGCCTGAACCAATTAATTCTAATCTATAACCCTGTTTTCTTCCTACTCCTTTTGAATGAAAAGGAGAAAGTTAAAAGGAACTCTTTTTCATTTAGTTTGTTCTAAAATACAATCGTAGTGAGAATTTAAATCCAGTTGATTGCTATGGAGTATGATTCAATTTAATTTGATCCTGTACTCTTTTTTCTTGGGCAGTGATCTTTTGGTATCGACCATGAATTTAAATGTTAATTGCATAACATTTGCCATCAAAGCAATACTTGATCCTCTTACAAGGCAACAATCATGCACGTAGTCATTTTTCACCAGAGGTTTCTGGATGACTCTAAACGTAACATCTCCAAGTTTACGGATGACACAGGAAAATGCGCGAGGAAGATGCTATGAGGCTGCAAGATGACTTGGATAGGTTGGGCGAGTGGGCAGATATATGGCAGATGCAGTATAATGTGGATAAATGTGAAGTTATCCACTTTGGAGGAAAAAACAAGAAGGCAGATTATTATCTGAATGGTATCAGATGAGGAAAAGGGGAGGTTCAACGGGACCTGGGTGTCCTTGTATATCAGTCACTGAAAGTAAGCAGGCATGTACAGCAGGCAGTGAAGAAAGCAAATGGCATGTTGGCCTTCATAGTGAATGGATTTGAGAACAGGAGCAAGGAGTTGTACAGGGCTCTGGTGAGACCACTCAGGAATCAAAGCAGTCACCTCTCTGTGGAGGTACAGGAGATGGGCAAGGTACTAAATGAGTATTTCTCCTCTGTATTTACTGAGGAAAAAGTCAGTAGGACCGATGAAATTGGAGCAATCACTGGAAGTGTCTTGAGAGCAGTCAGGGTTCCTGTTAATAATAATAATAATACATTTTATTTGCGGGCACCTTTCAAAGTCTCAAGGACACCTTACAGAAAATTAACAGAAGAGAAAAAACATATAATCGGAGTAAAATAAATAATAAGGACATCACCAATACACAAATTAAAGAGAGAAATCGCTCCAAAGACAGAAAAATTAAAAAACACAATGTGAAGAGAGAGCAGCGGCAGCTAAAGCGCGCCATTGTCCACTCTCCCTTCCGACAGCCATCTTAGACACAGACTAACATATTAACTTACCCACAGGAAAAAATCATCCCCCCACAATGGTTACCACTGTGGGGGAAGGCACAATGTCCAGTCCCCATCCCCAGTTCACCCAAAGTCAGGCCTATTGAGGCTTCCGCTATTGCCTCTACGGAGGCCCGATGTTCCTGGCCATTCTGGCCGGGTGGTGTTGCCCCGACGTCGGGAGAGTCCTCTCAGCGGCTGGGCCACCTGGAACGGCGCTTCCTGACTGGGGACCACGGCTTCCGAAGCCGACAAGGCGGCGCCGGTTTGGAGCTCCCAGGCTCCCGATGTTAGAGTCGGCGCCGCCCTCTCCGCTCCGCAGACCCGTAGCCCGCAGGTGCTGATCTCGGTGGTCACAGCTCACCGGAGCTCCAGCGCGTCGATCCAGCGCGGCGACCCAGGCAAGGCATCGCCCGCTCCGTTCCACGATAGCGCTCCAGCACTGTGCCGCCACCGAAGCCGAGGTGCTGGGCAGTCCCCGCCAGGAAACGGTGCTCCACGCCCGCTGGTAGGCCACGAGGATGGGTCGACGGGCAGCCCCGAGAAAAAGCTGCCGCACCGACCAGGTAGGGACCTAGAAGTAGAAACTCCCCCTTCCCCCCCACAATAAACAGTTCATTCCTCCAACGGACGAAGCACAGGACTTCAAAAAAAGTGATTTAAACGGACGGCTGCTGGTTAGCAGCCATTCCCCAAGATGGCTCCTCCTCCACTGTTGAAGAAGTACTGAAGGTATTGTCGTATTTGAAGGTAGACAAATCTCCAGGGCCCGATCTGATATATCCAAGTACATTGTGGGAAACTAGAGAGGAAATTGCGGGAGCCCTGGTTGAAATTTATGATTCATTCTTAAATACAGGAGAGGTGCCGGAAGACTGGAGGGCGGCAAATGTTGTGCCCCTTTGCAAGAAGGGCTGCAGTGAAAATGCTGGGAACTATAGGCTGGTGAGCGTAACATCTGTAGTTGGTAAGTTACTGGAGAGTAATCTAAGGGATAGGATATACAGGCATTTGGATGGGTAAGGGCTGATTAGGGATAGTCAGCATGGTTTTGTATGTGGGAGGTGATGTCTCACAAATTGTATATATTTTTTGAAGACGTGACCACAATAGTTCATGAGGGTAGAGCTGTAGATGTTGTGTACATGGACTTCAGTAAGGTGGTCGACAAGGTTCCGCATGGTAGGCTGCTCTGGAAGGTTAGATCGCATGGGATCCAAGGAGAGATAGCTGAATGGATAGCAAATTGGTTCCATGGAAGGAAGCAGAGGGTGATGGTGGAAGGTTGCTTCTCAGACTGGAGGCCTGCGACTTGTGGTGTGCCTCAGGGTTTGCTGCTGGGCCCATTACGGTTTGTCATCTACATCAATGATTTGGATGAGAACATACAGGGCAAGATAAGCAAGTTTGCTGATGATACAAAAGTTAGTGGTTTTTCAGATAGTGAAGATGGTTGTGAAAGATTGCAGCAGGATCTGGATCGATTGGCCAGGTGGGCGGAGGAACGGTTGATGGCATTTAATACAGTGAATTGTGAGGTGTGGCATTTTGGGACGTTGAACAAGGGCAGAACCTATACAGTAAATGATAGGCCTCTGGGTAGTGTTGTCGAGCAGAGGGATCTAGGAGTGCAGGTGCATGGATCCTTGTAGGTCGACTCGCAGGTGGATAAGGTGGTTAAAAAGGCTTTTGGCACTTTGGCCTTCATCAGTCAGAGCATTGGGTATAGAAGTTGGGAGGTCATGTTGCAGTTGTATAAGACGTTGGTGAGACCACATTTAGAGTATTGTGTTCAGTTCTGGGCACCATGTTATATGAAAGATATTGTTAAGCTTGAAAGAGTTCAGAAAAGATTTACGAGGATGTTGCCAGGACTAGAGAGTGTGAGCTATATGGAGAGGTTGAGTAGGCTGGGTCTCCATTCCATGGAGCGCAGGAGGATGAGGGGAGATCTTAAAGGTATACAACATTATGAGAGGAATAGATCGGGTAGATGCACAGTCTTTTGCCCAGAGTACGGTAATCAAGCACCAGAGGACATAGGTTCAAGTTGAAGGGAAAAAGATTTAATAGGAATCCGAGGGGTACCTTTTACACACAAAGGATGGTGGGTGTATGGAACAAGCTGCCAGAGGAGGTAGTTGAGGCTGGGACTATCCCACCGTTTAAGAAACAGTTAGACAGGTACATGGATAGGACAGGTTTGGAGGGATATGGAGCAAGCACAGGCAAGTAGGGCTAGTGTAACTGGGACATTGTTGGCCGGTGTGGGCAAGTTGGGCCGAAGGACCTTTTTCCGCACTGTATCACTCTATGAGAATCAGTGCAATCAATGATCGTTAGTTTCTTCTTATTTTCCCACTCTCTAGATCCCGTCTCCAGTCCTCCAGTCACTGACTGTAGAGCCGCTCCTCTCCCTACGGACCTTAGATGGAGTGGCGTTGCGTAACCAGCTTTTTTTTTAATCAAAGATATTTATTCAAATATTAAAATAATATATACAGTACAGTAAAATTTGAATTTGATTCCCTTATTGTCATTCAGACCTTTCGGTCTGAACGAAATTACGTTGCCTGCAGTCATACACAGTAACAATAAATAACAAAACATACAATAAACACAAATTAACATCCACCACAAAAACAAAACAGAACTCACCACCATAAAACACGACAAATGATAAACCTATTCAACTATCTCACACACCTTGTCAATGATGCATTCAAGCCCCCGTAGTGACCAGCGGTCCTGGAAACCCCCCCCCCCCCGCGTGCCCGTGGACAGCGCGTACTCCCTCTCTTGCACCATCTGGGCACGGACATAACCCCGGAAAAGGGGCAGGCAGCCAGCTCTGGCAGAGCCCTATTCCGCCTCACATTGTGACTCGCGGATGGCCAGCTTGGCCAGGCCCAGGAGCAACCCTGCCAGGACATCCTCGGCCCCACCCTCTCCCCTACGCACAGGGTGTCCAAAGACGAGGATGGTGGGTGAGAAGTGCAGCCAGAAGGCAAGGAGCAACCACGTTAGATAATGGACCAGGGACTGCAGCCTCACACACGCCATGTACACGTGGTACACAGACTCTTCCAGCCCACAAAACTGGCAGGCGGCTGGCAAGTCTGTGACCGGCGTGAGTAACAGGTTGCAAGGAACTCCTGTGGTCCCTGGTGTGGAGGGGGAGAATCCCTGCGTCGAGGGACACCCACAGGGGGGCCCCCTCACGACCGGAAGGCAACGCCGACCGCCATTTGGTGTCTGGACGGTGGACCAGGGCGAGGAAATGCAGGGTGTGGAGGAGGAGCCCGTACAGGACACGCCTCCCTGCGTCTCAGAGGGAGGTGAAGGGTGTCGAGGAAAGGCGACTCAAGTTGCGCGGGACCGGCTCCCAGGAAATGATTACGGCGCCTGGGTCCGACGAGTACTTCCAGCTGAGCGACGGTTTACTCAGCCACACGTTTGAGCCCCCCCGACACCCGGTGGGGCGGGACAAGGGCCGTCTGCTCTCACGCACGTGCCGTCGCCCTCCGCGAGCAGAGGGGGGGTCCAGTCAACGGCAACCGGTTCCAGACTCTCAACAAGTCCCGGTAGAAGCTGGGCACCCTCAGCAGGATGGCATGGCCAGAACATTTCCCCCAGTTGATCCTGGCAGAGGAGGCGGCCGAGAAGACTCGTTGGCACTCACGCAGCTTCTGCAGGTCGACGGGGTCGGTGACCATGAGGAGCACGTCATCGGCGTAGACCGAGAGGACCACCTCCATGTCCGGCTCGCGTAGAACCATGCCCGTCAACCTCCTCCGAAGCAGACTAAGGAATGGCTCCACGCAGATGGTGTACAGTTGGCCAGACATGGGGCATCCCTGACGTACTCCTCTGTGGAAGGTAATGGAGGCCGTCAAGGATCCGTTTACTTTGACGAAGCACTCCGCGGTGGCATATATAAACCAGATCCGGGACACAACGTGCGGCCCAAACCCAAGCACCCGCAGAGTCCTCAGCAGATACTCGTGATCCACCCTGTCAAAAGCCTCCTCCTGGTCGAGGGAGAGAAAGGCAGTGGGTACACCGGTCTCCTGAGCAAGGTAGACCAGATCCCAGACCAAAGGGATATTGTCCTGGATGGACCAGTCCGGGACAGGGTAAGACTGCTCAGGGTGGATCACTTGGGCCAGCACTGGACACAGACAGTTGTCCATTGCCTTTGCAAAGACCCATTAGTCAGTGGAGAGGAGGGAGAGCGAGCGCCAGTTCTTTGGAAGGCAGAGAGAGCCATTCTTAGGCAGAAGGACAATGACAGCCCTCTGCCAAGACAGGAGGGGATGATGGTATTGAATGCCGAGCTGGAGTCTAGAAACAACAGCCTGGCGTAAGTGTTTTTTTTTTGTCCAAGTGGTCCAGTGCGGAGTAGAGAGCCAGTGAGATTGCATCCTCTGTTGAATTGTTGTCACGGTAGGCAAACTGTAATGAGTCGAGGTTCTTGTCGAGGTAGGAGTTGATCTGCACCATAACCAACCTCTCAGAGCACTTTATCACCACAGACATTCGTGCCACTGGTCGATAGTCGTTGAGGCGCGTCACTTTACTCTTCTTGGGCACTGGTATTATTGATGCCCTCTTAAAGCAGGTGGGAACCTGAGAGCTCAGTAATGAGAGGTTAAAAATGTCATTAAAAAACTGCAGTCAGCTGGTCTACACAGGTTTTGAGAACTCGACCAGGTATAGCATTAGGTCCAGGTACTTTCTAAGACCCCCCTGAAGGATCTTCTGATATTGACGTATCTGACTATGAATGTAATGCCATCAGGGCCTATGGGGGATCGGGAAGGCGCAACAGTGTTCTCCCTATCAAAGCGTACATAGAATGCATTGAGCTCATCAGGGAGTGATGGCTCACTGTCACTTGAGCAGCCTCCTGGTTTTGTCCTGTAGGAGGTGATGGCATTTAAGCCCTGCCGCAGTTGCCGAACATCCGCGCAATCCTCCAGCTTTGAGCGGACATCCCTTTTGGCCTTTTTGATGGTCTTTTCAAGGTCGTATCTGGACTTCTTTTAGACCTCTGCATCACCAGACCTCAATGCCTTGGATCTGGTCCTCAGAAGAATGCGGATCTCCTGGTTCATCCAAGGCTTCTGGCTAGGAAATACTCAGAAGCTTTTGTTGGAACAATTTAGCACGTCAGACACCATCTGTGGAAAATATGGATAGGTGAAATGTCTGAAAAAGGGTCCCGACCCAAAACGTCACTGACGGAGGAAGTTCTGAAAATTACATAGAAGATAAATACTTTGTAATATGTTTAACCCAAGAGCTGGCATACTGGCAAAGAATAATGGGGCCAAGAATGAGGCCAATCTTGGTGAAGAGACCTTACAGGGGCTGTCCCATTGAGGTGACCTAATTGGCGAGTTTAGGAGAGTTTGAAAAAATGTCATGTTAAAGACCTCCTTCAACTATGTAGAAGACTAGCTTCGACTAGCCTCGGGAAAATTGGACACCTAATAGTGGAGAGTGAAGAAGACCTCCTTCGATCTCCTTTGACCTCCCTTCGACTATGTTGAAGACTATCTACAACTACCCTCGATTACCTGCGAATAACATGCCGACCTACTACGACCTACTTCGACTAAACCAACGAGTAAAAAAAGTATTGTTTTTTTCCCACGGCGACGACCTTTTTTTACTCGCGGGCATTTTTCAGCATGTTGAAAAATACACCGCAACCTAGCTGAGGCCTCAAGTACATGGGGACTACTCTCAAGCATGAAGGAGAGTTACAAAGACCTCCTAGGACCTCGTGCCGACCATGCTGCAAGTATGAGTCGAGGGCAAACTCGCCAGAACTCGTGGATTAGGTCGCCGCAGTGAGACAGCCCCTTTACGATGTTAGGAGAGGCAATAAATAGATTTATCATGTTATTTAGATTCCATGTCATAGCTAACTAAATTAAAATAAGCATTGGGGGTTGTAAACTAAGCGGAAGGCAATAAAACTGATCTAGAATGTATTTTAAAAAACAAAGATGAAAGGTTACAGAAACATTGATGAAGGAATTATTTCAAAAGTCTAAAATCCACATGTAACCATTGTGTTTTGCGAATATAAAAATGCACTAGATGCTTTGAATATTTGAAACACTTTGGGTCATCTCAGAGTGTTCCCCAGTGGGTACTATTAAGGTCTTGAATCAACCGACTTGTTTGAGAAACTCACCACTGCTCTACAGACAGCATCTTTGTGTCTGTTCCTATCTGTAGCAATGTTACAACATTTTGAGATTTAAAAAATCAAGTCTGTAATTTATCCCATCAGATAAAGCATAAAAAGAAGTTTAATTTGATACCTAATTCACTTTCATATCTCAAGTATTTAAAACGTTATGGCCATTTTCATACTCGGAAATTAGCATCTTGTTCCCTATTGATTTTCTATGGACATAACAAAAAAGCTGTGATCGTGTGCAGTCAAAAGCACATAACCTTCTTAAAAATTAAGAGAACTGAATGAAATTTTCAGTTATCATAGATTGAACCATTCTGAAACAAATATAAAATAATCTTACTTGGATGACCTGAAATTAAAGCATATAATTAGTTAGTTACCCAAGTGTAGCTAATTTCAAACTTCAATTACTAGATCTAAACATCTATCCATTTCTTAATAAATGATTAACATTTTTAAATAGCCCAAGTGTCCAAATAATACTCATAAATAATTCACAATAAAACATGATTTTTAAATCTCATTTACATTAATTTATAGGCCAAATGGAAGGAATTTAGTGTTCAATTGCTGTAAATTAAAGTCCATTTTAAATCAGCTTTCTAGTGGGTTCCTGTGAACGCGCTGGTTTAGAACGTTCACATTGCGGTGGATTTGTGCCTCAAATGCCCAGAAAAATACTGCGGGATATAATGGGCCCAAAATTAGCTACTCGCAACATTAAACTTTGTATAAAGGGTTCTTAAGAAGCCCTTTTTAATGTAAAAATAAGCTACATACCTTCTGTATACAGCTCCATGCAGCCCTGTGGTTGTGAGAGGTCGCGGGTTTAGAGAGTGATTTTTAAACTATTATAACTATTATACAAGGCCATAAAAACTAATAATACCTTTTGCGACGGGGTCTTTCAGCGATTTTTCGTTAATGATTTACTAGGCTGAACATCTTCGATTGGAACAGCCTAGTGAAAATCGCGTTTTAAACCCGCCCCCCTCTAAACGGCGCCAAAATCGCGCACACCCGCAGCGCCAGATTTTCAGCGACGCTTCAGGTAGGCTTTGTAACATACCTACTATCTGTGCCGTCATGAAGAGGGCAACTGGACCCGATGTCAAAGCCAGATTCAGGGTACAAGTTAAACTCAAAATTCCCTCCAACAGTCTATCCATTATCCCTAGAGCTGCTGCCTGACCAATTTGATATTAGGTGTTCCTTTTGTAAAAATGGTTACAGCTCACACCTGATGGGCTGTCATTCACCAGTTATGTATATCATTGTGTCTAAACATTACAGTGCTCAATGTGCTTTGATTCACAGAGAGACACCTCCACCTGATCTCCCAATAAGCTACTGGAGACTGATTGAATGAAAGCTTGTATTGTGCACAGCTCCTGTCTCTGGATGACTTTTCAACCACAACCGCGATAGTGCAAGGATGAGAATGAAAGATTGCAATTAAAAACAGGATTCTGCGAGATTCTTCTCGCGAGTGATCAAAGGTCAGATAATTACTGTCTCCGAAAGACACCAAATGTGTATGCCTTTCACGTTGTTTCTAATGAATCACACTCACAGTCAGCATCTTCACACCAGCAAATTGATGTCTTTATTATGGAAGTGGATGCTTCTCACTAATTATCAAACTGCCAAATGCATACTAATCAATTTATCTCACTGTTTGGCCTCTGGAAATGAGAAGCCCCTTGAGAACAGCTTATGTTAATGTTCAAACAAAACCAACTGAATTTTCAGCATTATTTATTATTGAACGTCCGTGCAAAGTGATAGCCTTTCATTAATTATATGAATAAATATCAATAATAAGTTTTGTAAACTATAACATAGAAACATAGAAAATAGGTGCAGGAGTAGGCCATTTGGCCCTTCGAGCCTGCACCGCCATTCAATATGATCATGGCTGATCATCCAACTCAGTATCCTGTACCTGCCTTCTCTCCATACCCACTGATCCCCTTAGCCACAAGGGCCACATCTAACTCCCTCTTAAATACAGCCAATGAACTGGCCTCAACTACCTTCTGTGGCAGAGAATTCAAGATTCGATTCAATTCAATTCAACTTTAATATCATCGCACAAATACAAGTATGAGTACAACGAAATGCAGTTTTGCGTCAGTCCGTAGTAGTTGTGCATAAAGAAATTAAAAAAAATAGAAAGAGAGAAGATACAGAATAATCAAAAAATACAGAATAATTAAACAATTAATAATTCACCACTCTCTGTGTAAAAAAAAAAATTCTCATCTAAGTCCTTTCCCCTTTATCCTTAAACTGTGGCCCCTTGTTCTGGACTTCCCCAACATTGGGAACAATCTTCCTGCATCTAGTCTGACCAACCCCTTAAGAATTGTGTAAGTTTCTATAAGATCCCCCCTCAATCTTCTAAATTCTAGCGAGTACAAGCCGAGTCTATCCAGTCTTTCTTCATATGAAAGTCCTGACATCCCTGGAATCAGTCTGGTGAACCTTCTCTGTACTCCCTCTATGGCAAGAATGTCTTTCCTCAGATTAGGAGACCCAAACTGTACGCAATACTCCAGGTGTGGTCTCACCAAGACCCTGTACAACTGCAGTAGAACCTCCCTGCTCCTATACTCAAATCCTTTTGCTATGAATGCTAACATACCATTCGCTTTCTTCACTGCCTGCTGCACCTGCATGCCTACTTTCAATGACTGGTGTACCATGACACCCAGGTCTCGCTGCATCTACCCTTTTCCTAATCGGCCACCATTCAGATAATATTTCCTATTCGGCCACCATTCAGATAATATTCAGATAATATTCAGATAACAAATTCCAATTTCAAAACTTGTTTTTGCCATTCTGAAGGTGGGGTCAAATATTTGACCTTGCTGTACTGACCCACTGCCACTACACCAGGAACCTTTGATTGAAGCTGCAGGTACAAAGCAAATAGGATAGGATTAGTGTTCAGTTTGGAAGGCTTTACGTTACTTTGCCTCAATTAATTTTTAATCTCCAGAGAACAACCAGGGGTGGCACAGTGGTAGAGTTGCTGCCTTACAGCACCAGACACCCGGGTTCGATCCTGACTATGGGTGCTTGTCTGTATGGAGATTGTACATTCTCCCTGTATGGGTTTAAACTTAGAAACATAGAAAATAGGTGCAGGAGTACGCCATTCGGCCCTTCGAGCCTGCACCGCCATTCAATATGATCATGGCTGATCATCCAACTCAGTATCCTGTACCTGCCTTCTCTCCATACCCCCTGATTCCTTTAGCCACAAGGGCCACATCTGACTCCTCTTAAATATAGCCAATGAACTGGCCTCAACTACCTTCTGTGGCAGAGAATTCCAGAGATTCACCACTCTGTGTGTTTACTCTGGGATCGCCAGTTTCCTCCCGCACTGCAAATAAATACAGGTTTGTAGGTTAGTTGGTTATGTATACTGTAACTACATTGTCCCTTCTGTGTAGGATAGTGTAAGTGTGTGGGATTCTCTGGTCAGCGTGGACTCGGTGGGCTGAAACTGTATCTTGTTTCCACACTGTATCTCTAAACAAAACTAAACTAAACCAATAAAACCCATGATTTTCAAGACTAAAAATATAAAGTTCTGCAGTAACTCAGCAGGTCAGGCAGCAACTTTGAAGGACATGGATAAGTGACATTTTGGGTTGGGACCCTTGAACACTTGTAGTAAGTGGCAAAAATATCTCGAAGAGAGGGTGGGAGTGTGACAAAGCTATACAAATGATAAGTGTAGAAACATAGAAATATAGAAAATAGGTGCAGGAGGAGGTCATTCGGCCCTTCGAGCCTGCACCGCCATTCATTGATCATGGTTGATCGTCCCCAATCAGTGGATGCCTTTTCCACATATTCCTTGATTCCACCAGCCCCTATCTAACTCTCTCTTAAATTCATCCAGTGATTTGGCCTCCACTGCCATCTGTGGCAGGGAATTCCACAATTTCACAACTCTCTGGGTGAAAACGTTTTTACTCACCTCAGTCCTAAATGGCCTCCCCTTTATTCTAAGACTGTGGCCCCTGGTTCTGGACTCGGCCAACATTGGGAACATTTTTCCTGCATCTAGGCGGAAACCACAGATGCTGGTTTAAACCGAAGATAGACACAATAAGCTGGAATAACTCAGCGGGTCAGACAGCTTCTCTGGTGAAAAGAAATAGGTAGCATTTTAGGTCTGAAGAAGGGTCTATTCCTTTTCTCCAGGGATGCTGTCTGACCCGCTCGGTTTCTCCAGCTTTTTGTGTTGATATCTAGTCAAATTGTATGTGGCTAGCTAGGCAGGTAAATTGATGTTAATTGTTCTAAAAGGAATTACCCAGGTTTGTATTTACAGATTTTGAACCTAAAGCAATCGCACATATTCATTGAGAATTGTATTGTATTGTATTCAAATGTATTTACAGTCAGTATCATAAAAATAAATAATTAATAAATATTAAAACATATTAAAAAAATAAAATAGAAATAAAAAAAAAAGCACAAACATAGAAAGTCCACGACACAACACAACACACTGGCACCAAGGTGAGGAAGGCACCATAGTCCAGCCAGCCTCCCCTCCGATCTTCCCAGATGTTCATCCGTGGTCATCCGTGTTATTCTGCATTTTTTATAGTTGCAACAAAATAGTGAGAAAGAAGCTAGTCCACACAATGCAGCAATATGGTGATGTATCTAGTTACTAGATCATATTCCCAGCCATCAGCCAGTCATAGGATGTGTTCCTTCCGACAGGACAATGTTAAGTCTTTGAGGAGCCAACTGTGGAAGATGAATTTTGAATGAAGAAACAACTGAAATCAAATGCCTCACCACTGGCACAAATACATGGTAGGAATTAAAACATTGTTAAGTTGAGGACTTTTCTGTGTAACAGGTCAATAAAGCTTAATTTCTAACCTTTGAAAGCATTTCTGAATGGATAGCCTCAAGTCTCATGACCAATTGGCATCTGAACTTAAATGTATTCCTCTTGTGGCCATTGCTATGAAGGATAAAATAAATATTGAGCAATGTCATCACTTTAGATGATAAAATGCCCGGAGGACAATTTCATCACTGGCCTGTGTCAACCCACCTGCCAATCAACCCCCCTCACCGACAGTATATCCATTGATCATTTGCCTAGCTTTGTTCCGCTCCCATCCCTCTTCCAGTCTTCCCCCGTCTAGTACAATCAGTCAGAATAAAAGTCCCAACCCAAAATGTCACTTATTCTTGTCCTGTAAAGATGCTGCCTGCCCCATGGGGTTACTGCAGCACTTTTAGTCTTGAAAAACATGGGGTTGAGATGGTTCTCTGGGGACCAATAATGCATTAAGACAAAGTACAATTCTTCTGACATTAATCTGGCTAACCAAGATCTCTGGGAGAGCGTGCGATTTCCTCCATCCCCTGCACCCTCGCTGTCTCCATGGTGACCGTCATCAGCTATTCATATAGTTTGTGCCTTTGGGGTTTAAAGTTGTGGTTGTTAGGTTGCAACCTGGCAACAACTGAATGCAAAGGCACTGAGTGCATCAGGACCTGTGCTGCAACTTAAAGCAATTGACAACAAAAGTGCATCACTTTTGCACAATCGTAGATAAGCAGTGTTGAGATCTTCTACAGAGGTTCCCAATAGACAGACTTACTCCATTGTTGGAGAGCCTATTTCAAAGCAAATGTATTTATCTTCTCTTGGTAATGATCCACCATGCCTCAGTTTTTATTTTCTCTCCTTCAACGAAGCTATGGTCGTGGATGAGGCGTCAATTCATTCTTGCAGCTGGATTGATGAGCCAGCTGTTGAAGACATAACCTAACTGCCAAGTATATCAGCAGCTGCAAGGAGGTTCTGCCCCTGCTGATCCATCATCTGCCTTAATAACTTCCTGCTGGTATTGCAGCAAGGACTGCTGTTGCCTTTACTGCTGGAAGCACTTAAATGCTGCACCCCAGAGCAGATGGGATTTGTCAGTACCGAACTGTGATTGCGTAGATGATGAACCCATTCCCTGAAGATAACAATAGGTAGAATGTTATTAATGTAATTGATTTATGACTAACCAGAAAGCACAGAACAATAATCTCATTCACAGAACAAGTCCATAATAAATGTATTCCTTTATTTCATCTGTCTTCCATTTACAACTTAATACAGATAATTACAAAGATTTAACAGGTAGGTTGAACAGTATTTGCAATGTACAAGACCATCTTTCTCTTTTATTTGGAGATATATTTCCAAGTCTTTGATAGTAGTGTGCATTAAAGTTTTAGCATGGAAACAGGACCCTTGGCCCAACTCATCCGCGCCGACCAAGATTGCCTACCCAATCTCATCCCATTTAGCTGCGTTTGACCCGTATCTCTCCATACCAAGAAGGCTTCCCGATGGGCCATGCAGATGTGGACTAGGAATACGGCCAGAGGCCTTTATCGAGACTCCGCGGTCTTGATGCCTCCCGGATTGCCGCGTAGAAGCCCGGGTCGAGCGAAGCGCCCAACTGGGGCCCGGGTCGGCACCACGGGGGCATGAAGTGGGACATCGACAGTCGATGAGAGCATGGAGGACTGCCGTGAGGAGAAGAGGGGAGAGGGGAGGACTTGGAGTGGGGGGACTGCTGTGAGGGAGGTGGGGAACAAAGGACAATGGGGGCCCAGCGTGGGAGGAACTGTTGGAGGGGGGGGGGGGACAAAAGGGGGAGCCGGCATGCTTTTTAACTTTGTCAGTGCCATAGGTGGCTGCACTTTGTGTACATTGTGTCTACAAGTAAAGCATTTCACTGCCGAGTTACATGGGACATTGAAGTATTCCTATTCCTACCTTACATATCCATATATACAGCCCCTGGTCCACTTAGACGATTTGTTCGGCAACTACAGGGGACTAGGCTGTCGTCACATGGTCGCTGGGTAACACCTGAATGGTCGTAACTAGTCTCCTCAAGTTGCCTAAAGAGTTGTAACGTTTTTCCGGTTGCCACTGGATTTTGAAATGTTCAAACATGTTCAGCAACTGTGGGCTTGACGTAGCTTGGCTTCTCCTGTCGTAGGCGCTGTCGCAGGTTGTGTCGCCAGGTGACGCCAGGTGCTGACTTTGGTGAATTCCATTGGCAACTACCTATGTCACCCTACGTCAACCGGCGACAGGTACCAGCGACTGAATTGTCTTCAGTTGTCTTCAGTTGGCGCCGACGGGGTCATTGCTTGCCACAGGTGGACGTCGGTTGACTTTAGTTGTCATAGATTGTCGCCTGTGTGTTCACAGGTGGACATCCTAATGGATCGCTGGTTGTCGGTAGCTTGCCGTAGCTTGATGTCGACTCGGTGGCAGGTTGTCATTGCTTGGCGTAGACATTGGCGTAGGGGGGGGTTCAGTCGCCAAAAAAAATTGCCTAAGTGGGACAGGCCCTTGCCTCTCCCAAGTGCTTCCTCTGACAGTTCATTCCATATACTCACGACCTTCTGTTTGAAAAGATTGTCCCTTTGGTTCCTATTAAATATTTCCCCTCGCACCTTGTATTGTATGTATTGTATTGTATTGTATTCAAATTTATTGTCATTGTCTCAATTTGAGACAACGAAATGAATTTCCCTTTACAGGCAGTATCATAAAAAAAAATCATAAAAGAATAAATAAATAATAAATAAATAATAAAATATATTAAAAATAAAATTGAAATTGAATTAAAAAAAAGCACAAACACGGAAAGTCCACGACACAACATAACATAAATGGCACCAAGGTGAGGGTGGCACCGTAGTCCAGCCAGCCTTAATCCTATGCCCTCAAGTTCTTCAATCCCCTACTCTGGATAAAGGTAGAGAATAACTGACATCTTTAGTGGAAATATCAAGGACCAAAGCACATAGATTCACTGTTCATTCATGCATATTGACTCCAACACTGTCATCTAATGTTTAAGAAAGAACTGCAGATGCTGAGAAAATTGAGGGCAGACAGAAATGCTGGAGAAACTCAGCGGGTGAGGCGGCATCTATGGAGAGAAGGAATAGGTGACGTTTCGGGTCGAGGCCCTTCTTCAGACTGATGTTGGGGGGTGAGCAATAAAGAAGGGAAGAGGTGGAGACAGTAGGCTGTGGGAGAGCTAGGAAAGAGAGGGGAAGGAGGGAGAAAGCATGGACTACCTGAAATTCTAGAAGTCAATGTTCATACCACTGGGGTGTTAACCACCCAAGAGTCAACTGCTCTATATCGGTGAGGCCAAGCGCAGGCTTGGCGATCGCTTCGCCCAACACCTCCACTCAGTTCGCAATAACCAACCTGATCTCCCGGTGGCTCAGCACTTCAACTCCCCCTCCCATTCTGAATCCAACCTTTCTGTCCTGGGCCTCCTCCATGGCCAGAGTGAGCCTCACTGCAAATTGGAGGAGCAGCACCTCATATTTCACTTGGGTAGTTTACACTACCTGGCAAGATAAGTATTTCCAGTATTTTCTGTGCCTTATGTCAGATAGACCAACACCATTCTCCTCATAAATTTAAATTGTGTTTGTTTCCTTTACATATTGGTTTTTAAGTGCCATGGGAATGTGATTTAATTTTTCGTTTTGAGATACAAAGCGGAAACAGGCCCGACGGCCCACCGAGTCCGCATCAACCAGCGATCCCCGCACATTAACACCATCCCACACACAACTAGGCTCAATTTACACACACACCAAGCCAATTAACCTACATACCTGCATGTCTTCAGAGTGTCAGAGGAAACCGAAGAACTCGGAGAAAACCCACGCGGTCACGGAGAGAATGTACAGACTCCATACAGACAGCACCCGTAGTCGGGATCGAACCCAGGTCTCTGTCGCTGCAAGCACTGTAAGGCAGCAATTCTACTGCTGTTCTACCATGGCCACCCAATTTCCTTTTTGGTTTTCTCACCTGAGGGAGTATGCACTGCCTGATATTTTCAGCTGCCAACACTGATAAAAGGAATGGGTTTGGGTGGAGTGCTGGGGAGTGGATAGGGATCTCAGAAATGAAGAGTCAAAGGTCGTCCTCTACATTGAATGTTGAGAAGTCTACAGCTATCCAACTGCAGGGACATGAATCATAGTTACCATTATTATAGTAATAGTTCCCATCAAACCAAATAACTCTCTCCGCACCACATTTGTTATAACCACAACACTATATTCAGAAGCAAATGAATGAGTGGAGATGAGCCATTCACTCACGTAGTTCCTGCTTCAACTGCTTTAATTTGTGAATTGCATTTTTCTTAAATCACTGTAATCCCTGCCCAATGTACATATTTCTCAGAGGAGTTCTGCTTAAGGTGGTAAAGGTGGACAAACATTTTACACATTGACCTGCTGATTAACATCAATATTTGCCCGGATTGGCAATTATATCTGTTTTTTATTCTGCAATAAGGCCAGTCAGAATGGCTAGATTCTTGATTCTACCTCTCTGTTTACTTCCCACAGATGCAGGATGCCATCAACAGCATGTCTGTGGTAACCGCAGCAACACCATGTAATGGGGAAGACTACAACAACCACAATTGTCCTGCATATTCAGTAGTTTTTTTTTCTTCCTTATCATCTTCAGGAAACAGACTCATAAATGATTTCCCAATTGCAAGTCAGTTGTGCTGACTGAACAGCGGGTTTGGGTAATTGCAGCCTTTTAGCTAATGGCACAAAGACAGATTGAGAAGTAGGTAGTCCATCAGTCTAGATTTCTCTTGTGTTCCATAGATTTCCCACCAATGTTATGGCAGGGGACCAGAACCTAAAGATATTCAGAGGTCTAATTTGCACAAATTTAATTGCAAAATTAGGTGGACATAATAAACAAGTAGTAGCAAAGACTGGGGGATGAATGCAATAAATTCCCCATGCTATTCTTCACATCGACTTATTTGCATAATTACTGCCCCACAAATTGGGATCAAGAGACCTAGGTTCATATGTTGAGGGATGTTTAGGTTATTATAATGCCAGCTGATGAAAATTACTAATAGCAGAAAACTACAAATGCAGATGAATATTATGAATAATATTATGAATAAGTAAAGATGTAGTTTATGCTGTTGGGCACTGGAGTGATGGCAGAGTGCCTCAGGATTTCATTGCTCTAATAAGGATGCAATAAGAATATGTAAGCGCTCACTGAATATATTACTGCATTTATTACAACTAATAGAGTTAGTCAGAGGTTGGTTGGTTGTGACAAGTGGCTCACTCCCTTCCTCTCCATCATCTACAAGACAGTAATTAGGAAACTGATTGAAATGTCTCCACTTGCCCGAGTAGATATTGTTCCATTAGCACTCAAGATATGTGACAAAATAGAGGATTAAGCAGCCCTTATGACTGGCAATGACCTTAAATATGCATACATTCTATTAATTCAATGGCAACACATCTATGCATCTTTAAAATGCACTGTGTCACTTTGCTAAGACATCAGTGGCAACACTTCCCAAGCCCAGAATTAGGTTCTCTGAGGACATGAATGGCTGGCACATTGGATAACCACCTTCTGCAAGTTCCTCTTCAAACTCCATAAGTTATCAGTGTCACCCAGCAATCCCCAACTCCTGACATGGAAATATACTGCAGATCTTATAAATGTTAGTATTGGAACTCAAATGCCATGTAAGTTATATTTGTATATCCTGTATATTGCAAATCCATGCTACATGTATAGCAGGGATTGGATAAGGCACCTCCCACCTTCTCAAGTGTAAATAAAAATCAGCAATAAATGTTAGCCAATACACCAGATTCTTCTAATAGTTTATAACCACATTAAACATGCAGATTGTGCTGTATTTTGGCAGCACACTTCAATAAAGTGTCTAGTTTTTATCTCAGCAGATAAAATCAACCAGGAAATAAGTGCCCAAGCATTCTTGTAAATTAATACAGTACTTTATAAAAATGAATCAATACCTACCTAATGCTCATTTGTTAAGGATACTCTTCAGTGTTAATTGGAATCCTAATTATTCCAGCCTCATATTCAGTGCTGATCTTGTTGATCTAAAAACATTGAGCTGTTAGTACAATCAGAATTGGTTAAACTACAATCTCTGCCAATTGATTCATGCTTCCTTAACACCAGTAATTACATGCACATGCAAATTTATGTTGCTATCTTATTTAGTTGGTCGCTGTTCATATTGGACAGACTTGTGGGCATGATATCAGAGACTAATTTGTCCCTGAGGATTCATATTCCAACACATTAAAGCCTCATGTAGGGAAAAAGGAAGTAATTGATTTAATGAATGCTCCTTTTTATTTGCCCTGGTAGAATGGTATTGAGCTGGTCATGGTGGAATATTTGACCAATGTTCGAGCATAAAGATGAACACTTACCAATCTTATTCAGTCCACTGACCTTAATGTCATGATATTAAACTCAGTTAGGAACAGAAAATAGACTTTCCTTGCAAAATTGAACTGTGTTATTTGGCATAGAAAAGTGGAGTTCCTGCTTGTGAAAATAATTCTGAATATGTGATTTCATATTTCCATTCTTAAGCATACAGAAATCTTTATATTCAAGTGGTTACAAAACTGTGCATCTTTGGAGTGTGGGAGGAAACCAGAGCATCCCGGAGAAAATGCATGCAGGTCACGGGGAGAGAGTGCAAACTCCTTGCAGACAAGCACTCATAGTCAGGATCGAACCCGAGTCTCTGGCGCCGTAAGGCAGCAACTCCACCACTTGTGTGTTCATCCTTGTGGCTCGGTGCGCTTACAGAAGTGACTAACTCCAGTCTTTTAAGTAAGCTTATGGATATAGTCTGGGAGAAGAATGGAGCTTGGAGGCACTCAGTGTGTTCTGACATGGGCTGCAACGTGTGCCCCAGTGCACAGAGTCAGTGCAGTGGCCGTGTGAGGCAAGGGAGGCATGTTCACGAGTTGATGTGTCCGGCTCTATGTGTTGGTGAAATGGACCCTGCAGTAGCCTGGGGATCATTTGGATCAGGCGCCACTCCACGAGGACAAGCACATGCCTCTGACACAGCCTGCAGCAGAACGGAGTGGTGATGCAGCAGTGGAAGACATGGACAACATTGCCTGGCTAGGCTGCCCTCTACAACTCTGACACTGACACCGCCAAGTTAAGACTCTACATGGTTAAGAACTTTGAAATGTGTTCCTATAATATTTTTATTAGAAGCAAACACATATTATGGTAATAACATTTCATGTATATCAGTCGTACATTATTAATATTATCAATTGTGGATTGATTCTGCTTCTAGTTTTTTTCAATATATAGATAGGGAGTAAGAAAGAAAGAGAAAAAAAACCCACAAATGTCAAGATAAAAAAAGAATGGAATGATTTACTAATAATACATCATTGGAGATTGGTTCATAAATTATAAAGTATAACTTTTCATCTAATCCTGAAGGATGAAAGAGGCAACACAAATGTGCGACTCTTGTATACAGCCTCACTGTAATCTATTATTCTTGCTCTGGTGAACTTAAGTATGATTGTGCTTATTTATGTATTATAAGATTTTTTAATGAATTGTGTGCTAAAGGGAATTCACAGCACCCTTTATGTGACCATAAAGTAGTATTTGACTGCAAACTTCTCAAAAATTAAGGCCCTGTTATATTGCAACATGTAGCAAATATAGTTCTCTAATGAGCCTGCAGTCCTTCATAATCATAGAAACATAGAAACATAGAAATTAGGTGCAGGAGTAGGCCATTCGGCCCTTCGAGCCTGCACAGCCATTCAATATGATCATGGCTGATCATCCAACTCAGTATCCCGTACCTGCCTTCTCTCCATACCCTCTGATCCCCTTAGCCACACGGGCCACATCTAACTCCCTCTTAAATATAGCCAATGAACTGTGGCCTCGACTACCCTCTGCGGCAGAGAGTTCCAGAGATTCACCACTCTCTGTGTGAAAAAAGTTCTTCTCATCTCGGTTTTAAAGGATTTCCCCCTTATCCTTAAGCTGTGACCCCTTGTCCTGGACTTCCCCAACATCAGGAGCAATCTTCCTGCATCTAGCCTGTCCAACCCCTTAAGAATGTTGTAAGTTTCCATAAGATCCCCTCTCAATCTCCTAAATTCTAGAGAGTATAAACCAAGTCTATCCAGTCTTTCTTCATAAGACAGTCCTGACATCCCAGGGATCAGTCTGGTGAACCTTCTCTGCACTCCCTCTATGGCAATAACGTCCTTCCTCAGATTTGGAGACCAAAACTGTATGCAATACTCCAGGTGTGGTCTCACCAAGACGCTGTACAACTGCAGTAGAACCTCCCTGCTCCTATACTCAAATCCTTTTGTTATGAAAGCTAACATACCATTCGCTTTCTTCACTGCCTGCTGCACCTGCATGCCTACTTTCAATGACTGGTGTACCATGACACCCAGGTCTCGCTGCATCTCCCCTTTTCCTAGTCGGCCATGGTGGCTTCTACCTGATCTACATGCAATGTTGTACTCGGTCACGTGAGACATTCCCATGCACAGTCAAATATGTACAAAACGTCTTTATTTTTAGGGAGTTTAAATTTTCCAGCTGCCTTAAACAGCCAGCACTATTATTAGATTTCTCATAATGATATGGACTACCCATTCCTTCTTCAGATCCCACTGACATCAGCAATACTCCTTCAAAACTGACAAAGCACCACTATAATGCGAATCACAGTTCTATCAGGAATGAATCTGAGAAAATAATTAGCTTCCAGTAAATTAGGTTCTGTCTAAGAAAGAACTGCAGATGCTGGAAAATTGAAGGTACTCAAAAAAGCTGGAGAAACTCAGCGGGTGAAGCAGCATCTATGGAGCGAAGGAAATAGGCAACGTTTCGGGCCGAAACCCTTTCGGCCCGAAACGTTGCCTATTTCCTTCGCTCCAATAGATGCTGCTTCACCCGTTGAGTTTCTCCAGGTTTTTTTGTGTACCTTCAATTAGATTCTGTCGTCAGACCAGAGGATATTGCAATATAGTCCAGTGCCCCACATATTTTAACATAGTCCCCTGAATACTGCACAACATCACAAGTGGGAGAGCTCAGCCTGTTTCTGAGTCATAGAGTACGGAGCAATTACCTTTGTCCCAACTTAACCAAACCAACTAAGATGCTCATTTACCTGAGTCTCATTGCCCTGTATTTATCCCATGAATCTTTTCCTTTCCGAACCATGTACCTAGGTATGTTGCAAAGCCTACCTGAATCGTGGTTGAGAATCTGCCCCAGCCCTTGTGCGCGTTTTGGCGCTGTTTAGGGGGGGCGGGTTTAAAACGCGATTTTTACTAGGCTGTTGCAATCGAAAATGTTCAGCCTAGTAAATCATTAACGAAAAATCGCTGAAAGACCCCGTCGCAAAAGTTATTATTAGTTTTTATGGCCTTGTATAATAGTTATAGTAGTTTAAAAATCACTCTCTAAACCCGCGACTTCTCGCAGCCCCAGGGCTTTATAAAGCAAACAATTAAAGGTATGTACCTTATTTTTACATTAAAAGGGGCTTCTTAAGGACCCTGTATATAAAGCGAGTAGTTCATTTTGGGCTCATTATATCCCGCAGTATTTTTCTGGGCATTTGAGGCACAAATCCAGCACAATGTGAACGTTCTAAACCAGCGCGTTCCACAGGAACCCACTAGAAAGCTGATTTAAAATGGACTTTAATTTGCTGCAATTGAACACTAAATTCCTTCCATTTGGCCTATAAATTAATGTAAATGAGATTTTAAAATCATGTTTTATTGTGAATTATTTATGAATATTATTTGGACACAGGCTATTTAAAAATGTTAATCATTTATTAAGAAATGGATAGATGTTTAGATCTAGTAATTGAAGTTTGAAATTAGCTACACTTAGGTAACTAACTAATTATATGCTTTAATTTCAGGTCATCCAAGTTAGATTATTTTATGTTTGTTTCAGAATGGTTCAATCTACGATAACTGAAAATTTCATTCAGTTCTCTTAATTTTTAAGAAGGTTATGGCCTTTTGACAGCACACGATCACAGCTTTTTCTGTTATGTCCATAGAAAATCAATAGGGAACACGATGCTAATTTCCGAGTATGAAAATGGCCATAACTTTTTAAATACTTGAGATATGAAAGTGAATTAGGTGTCAAATTAAACTTCTTTTTCTGCTTTATCTGATGGGATAAATTGCAGACTTGATTTTTTTAAATCTCAAAATTTTGTAACATTGCTAATGTACCCATCAGAATGTCTTTTAAATATTGCTATAAAGTACCTGCAGTCACATCCTGGCCTCGGATGTGGAATAATAATGATACTGACACAATATTTATAGGTTACATTCCTTCGTCTCCAAATTGATTATCTCACTCAACCATGGCTTCCTGCCTAGGCTTACAGAGTGCATATGCGATCTGACCTCCAAGTCAGCTGATACAAAGGTCATGATATTTGCATATCACCATCATGACTCATCACATGACACCATCACTTTTTCTGGCAGCTTGTTGCATATGCATAAAACCTGTTCCGAAAAAAAGCTGGACTTTGGGTTCCTATTAATTCTATCTCCTCCCAACTTAAATCCATGCCCTCCAATTCGCTATTGCCTAAACCTTGGGAAAAGACATGTGCATTCACACTAATTATTCTCTTTGTGATGTTGCTCACCTCTATAAGATCACTCTGCTCCAAGGAACAATGTCTCAGCCAGCCCAACTGCTCCCCATAACTCAGTCTCTTGAGTCCTGGCAACACCTTCATAAATCATTGCTGCAATCTTTCCAGCTTGATGATATTTATCCTATCACTGGGTGACCAAAACTGAACACAGTTGGCCACATGCAGCCTCACCAACACTTGTCACTTTACCTCCACCCTTGGCTCCATCCAAGGACCCAAGCAGTCTTTCCAGGTGCACCTCCTCCAACCTCATCTATTGCATCCGCTGCTCTAGGCGTGAGCTGCTCTACATCAGTGATAAATCAGCATTGAGTATAGAAGCTGGGATGTAATGTTAAAATTGTACAAGGCATTGGTGAGACCAAATCTGGAGTATGGTGTATGGTGTACAATTTTGGTCGCCCAATTATAGGAAGGATGTCAACAAAATAGAGAGAGTACAGAGGAGATTTACTAGAATGTTGCCTGGGTTTCAACAACTAAGTTACAGAGATAGGTTGAATAAGTTAGGTCTTTATTCTCTGGAGCGCAGAAGGTTAAGGGGGGACTTGATAGAGGTTTTTAAAATGATGAGAGGGATAGACAGCGTTGATGTGGACAAGCTTTTCCCTTTGAGAATAGGGAAGATTCAAACAAGAGGACATGAATTCAGAATTAAGGGACAGAAGTTTAGGGGTAACATGAGGGGGAACTACTTTACTCAGAGAGTGGTAGCGGTGTGGAATGAGCTTCCAGTGGAAGTGGTGGCGGCAGGTTCGTTGGTATCATTTAAAAATAAATTGGATAGGCATATGGATGAGAAGGGAATGGAGGGTTATGGTATGAGTGCAGGCAGGTGGGACTAAGGGAAAAAAGTTGTTCGGCACGGACTTGTAGGGCCGAGATGGCCTGTTTCCGTGCTGTAATTGTTATATGGTTATATATGGTTATAGTGAGACCAAGCGTAGGCTTGGCAATCGCTTCGCCCAACACCTCCACTCGGTACGTAATAACAAACCTGATCTCCCGGTGGCTCAGCACTTCAACTCCCCCTCCCATTCTGAATCCGACCTTTCTTTTCTGGGCCTCCTCCATGGCCAGAGTGAGGCTCACTGTAAATTGGAGGAACAGCACCTCATATTTCGCTTGGGTAGTTTACACCCCAGCGGTATGAACATTGACTTCTCCAGTTTCAGGTAGTCCCTGCTTTCACCTTCTTTCCCCTCCCCTTCCCAGCTCTCTCACAGCCCATTATCTCCGCCTCTTCCTTTCTTCTTCCCATTCCCCCCCACCCCCACATCAGTCTGAAGAAGGTTCTCGACCTGAAACATCGCCTATTTCCTTCGCTCCAAAGATGCTGCCTCACCCACTGAGTTTCTCCAGCATTTTTATCTACCTCAGGGTATTGGCCTGCTTTCGTTACGTTCATGCCACTTTATATAAAATTAGAAAAGAAAGAGTATCTTTTTGCTGATATTCCATGTGATTAGGACTTCAATCATTGCTTCGTAAGACTAGCACAATATATCAGCGAAACATTATCTATTCATGCACACAAAATTAAATCAATGTCTAGCATTTGCTTAGCATATAATAAATGATTACATCAAATGAACATCACTATATTAAACGCTGCCTGAATGGGTTGTAAAACAAAACGTTATGTAATGGTAGATTCAGAGCTCTTCTGTTCACCGATGCCTCTAAACTGGAAAAAACAATTCTTTTATTGGGATAAGGTGCTGCCATCTAGCTATCTTAATCTATTCTTTCAACGTGGCTGTCTAATCAGCAAGGACAGCACTCACCCAGTAAGACCGCTATCCCAGTTACAGGCAAGCATCCCAGTTTTTCTATTAAAAGCCAAGTCATGAAATTCATTTAAAGAATCACTCCAGCCAAAGACAGCCGAATGCATAATGGATAACAATTGATGTGGTTTAAATAACAGTCTGAACAATGATTCCACTTTCCCACTAATCAAATGGAACTTCCATTATGCAAATATCCCCGGTCAATTGACTGCCGATGGACCATATCATTCTCACGGGACACGTTGTGCTGTTTGCAATATCCAGCTTCAACTGTTAATAAAATAAATGTATCAGCATCATTCAGAATGCTTCAGTCTCCCCCCCCCCCCCCTGCTATGTTGCTTACAAATTGGTTGGTCTTGTTGCACCTTTACAGGCATAGAGGCTATTATGGTAAACAGCAAGGAACGTCACAGATTGCACACTGCTCCTATATTTATAGCACAGACTGTGAGCAGTGTCCTGAATGGATCATTAATATCTAACAGGCTGCTAAGTGTACATTTTTAATATATATTAGTCCAAGTGGGACTCGTTGGGCCCCGCCCAAATGCGGGGGGGGGGTGGGGGGGGGGGGCATGGTGGTGGTGCTCACCCCAGAGACAAGCGCCCCCCCCCCCCCCAGAGCCAATCATCCCCATCAACACCACAAGGAAAATTATGTCATTCATGGAGGCAATCAATCGTCCCCACGGGGGGGGGGGCGGGGTGGGGGGTTGGGAGGGGTGCCGAGGGGGATGGGGGGGGGTGGGAGGTTATGGGTTGGGGGGGTGTGGGTCAAGAGTGTTTTATTGCCTTATGTCCCAGATAGGACAATGAAATTCTTGGCTGTAGGGAAGAAGCTGTTCCTGAACCTGGACGTTCCAGTTTTCAGGCTGCTGTACCTTCTTCCCGATGACAATGGTGAAATGAGTCTGTGGCCAGGATGGTGTGGGTCTTTGATGATGTTGGCTGCCTTTTTGAGACAGCGGGGGGAGGGGGCGAGGCTTGTGAATAACCCAGGGGGGAGGGGGCTGGGGGTGTGGCACTCGGCAGCTTGTGATTGGTGCACTGAGAGTGGCATTGTGACATCATCATTGGAAGTCCCTGGAAAAAAGACCTTCTGCGAGAAGTTGTGACTACCGTTGGCAACGTACCATTGTGATGTCATTTGTAAATGAGATACATTGTGATTGGACATCCGTGAGTGGAATTGTGACATCATCATTGGAACCTGCTGGAAAAAGGCTGTTCTTTCTTGGCTTTTTTTGCTTATTTTTTACTTCAATCGTGAATAACTGGTAAAATATAGGATGAAATCTTAAGTGAACCTGATTACGACGTGGAGGGGAAAAATGTGAGTCGGAATATGTAACGTTTTGAGGAAGATACAAAAAAAAACATGCAACACACATACAACATACAGGACATGACTTTTATAGGTATAGAGATGTATGTTTTATGTGTACAGTGAAACACATAAATATCAAATCTTAATTATTGCTTAAAGAGAAAATTATTTAATTCACTTTAAAAGTATCAATGATACCATAGCGAGACATGATCTGGCAGATATTGATACGATGACATAAAGAAAAAAATAGTTTATTTAAATAATATCTGATTGGCTAAACAATTCAATACATTGCATACAATCCACTCAACAAATCTTGAGGATATTTCATTTGATGAATTTAATGCTTAGAAAATTCTAAATTAAAAGGAATAATTTTGGTGTATACAGCTTTTAAAAACAGATTGATGGTATGAAGTTTATTATATAAAATCATTTAATGACTTCACAAATTGCCATCCATCAATTACCGTCTACAAGAGTATACCTGCTTTTGCAGTGTTGCTTTCAAAAATTGACAAACCCATCTTCACTGTAATCAGTCTCCTTGGCAATGCCCTTTCCACACCTCAAACAATTAATCTTCTCTGTAATAAATGCCTGGTCCGTCATGCAGTAAGCAATGGGAATTCAGCCAAATAATTACCTTTTGTGTTTTTGGAAAAATTGTGCTTAAAACATCTGTCATGAGTCTTTTTTAATGATCTGAAATGCATTTTAATCTGCTTGGGTTCAGCTCTCCCAGCTGACCAAAATGTTATTTGAAGTAAAGAAATCGCAATCTATTTGTTTTAATTTTTGTTTTGTTTCCACTGAAGTTGCAAAGGCCTCAGCGCCCTTGATTGCCGACTTGTCTATATTGGTGTCAGTCTGTCTTACACTGCTCATGTCCTCCTGGAGAAGCAGAACAACTCTGCAGTGGTGGACAGGTAAAATAAACACTACATTCCTTGCCACAGGGAGAATTTAGACGGCTATGTGTCTGGATATGTCAGAGAATGATAAATTACATCTTAAATGTTTACTTGTCATTATATTTCTCAGGTATCTACTGACCTGCATGACTTCAGAACCTGATGTTATTCCCTTTGCAATCACCATTGTCTATGGGACTGTTTGAAGTTCTTTAACAGTAAAATGATTGAAGCAATCAATACATCTAAAATTTACATATTATTTTATTTTTGATGAACTAACTAACAATAGAAAATCATTAAGGATCCATGTTAATAACAACCATGGTAGTGTTTAATTTCTGTCAGTGGGACCAACTTCAGCAGATTCCACTCACTGTGAAACTGATTTAGATATTTCCAGGCTTCAATACTTCTGAGTAGCAGAAACAAGATCATTAATGGAGTGGAATACACCCTCAATTGGCCATGTTGGATCGCTGCCAAATACCTGTTTCCTGCAAACACATTTGCTGAATGTTCGTGCCTGCTGATGGACTCACAGTGAAACCCTAGTAATATGGTGGCATTTTTTGTGAGATTTCATTGCTCTTCTGTGGAAATTTTGTAAACATGTTAATGATGCAGTGTATGGAATCAACGCCTATAAATGAGGTGCCAGTGTAGGATTAAATGAAAAGTGATGGTGAAAACAATCAGAAAACAATCTGGCTCTGAACACCAGGAAAACAAAAGAGCTCATTGTCGACTT
The DNA here is from genome assembly GCF_028641065.1 of Leucoraja erinaceus. Lineage (NCBI taxonomy): Eukaryota > Metazoa > Chordata > Chondrichthyes > Rajiformes > Rajidae > Leucoraja > Leucoraja erinaceus. The sequence continues at coordinate 105,841,800 of NC_073380.1, forward strand.
CAGGAGGCACAGCACCGACTTAGCCCCCCTACACATTAACGGCGAGTGTGTGGAGAGGGTCAACACCTTCCGGTTTCTCGGCGTCCATATCGCTGCTGACATCTCCTGGACGGACAACACAACAGCGGTCATCAAGAACGCTCAGCAGCGGCTGCACTTCCTGAGGGTCCTCAGGAAGCACAACCTGGACTCTAACCTGCTGCTGACCTTCTACCGCTCGTCCATCGAGAGCCTGCTGACATACTGCATTACAGCATGGTATGGCAGCTGCACCATGGCAGACAGGGAGAGGCTTCAGAGGGTAACCAGGACAGCGCAGAGGATCATTGGCTGCCCTCTCCCCTCCCTGATGGACATCTACACCTCCCGCTGCCTTAGCAGGGCAAAGAAGATCATCAAAGACAGCTCCCATCCTGCGTTTGGACTGTTCGACCTGCTGCACTCTGGAAGGCGCTATAGGTGCATCAAATCCAGGACAAACAGACTCAGGAATAGTTGCTTTCCGAGAATTATATCTACTATAAATTCAAATTCACACATGCACTGACTACACCGCCCAACACGGACTTCCACCTGTATATATGTATATATGTATGTAGCGCCGCAGAATTTGTGCACCTATTCCCCCCCCCCCCCCATCTCCCTTCTGTTTTTTGTTTTTTCTGTTTCTTGTTTTTTGTGCTAAATTGTATGTATGCACTGAGTACGAGCAGCTTTCAGTTTCACTGTACATGTATAGTGACAATAAATGGCATATCTATCTATCTATAAATAATTTGCTCTGGTGGCTGAGTGATGGGTCAAAAAACACAAATCTTCACTGCGAGGCTCTGAAAGTGGCGGCGCTGCCCTGGCAGCAGCAGCTCACCTGCAGTCCCGTTTGTTTTTAGGAGGCAGAGCCCACCATGACTCACCCTGAGCTCGCTGCCGTGAGGACGGTCCAGCTCGGGGCTGGAACAGTGCTTCCGTGAGGGGCTGTGACGCTCCCGTGAGGGCGGCCAGCACGAGGGAAGAACGGTGCTCCCGTCGGAGTGGCCGAGCTCGGGGAGGTACGGCGCTCCCAGCCCGAGGGAGGAGCGGGGCCCATGTTGGGGCAGCCCAGCCCGAGGGAGGAGCGGCGCCCATGTCGGGGCGGCCTGGCGCGTGGCTGAGATGGTAGCTTACGTGAGGGCGATCCGGCTCGGGGCTGGAACGGTGGTCCGGTGGCTGGGACGGTGTTCTGGCGGTGGTGACCTGAGTCCGGGGTTCGGCCGCGAGCCAGCGGCTGCGTCAGCAGGACTGGTGGGCGGCAGCTTCGACCACCCCGGGCCGCGGTGATTGAGCCGCGGGACTGTTTTAACATCGCCCGGTGGGGTATCGCCTCAGCACAGAGGGAGAAGAGGAGGGAAGAGACTGCAGACCTAAGACTTTTGCCTCCATCACAGTGAGGAGATGCTGGGTGGACTCACTGTGGTGGATGTTAATATGTGTTTATTGTTGTTTTTTATTGTATTGCATTGTATGTATGACTGCAGGCACGAAATTTCGTTCAGACTTCGGTCTGAATGACAATAAAGGAAATCTGTAACCTGTAACCTGAAGGAGGAAACCTGGAAAAGTTTCATTCTTAGAATAAGCTATAGCAGGGAGATTTTATACTGATGTTAATGCCTAAAGAGAGAATGCATGGGCTGAATTTATAAACAGTAAAGGATCAATCATCCTTATGATTGTTTAAAAAGCAACTGAATGAGAAAGTTTCAAAAATGTGCAGTTGGAAGACACAAAGGACTTCGAGCGCATTCTAAGAACTGATTTTTTTAGTCATATTTTGTCATACAGCAGGAATAAGCCATTCACCTAACTTGCAAGAGAGAGCTAGACAGGGCTCTTAAAGATAGCGGAGTCAGGGGATATGGGGAGAAGGCAGGAACGGGATAATGATAGGGGATGATCAGCCATGATCACATTGAATGGTGGTGCTGGTTCATAGGGCCGAATGGCCTACTGCACCTATTGCCTATTGTCTATTGATCATGCCAACCCATCTAAACTAGTCCTGGTGGCCCATGTTTGACCTACATCCAACTAAACCTTGATTCTTTTCCCTGACCCCTCAGTCTCCTATACTAAGGGATAAGTCCTAGTCTTCCCAATCTCTTTCCATAGTTCAGGCCTCAACTCCCAGCAATATCCTTGTAAAAATGTTCTTTCAGCCTTAATGGCATCTTTCCTGTAGCAAAGAGACCAAAGCTGAATACAATACTCTGAGTGTGGTCTCAACAATGTCTTGTACAACTGTAACATGATGTCCCAACTTATGTACTCAATTCTGAAGAAGGGTCTCAACCCAAAATGTCACCCATTCCTTCTCTCCAGAAATGCTGCCTGTCCCACTGAGTTACTCCAGCATGTTGTGTCTGCATTCAATTCCATGACTGATTAAGGGCAACATGCCAAAAGTCTTATTCATGACTCTATCTACCTGTAACACCACTTTCATGGAATTATATACCTGTACTACGCCATCCCTCTGCCCGAACAACAATCCCCTGGGCCCTATCATTCACTGTGAAGGGCTTGCCTTGGTTTGACTTCCCAAAGTACAACACCCACACTTAACTGAATAAAACGCCATTTGCCATCCTCAGCCCACTTGCCCATCTGATCAAGATCCCGCTTTAATTCTTAATAACAATCTTCATTGTCTATGATACCACTAATTTTAGTTGCCTGCAAATTTACTAATGATGCCCTGTACATTCTTATAAAATTGTTGATATAGATGACCAGTAGCAATGGACCCAGCACAGCACTAGTCACAGGCCTCCAGTCCAAAAACAACCTTCCACCACTATCCTCTATTTCCTACCATTTTGCCATTTCTATATCTAGTTAACTGACTTTCCCATGCAATGTAACTTTCTAGAGCTGCCTGCCGTGTGGAATCTTAACAAAGGCCTTGCTGAAGTCCATATCGACTATGTCTGCCCTCATCAACCCTGTTGAATACCTCAGCAAAAAAAATTCAATTGAGCGTGTGAGGCATGATCTCCCACATATAAACCAACATCTCTAGCCTCAACGACTACCGGCCAGTCGCACTCACACCAGTGGTGATGGAGTGTTTTGAAAAACTGGTCCGGGGTCATATCACATCACTCCTGCCCCGAAACTTTGACCCCCACCAGTTTGCGTACAGAGCAAATAGATCTACAGAGGACGCTGTAGCCACAGCTCTCCATGCTGCACTGTCTCACCTGGAGCAGCGGGGGAGCTACGTGCGGATGCTCTTTGTGGACTACAGCTCTGCTTTTAATACCATCCTTCCCCACAAACTGGTGGACAAACTGGGGGACTTGGGACTTCCACACTCCACCTGTACGTGGATAAATAGCTTCCTGTCGGGTCGCAGCCAGAGAGTCAGAGTGGGCCATCATACATCCACGGCCCTCAGCCTCAGTACCGGCTCTCCACAGGGCTGCGTACTGAGCCCCCTGCTCTACACCATCTACACACATGACTGCACCCCCGCCCACCACAGCAACACCATTGTCAAATTTGCGGATGACACTACGGTGGTGGGACTCATCTCCGGGGGGGACGAGTACGCCTACCGGGATGAGGTGGATTAGCTGACAGTGTGGTGTGAAGAAAATAACCTGCTCCTCAACACCTTAAAGACAAAGGAAGTAATAATAGACTTCAGGAAGTATAAAACGGACATGGTACCATTGACTATCAGAGGGGACTGTGTGGAGAGGGTGGCGGATTTCCGCTTCCTGGGAATCCATATTGAGGAGGACCTGACGTGGAGCGTGAACACCACTGCGCTGCTGGAAAAGGTCCAGCAGAGACTGCACTTCCTGAGGGTGCTCAGGAAGAATAACATCACTCAGAGACTGCTGCTGTCCTTTTATCGGTGCTCCATTGAGAGCATCCTAACATACTGTGTATGCGTGTGGTACACCAGCTGCACAGCGGCTCAGAGGAAAGCGCTCCAGAGGGCCATTGACAACGCCCAGAGGATTGTCGGCTGCCCTCTCCTTACCTTGGAGGACTTACACAGTTCCCGCTGCACCAAAAAATCCCAGAGCATCATAAAGGACATTTCCCACCCCGGACACTCCCTGTTTGAACTGTTGCCGTCAGGCAGACGGTACAGATCCGATTCCGATTCCGATTCAGATTCAAGTTTAATTTTCATTGTCAGTGTACAGTACAGAGACAACGAAATGCATTTAGCATCTCCCTTGAAGAGCGACATAGCAAACGATTTGAATTAAAAAAAAATAATAATAATAAGTGTCCGTGGGGGGGGGGGGGGGGGGGGGTGATTGGCAGTCACCGAGGTACGTTGTTTAGTAGAGTGACAGCCGCCGGAAAGAAGCTGTTCCTCGACCTGCTGGTTCGGCAACGGAGAGACCTGTAGCGCCTCCCGGATGGTAGGAGGGTAAACAGTCCATGGTTGGGGTGAGAGCAGATGGTTGGGGTGAGATCTAGAAGGACAAGGACGAACAGACTAAAAAACAGTTTTTACCCCACTGCTATAAAAGCACTAAATGTAGCCGCAAGGAACGCAGGGGCGAGACATACTAAGGGACTGTGGTACACTGTGAAATCGACAGAAGGATGGAGGGTTGGGTGTTTATGCGTGCTATTTTCGTGATATTTATTTAGTTGTTTATCTTTTAATATTTTACCTTGTATGAACCATTAGCTTTTAGAAATGTTTGAATGGTGCACTGACTGGCTGACATTTTTAAATTTCGTTGTACATGGCTCATGTTACAATGACAATAAAGAAACTATTCTATTCTATTCTATATTCTATAAAACCAAGCTGACTACTCAATTCCCAACTTTCTAAATACATTTATATCTTCTCGCTCAGAATTCACACCAGTAAATTTCCAACCATGGATGTTAGGCTTACTTGTCTATAGATCCCAGATTACTTGTTCTAGTCCTTCCTGAATGGACATAATTAGCCAGCTTCCAGTCTTCCAGCATATCACCTGTGGCACGCAATGATTCATACAACTCAGTCAGGACTCCTTCTCTCACTTACCATAGTTTCCTTGCATATACAAAGACACTGGTTTTATTTGGGTATTAAATGTTTGAAAAGCAGTGCGGATGTCAGTAATAGAAACATAGAAACATAGAAAATAGGTGCCGGAGTAGCCTGCACTGCCATTCAATATGATCATGGCTGATCATCCAACTCAGTATCCTGTACCTGCTTTCTCTCCATACCCCCTGATCCCATTAGCCACAAAGGCCACATCTAACTCCCTCTTAAATTTAGTCAATAAACTGGCCTCAACCACCTTCTGTGGCAGAGAATTCCAGAGATTCACCACTCTCTGTGTGAAAAATGTTTTTCTCATCTCGGTCCTAAAAGATTTCCCCCTTATCCTTAAACTGTGGCCCCTTGTTCTGGACCAACATCGGGAGCAATCTTCCTGCATCTAGCCTGTCCAACCCTTTAAGAATTTTGTAAGTTTCTATAAGATCCCCCCTCAATCTTCTAAATTCTAGCAAGTGCATGCCCAGTCTATCCAGTCTTTCTTCATATGAAGGTCCTGACATCCCAGGAATCAGTCTGGTGAACCTTCTCTGTACTCCCTCTATGGCAAGAATGTCTTTCCTCAGATTAGGAGACCAAAACTGTACGCAATACTCCAGGTATGGTCTCACCAAGATCGGCCACCATTCAAATAATAGTCTACTTTCCTGTTTTTGCCACCAAAGTGGATAACCTCACACTTATCCACATTATATTGCATCTGCCATGCATTTGCCCACTCACCCAACCTATCCAAGTCACCTTGCAGCCTCCTAGCATTCTCCTCACAGCTAACACTGCCCCCTAGCTTTGTGTCATCTGCAAACCTGGAGATGTTGCATTCAATTCCTAATGCCTAAGCGCCTAAATTAAACATATAAGTGACTATGGTATCAGTATTAAATATGAACGCATTATTCCAAAAATATGTGCTTGTAAATCAAACTATGGTAAAAGATGAACTAGAGCATTATTTCAAAAACGCATACATCAAACACACATAAACTGCAAGGTGCCTGGATCTGATCAGGCCTGGGAGATTTATCTCTCTTCATATACCTTAGGACATCCAGCACATCATCAACTGTAAGACAGTCTATTCACAAGACATCTTAATTAACTTTCCAAAGTTCCCTAATCTTCGTGTCTTTCTCTGTGGTAAAAACAGCGAAGAAAGTTATATATCTATATTACTAAAACTCTGTTCATGACCAGTTTCGGCTTCCTGTGCTGCGGTTTCCGAGAGTACGCCGCCACCTACGGCCGTCATTTTTGGCCACCTCGCTCAGAGCCCCCCTCTGCCGCGTGTGTGCTGAGGATTTTTCCCGTCGATGAAAATTGACAGAGATATTAATGTTTTTACAACATTCCCCATTCTCTCTGCTGCCCCTGCTGGAGGGAGGGGGAGCAACTATAAAACCATGAAGTGATGTGCCTCAATCAGTCTCTGCAAGTGAATCAGTCTCTGCAAGTGATGTGCCTCAATCAGAGCTTTGAATGACACTGACAAATGTCTACAGCACTGTGAGTACACTTAATTTGGTTTGAAAATTAAAATATGGTTAGAGGTAAAAAAAAAAAGCACTGCCTTCAAATAGTTGTTTGGGTTTGGGTTGAAGTAAAAAGGCACTCTCTCTCCCCCCCCCCCCCCCCCCCCCCCCCCCTCTCCCCCCCCCCCCCCCCTTCCTTTGGCAGGGGTCGCAGCAGAGAAACTGCCAGATATTCTGCCAAAAACAGGTGACGGACTCTGTGAGAGAGTGAAGGGGGAAAGGGTGGACAATTAATTTTAGACATTTTCATCTTTTTTTTACTGGTCACAGCAATGAAGGAGGAAAGTCTATCCTTGTGTGGATCTCTGGAGCGCTGGTATGGGTGTTGGGCGCTGAAGGGACTGGTTTCCAGAGGGCTAGTATGGACATTGTGGACTGAATGGATTCTTGGACTTGCAGTTCAGTGAGTCATGGCTGGTGGGCTGACAGTTCAGTAACTTACAGCCGATCGGCTGGCAGTTCACTTACTCATGGCTGGTGGGCTGGCAGTCCAGTCACTCGTTGGACGTCAGCTTGTATGACTAAATCTCTAATCTTAGTCCAGATTAAATACACAGGCTGCAACTATTGAAACATGTGTATATTGAATATCTTACATTACTGAACAAGTGCTGTTAAAAGTATCACATATAAATCGAAATATAACACATATAAATCGAAACGATTATCTCCGTACCAGCAAGTTCCACTACTTCAAGCTGTGGAACTTAGAGTGGAAATTGTAGATTTCCAAAGAGTACAAATGGAAAAGCTCGGATCCTCTGCATTCATGATGCCTCTTGGTTTTCAGTAGTGTTGTTCTTAACAATAGACACCATGCAGCTCCTGTGAAGAAAATCATGTACTGCACAGCTGGATTCAGCATGCAATTGTTACTGATATTTTACTGCTGACTGCCCACAACATGTTCTTTGGATAAATTTTCAGTATATTTCTATTTCAAACCACATGCTGCTGTGAGATGAATCATTTATATGATAATACTGATCATGCAAAATGCAGTATCAGCTAATGTAGTCTCCAGAGGTTGCAGGCTGTTTTATGTGAATGAAAATAAAGTTTCAGGTCAGGTAATAACGTGTAAAAAATTTAGCATGGGGCATTATATTCTCCGCTCTTTTACTGGGCATTGATAATGGCAGTTCTGAAATCTAACGTAAATAATCTTAGCCTTTGTCAATAAAGGGTTGTTTTTATTAATTTGGACGTAAATAGTATTAATGGACTTAACTATTTGGCAAAATCCTAAAATTGTGAACACCATTATGTTTTTTGAGCTGTAATCCCCTAACAACATTAAGCATACATGTTGTGAAGGCTGAGTGAATCTATTGAACTGATTGATTGGCTAATAGATTGACAATGGGAATTTGTGACAGTGGGAATTTACTGCTTAACCATCAGTGCAGAATGCATTCCTTTAAAAAGGAAAGCTAACCAAATTTTTAATTTATTTTTAAAATTGCAAGCCAGGTAGTGTTTAAACATTCACCACTTGTTGAAGTGGTCTGTAATCACAGGTTTTTTTAGACCACTCTAAGCTGTCCCAAATAGTATAGGTGAAATATAATTTTTTTTTTTTGGAGAGAATGGGGGAGGGGGTTTATGTGGGGGAAGGGAGATGTGGGGGAAGGGGAGGGAGGATGAACGGGGGTGTGGGGGTGGTCACAGCAGATGCAGCTCGCATTCTGTTCACCCTGCACCTTCAGCTTTCGGCTTCACACAGCTGCTCCCAGTCCCACTTCGCCTTCACTCAGAGGCTTCCAGTTCAACGAACCAGCTCCCGGCTCACTTTGTTCTCTGCCCGCACGCTGCTCACTGACTCAGCTCCGCCTCCGGGGCTCTTATTCTCCGCAGGTGCCGTTAGGAGCATTACCTTCATGGTGACTGACAGGAGAGAAGACCAATCTGCTGATATAAAGGTTTTTTAAACCTTCATAACTTTTCTAATATTTCACCGATCGGAACAAAACTTGGTGCGCTTGGAGCAGAGGAGAACAGCGAGTAAGGTGGCAAAAAAAATCCTGCCGATATATACGTTACTGTTTTTGCGCAAATTAAAAAAATCGCAAACTCTCATGGTCAAGATGAAGGTTTTAGTAATAGTATAGATAGATGTTTATCTCAATCTGGAACCGCACACAATCTGAGTAATGTGAAAAATGTAATTTGTTTATCTATGTATAACTAAAGTCTCAACTTGTATGTATGTGTGTATTTATGTATGTATGTTCCTGAAATACAGCCAAAATGGTACACGATAGTGCAACTATTTTATGGGCACCTTTCTCACCATTCGCCTGTGGTGTGCATTATCAAGTGTTATTTTTAAAGTGATTCACTTTACAAACTTTATTGAATTTTATACTGTGAATGGGACAAGTTTTGATGGGGCAACCGCGCTTCCACAGTGCGCTTCCACTTACCAGGCCCGTCAGCCACGCTTGCGCAGTTGGGGGTGGGTTGCCGGGCCCAGTATCCGCGCGTGCGCAGTTGGGGGTGGGTTGCCGGGCCCGATGGTGGTATGCCCAGAAGGAATGATGAGACGGAATTTGAAATAACTGAACGTCTCGAGGATCTTTGAGAAAGAATGTCCCCGATATACAGCCAAAATGGTATACGATAGCGCAACAATTTTAGGGGCACCTTACTCACCATTTGCCTGCAGTGTGCACTTTCAAGTTTCGTTCAAATTGTTACGCTATAGTATACCAGTTTGGCTGTATTTTGGGAATATATATATGTGTATATATGTGTGTATATATATATATATGTGTGTGTATATATGTGTGTGTGTGTATATATATATATATACATACAAGATGAGATCGCCATTTTCAGATCACCACTTCCGTGTATACTTGACTGGTGTCATACCAGGGACCCAACAGGTCCGTGGGTCATCTAGTAACCATTAAAGTTGTTTGTCCATCTGGAATATCATTCAGAATTGGGACCTTGTATCAATTTAAAAGTTGCATCAAACAGTTGACATGGTCAGGAGAGAGGGGGAAAGATCAGGGCAGGATGGGAGGTCACACTTGAAATTATGGAATAAACCAAAGAAAAGGCCTCAATTCCAGCAATTTATGGCAAGCAGACTTTCACCTGAAAACCAAAATCTGGTGGCAACAATGACACTGCAAAGGGGAAGAGCAGCTTCTACACTGATCAGAGGATGAACTTGCTTGTCTGTCCCTGGGGCCATTGTGAGTATACTCAGAGTTCATCTTGGCTTAGATGGGTAAATACAAAGGGAAGTGTCAGCTGTTGCTATAAGTTACCTGTAATCCCTCATAATCAAGTAATGAAATTTCCCCATTATAGGAGCAAATCTATTTTTTGTTATTTTCTAAAAGTCCCCATACAGCACTTTTGCACAGCCAACAGTTCAGTTACTGACCCATTGTAAACAAAGTTAGGCAGGGGAAATAACATGTGATGAGTATTTAACAGCACTGAGCCTGTACTCGCTGGAGTTTAGAAGGGTGAGGGGGGATCTCATTAAAACATACCAAAAGATTAAAGGCCTGGATAGAGTGGACATGGAGAGGCTTTTTCCACTGGTGAGAGAGTCTAGGACCAGAGGACACAGCTTCAGAATAAAAGGACGTACCTTTAGAAAGGAGATGAGGAGAAATGTGTTTAGCCAAAGGCAGTGAATCTTGGGAAATCATTGCCACAGATAGATGTGGAGGTCAAGTCATTGGTATTTTTAAAGTAAAAATTGACAGATTCTTGATTAGTAAGGGTTTCAAAGGTTAAGGGGAGTAGGCAGGAGAATGGGGTTCAAGGGAAAACAGATAAGCCACGATTGAATGGCAGAATAGACTAGATGGGCCAAATAGCCTAATTCTGCTCCTACGACCCATCAACATGAAATTATGAAAACACTGCTTGGGCACTTCTTTTGTGTCAGTTTTCACAATACTTTACTTTCGAATTCCTTTCCATCTTATTCCTTGCATCTTGACTCACAGAAGCTTCTAGAAAACCAAACTCATGAAGCATTGAATCATACAAGAATAGATGGTTGGCACCTCTTCTGGTTATTTCCTCTGATTCTGCTCATTTGCAATTGGTATCCTTCTCTCCACATTTTGTTCCCTTATGAAATCAAATTAACCTGTTTTCATTTGAAAGCAGGAAAACATGAAATGCTTTTGAAAACTAGATAATTATTTCCCAGAGTTTATACATGTCACATTGTTCACCACCCTGTCTACCTGTATCGCCAATTTCACGAAACATAGAAACATAGACATAGAAACATCGAAATTTGCAGGAGTAGGCCATTCGGCCCTTCGAGCCTGCACCGCCATTCAATATGATCATGGCTGATCATCCAACTCAGTATCCCGTACCTGCCTTCTCTCCATACCCCCTGATCCCCTTAGCCACAAGGGCCACATCTAACTCCCTCTTAAATATAGCCAATGAACTGGCCTCGACTACCCTCTGTGGCAGAGAGTTCCAGAGATTCACCACTCTCTGTGTGAAAAAAGTTCTTCTCATCTCGGTTTTAAAGGATTTCCCCCTTATCCTTAAGCTGCAAACCCCTTGTCCTGGACTTCCCTAACATCGGGAACAATCTTCCTGCATCTAGCCTGTCCAACCCCTTTAGAATTTTGTAAGTTTCTATAAGATCCCCTCTCAATCTCCTAAATTCTAGAGATTATACACCAAGTCTATCCAGTCTTTCTTCATCAGACAGTCCTGACAGCCCAGGAATCAGTCTGGTGAACCTTCTCTGCACTCCCTCTATGGCAATAATGTCCTTCCTCAGATTTGGAGACGAAAAAACTGTACACAATACTCCAGGTGTGGTCTCACCAAGACCCTGTACAACTGCAGTAGAACCTCCCTGCTCCTATACTCAAATCCTTTTGCAATGAATGCTAACATAAACTGTGTACCTATATCTCTAGGTCTCTCTGTTCTACAATATTCTCCAGACACTACCATTTACTGTGCAAATCTTGCTTTGATTTAACAAGATGCTTTCACCTCACACTCATCAAATTTAAATTCCATCTGCCTTTGGCTAATCTCCCCCAATTGATCCAGATCTTTTGTAAAGTTTGGTAGCCTCCCTCACTGTAAACACCACCTTAGCTTTTGATGCCATCTACAAATTTACTAACCACATTAAGTACATTATCATAGGATTGATGAAATTGCTTCCTTGGGAGCCAGCATAATCCTAGTGACCCAGGTTTATAAATATAAAATAACTAAGATAAGCTAACTAACCTTTAGCTAACAACTCCAAAGAAAACACAAATAACAAATGAAACAGCTAAACCAAATATTGGTCAGTGTTTTATTTAGAAAATTGCAATTGGAGACAATTTTGGGTAAAGCACTAAGGTTATATTTAAAAAATCTCTGCATCATCAGTAGATCATTCCTGGTAGCTTGCCCATAAAAGAAAACCGCAGCAGGGTTAAGGGACTAGAGTTTATTTAGATGTATAATCAATTAACTGGAAATGAAAGGCATGGAAATTTGGTTGCAGTTAATGTAAATAGGCTGAGTGACAAAAAAAATGCATTTGCTAAATGAGGATTCTTTATCTATCAAATCCATGCATCTACGTTCATGTTTGTTGCTTGAAAGGGATAAATTAAATAAATATTTATATCTATTATATTATAATAGAGACTTACAAAGTATCATGAAGAATTACTCTGGAGAGGAATCACAAGATGAACATAAAATTTCAGGTCTGTGTTGATAATCTAAATAATTAAAATTCCTATTGAAAATAATAAAACAGCTATAAATGTTAGTAGGGGCAGACTAATTCTCTGACAGATAATTATCATGGAATTGTATTTTATATTATCTTAAATCAGTTCCAATTTATATTGCAGTTGGATGTTTTGATATAATTTCAATTACAAAATAATATAAACCATAACAAAATATTACAAATGTTGAGCTTAATGAAGATGCTAATGGGTTCCTTTTTGGCTGAAATATCAAAATAGCCTATTAAATGCATCAATGCCCATTTTCCTACTCTGTTCTAATTGGAACATTACAACCAAAGATACTTAGTGAGATTAAAAGATCCACATTAAGCTTAATGCAACCATATGAAGTTGTCAGGCTGCTCACAACATGACAGGCAGCATTTTCTTGTGTAATATTATCATGGGAGACTCACAGGTGAAGTGGACTCGTTTTTGAAAATGATGAAAAGGTTTTGACCATATGGACTGGAAGTATCCATGCCTCATTTCCCGGCCATTAGTCCAGTGAGATTTCTGTACTAATCAACTGCTTCAGTCCTTTATTTCATTTGTAATCATTAGTAAGAGTTAAAATCTATCTATGTTGCAGTCCTTAATGGCTGATTAGATACAAAGGGTAGCAAAGAGTAACTAAAGTGACACTGTAACCCATATATATTGCACACCATATACTGTAGATGGCTTTTACAATTGTTTTGTTCTCGATCAGTTTCTAATCTTTTGAGTGTTTTCAGTAACTTCAGATGCCTGTTCTGCATATCAATTCCACTGCCACAGCTCCCTTTCACTTGCTGCTGACACGTAACCTCCATTGTGTAAAAGAAAGCAGAGTAGAATCAGTATGTGTTGAGTTTAAGAAGGTGAAGACCTTAGTGATTTAAAGAGACTTTACATTTACATTTGCCATGTTTGGAGCTTGATTCATGGATCGGACACTTGGGAGCAGTGATGAGCGCTACCTGAATCATGTTTAAGGAAGAACTGCAGATGCAGGAAAAATCGAAGGTAGCCAACAATGCTGGAGAAACTCAGCGGGTGAGACAGCATCTATGGAGTTGGAATTTGGCAATGTTTCGGGTTGAGACCCTTCTTCAGACTGATGTCAGAGGGAGGGGGCGGGAAAAAGAAAGGAAGCAGAGACAGTCGGCTGTGGGGGAGCTGGAAAGGGGGAGGGGAAGGAGGGAGAAAGCAAAGATTATCTGAAATTGGAGAAGTCAATGTTCATACCGCTGGGGTGTAAACTACCCAAGCAAAATATGAGGTGCTGCTCCTCCAATTGATGCTGGGCCTCACTCTGGCAATGGAGGAGGCCCAGGACAGAAAGGTCAGATTCGACATGGGAGGGGGAGTTGAAGTGCTGAGCCACCGGGAGATCAGATTGGTTAGAGCGAACTGAGGGAGGTGTTGGGTGAAGCGATCGCCGAGCCTGCGCTTAGTTTCGCCGATGTAGAGAAATTGACGCCTGGAACAGTGGATGCTGTAGATGGGGTTGGAGGAGGTGCAGGTGAACCTCTGCCTCTCCTGGGAAGACTGCTTGGGTCCTTGGATGGAGTTGAGGGGGGAGGTAAAGCGACAAGTGTAGCATTTCCTGCAGTTGCAAGGGAAAGTACCCGGGGAGGTAGTGGTTTGGGTGGGAAGGGATGAATTGACCAGGGAGTTATGGAGGGATCGGTCTTTGTGGAAAGCAAAAAGGGGAGGAGATGGGAAGATGTGGCCAGTGGTGGGATCCCGTTGGGGGTGGCGAAAATGTCAGAGGATTATATGTTGTATGCGACGGCTGATAGGGTAGAAGTTGAGGACAAGGGGGATTCTGTCCTTGTTACGAATGGGGGGATGCGGAGTGAGAGCGGAGCTGCGGGATATAGAGGAGACCCTGGTGAGAGCCTCATCTATAGTAGAAGAGGGGATCCCCTATTCCCTAAAGAATGAGGACATCTCCGATGCCCTGGTCTGGAACGCCTCATCCTGGCTGGTGGGACATCAACTGCCTCAACTTTTCCACTACCTTTACTCACACTAACCTCTCCCCTCCTGAATGTACAGCCCTCTGCTCACTCTGCAACAACCCCGACTGGGTGATCAAACCTGCCGACAAATGAGGTGCCATGGTATTTGAGAAGGAACTGCAGATGCTGGAAAATCGAAGGTACACAAAAAAGCTGGAGAAACTCAGCGGGTGCAGCAGCATCTATGGAGCAAAGGAAATAGGCAACGTTTCAGGCCGAAACCCTTCTTCAGACACGCTAAGGCCAGGCGCCAACTCTCAGACACCTCCTCCTACTTATGCTTGGACCATGACTCCACAGATGAGCATCAGGCCATTATTTCAAGCACCATCACTGGCTTCATTGCTTCAGGCTTCCTGCCCTCCCAAGCCTCCAACCTCATTGTTCCCCAGCCCAGCTCGGCCCGGTTTTACCTTCTCCCTAAAATCCACAAACCTGACTGGCCTGGCAGACCCATTGTTTCTGCTTGTTCTTGTCCCACTGAACTTATTTCCACATACCTCGACTCCATCCTATCCCCCTGGTCAAATCCCCCCCCCCACCTATGTCCAAGACACCTCACACACTCTTCTTCTCCTTCAAGGCTTCCGTTTTCCACGCCCCCACTCCCCTCATCTTCACTATGGATGTCCATTCACTTTACACCTCCATCCCCCAACGGGAGGGTCTTAAAGCCCTCCGTTTCTTCCTCAACCGTAAAACCTACCAATCTCCATCTACTAATACTCTCCTCCGCCTAGCGGAGCTGGTCCTTACCCTCAACAACTTTTCATTTGACTCCTCCCATTTCTTCCAAATCCAAGGGGTAGCTATGGGCATGCGCATGGGCCCCTGCGATGCCTGCCACTTTGTAGGGTGCATTGAACAACCCTTGTTCGTGGCGTACCACGGCCCTATCCCCAAACTCTACATCCGCTACATTGGCGACTGCATTGGTGCTACCTCCTGCGCCCATGCAGAACTCACTGACTTCATCAATTTCACCACTAACTTCCAACTCAAATTCACCTGGACCATTTCCAACATCTCCCTACCGTTTCTAGACCTCACTATCTCCATCGCAGGTAACAGACTGACTAACATCTACTACAAACCCACTGACTCCCATGGCTATCTGGACTACACTTCTTCCCACCCTGCTTCCTGTAAGGACTCTATCCCCTACTCCCAATTCCTCTGTCTACGCCGCTTCTGTACCCAGGATGAGGTGTTCCTGACCAGGGCATCAGAGATGTCCTCATTCTTTAGGGAACAGGGATTCCCCTCTTCGACTATAGATGAGGTTCTCACCAGGGGCTCCTCTATAACCCGCAGCTCTGCCCTTACTCCCCATCCCCCTACTCGTAACAAGGACAGAGCCCCCCTTGTCCTCATCTTCCACCCTACCAGCCATCGCATACAACATATAATCCTCCGACATTTTCACCCCCTCCAATGGGATCCCACCACTGGCCACATCTTCCCATTTCCTCCCCTTTCTGCTTTCTGCTTCCTGCTGAGATCGTTCCCTCCGTAACTCACTGGTCAATTTGTCCCTTCCCACCCAAACCTCCCCCTCCCCGGGTACTTTCCCTTGCAACCGCAGGAAATTCAAATTCAACTTCAAAATTCAAAGCACTTTATTCGTCCCCGAGGGGCAATTTAAAAAGGCGCATTACAGTAGCTTTTTAAAAAGGGACACAATCAACAAACATAAGCAGCACACATACTGCACAATCAACCAGCACACGCATTTCACAGACACACTGCACAATCACACAACACACACCGCACATCAACATTCAACACATTGTAATAGTTTTTAAAATGCTTCTTAAGTGCTTCAATTAAAAATGCTACACTTGTCGCTTTACCTCCCCCCTCGACTACATCCAAGGACCCAAGCAGTCGTTCCAGGTGAGACAGAGGTTCACCTGCACCTATTCCAACCTCATCTACTGCATCCGCTGTTCCAAATGTCAACTTCTCTGCATCGGCGAGACCAAGCGCAGGCTTGGTGATGGCTTCCCACAACACCTCCGCTCAGTTCGCATTAACCAACCTGATCCCCTGATGGATCAGCACTTCAACTCCCCCTCCCATTCTGAATCTGACCTTTCTGTCCTGGGCCTCCTCCATTGCCAGAGTGAGGCCCAGCACAAACTGGAGGAACAGCACCTCATATTTTACAGCCCTTAGCGGTATGAACATTGACTTTTCCAATTTCAGATAGTCCTTGTTTTCTCCCTCCTTCCCCTCCCCCTTCCCAGCTCTCCTACAAGCCTACTTTCTCCATCTCTTCCTTTCTTCCCCACACCCCCCAACATCAGTCTGAAGAAGGGTCTCGACCTGAAAAGTCGCCTAATCCTTCTCTCCATAGATGCTGCCTCACCCGCTAAGTTTCTCCTGCATTATTGACTATCTATATTACATAATTTTTCTGATCATTTCAAGGTTGTGCCTGGGAAAAGAGATATGATAAATGTACCTGTTTGTTTTTAGCTCCTTGTTTAATAATGATGTATTGTATACAAAGTTATTGACACTTGTGCCATTTTGCTGTAGTGATGTTGATTCCGGATGCTGCTTTGTGCCATTCCCAATTCACACATGTTCTGTGTAGCAGCTGCAACACTCCTTGTCCTCCTCATCAACTCTGCTTCTCATTGACTAACATGTGGGCGCAACTAAGTCACAAGTGTGACAGTGGCTCACAATGTAAAACAAATGTAAAACAGACATAATGATGGGATCAGGACAATGGGTAAGCAGCAGGAACAGGTGTTGAACAGTTTTGGGTTTACAAAAAATATATCATGAGTGGGTGACATTGATCTAATCTCAGTGACAGCAGATGAGCAAGTCTGAAGAGGAAAGCCACCTAACCTGAAACTGCTATTGAGATGGTGGCCATGATCTTTCTTCATGGGTTACTAAAATCTCCTCTGGTGAAAGTACTCAGATGATGCTCCTGGAGTACCAGGAATTAGAACCAGTGACATTGAAGGGAACATTATATTTCCAAACCATGGTGTGTGTCACAGTGGCGAGCCTGTGGCCATTGTCATACGTAGTGTTAAATGCTCAAGGTTTGGAAGGTGATATTGGCGTAGCCTATGTGAGGATGTAGATTATATCTTATTGATATCATATACTTCGTCCATGGTGTGTCAGTGCTGGAGGGTATGAATGTTTAAAGTGATGGAAGCTTGCCTGTGAAGTGGGTTGCTTTGTGTCAAGATTCTTGTGTGTTGTTGGATCTGCATTGACCCAGGCAAGTGGAAAACACCATCATTCTCCAAGTTTTGCCCAGTATTTGGTGGCAAGATCTGGGGATGTCAGAATATAAGAATCCTACTTCAGAACACACAGCCTTTGATCTGTCTTTGTCTCAACCATATTAATACAGCTGGTCCAGTTTAGTTTCTGATCAACAGTGACACAGCCTGGATATTGATGGTGGAGGCATGATAAATGTAGTGTATCATGCACCAATGATAGTTGGTTAGATTCTGACTTGTTGGGGATCGTTATTTCATTGCACCCTTTTGATGCAAATATTATTTGCAACTGAACACTGATCAACTCATGCATGAATGCTTCATTTGCTGAGGAGTTCTAAATGGAATTGAACGTTGTGTAATAATTAATAAATATCCTCACCTGTAATAGAGCAAAGGTCATTGATGAAGCAACAAAAGATAATTGATCTGGGGAATTCCTGCAAGTGGTGTCCTGGGTCTGAGATGAGTAAGATCTAGCACGATTAATAATTTTCTTCAACTGCAATATGAAACATCCATTTAACAAAACCTCCCACAACAATGGAGCAAATCTTCAGAAAGACTAGAAAACTCACAGCGACTGCACTCCGGTATCAAGGTCACCCAAGCACAGTAGTGTATGGATAGTGGTTGACTCTGCACATGCTCAGAGGCTAAGCTCATTCACAAAAGCATTGAGGAGAATGGCCTTTGCTGTCAACAACCGCAAGTCCAAGGTCCTCCAGCAACCTGCTCCAGATGTACAACATTTGCCCTCCACAATTAAGGTTTATGACAAAACCGTGGACAGTGTGGACAGTTCCATAACTCGAGAGCCACTTTACAATGAAGTCAGATATCGACGACAAAATTCATTACTGTCTCAAACAGTCTTTGGCCAATTGAAGGAAAAGATATTTGAAGATCAAGCCCTCAATGCTGTCACAAAATTCATAGTCTTCAGAGCATTTTTACCCCCTCGCTTCTTATACAATTATGAGGCTTGAACTACCTACAACAAGCATCTCAAGATACTGGAAAAAATCGAATCAACTTGATTCATTAACAGCTGTGGGATCACACAATATCCCAGTTATGGCACTGAAAACTTGCACTCCACAACCTCTGGTAAGGATGGTCCAACACAACTAACACACGGACACCAAGGTAGACATTTCTCTTGTGCAACCCATTCATTAAAAGAGGGATAAACCAAATTAAGGTAATTCCTACAAAATCATTCTATTCACAAAGTGATAGAAGATTTACTGAGAAGTGCTGTCAGTTGACACTCACTCACCAATAGTCCCCTCACCAATATCTGGCTTGAGTTTCAGCAGGATCATATGGTTTCTGAGGCTATTTATAGGCTAGACTAGGTAAGGGTCCTGACCAGAAACATCATCTATTCCCTATCTCCAGAGATGCTGCCTGACCCGCTGAGCTACTCCAGCTGTTTGTGTCTATCCTGGTAAGGAACGATTTCTGGCCGATATCAACATTAGTGAATCAGATGGGTTTTTAGAGCAATTCAGTAATTTCATGATCAACGTTACCAACGTTTCATCTTAAATTGCAGATTATTAACTAAATTTAAATTCCACAGATATTAAATGTCATCAAACTGAAAAATTAATTCTGTATCTCTATCCATTGTTGCTGCCTGATGTGCTGAATATTTCAGTATTTTTAATATTTCATGTGAAATTCCTAACTACAATGTTGCAATTTAAATATACCCATGTCCTGGGCATGTGATGTGACCATTATGTCAGATATTCCCAGTGATTGCTACAGTATTTCTAAAATTAATTGAAGTGCATTCTTTGGTCCTGTTTTGGATCAGCAATTTACTGTCAACGTCTTGGGCGAGTGCCTTTCTTGAACCTCTTCCGCCATATGTATGCCAGTCCAGCCCCAGTCCCCGGAATGTGGCCATCAGCCTGGGAGAGGGGTTAGGGTTCTGTAACTCAGTAACGGACCTCTCCCACTTAGGCAATTTTTCAGCGGACTGCCGGCGACTGTCAAGTTGCCAGCAGTCACCTGAAAAATAGTAAGATTAAACGAGAACTTACCAGTTAGAAGTTTGATCTGTATTTTATGAGGAGTAACGTTGAGGGAATACGTGCCCTCCGCTCCCACCCTCTTATGATCATATCAAAAACTGGTATCTCTTTGATAATCTTACTATGTTAGATCATTATAGGTTCCTGTGACCTCACACCGCTGCTTTGAAGAATGACACGCATGCGTTGGAAGCGGGTTCTTCACGAAGTCACTCACGTGACTCCGAAGTAAAATTAGGAACTGGAACAGCGACTGTCAGAGTGGAACACGCACACGCACACGCACACGCACACAAACATATCGTTTCCTTCACCAGCCCATGTGAATTTTTTAGGACAGCACTCCCCCCCCCCCCCCCCCCCCCCCCCCCCCCCCGCTTGCCCTGTCTAAAAAATTCACGCGATGCAAAGCCAATGTGATACAGACACACATCGCGATGAACAGGAAGGTTGGCGCTGTAAAAAGACGGCTAAAGCACAGTGTACAGTAAGTCCTTTAAAAGATGGGGGGAGAGTGGGTGTGGGGGGAGGGGGGAGAGGGGGGGGGGGGGGGGAGAAAGAGTGGAGACAACTTTTAAGAAGCCAGGGATACATGGCTGTGAAGTTCGGCGGACATTTAACATCACCGGTCATCTATCCTTGGTTCTGAAAACTACTGCTTACCTTTCTTTTTTCCCAATGAGCCAATGAAATTCACCGGTCAGCACCGGCTACAACCTATAAGAACCTACGAGATCCTTCGACCTCCTGGAAACCCACTAGGACCCCCTGGCGACCCACCTACAGCTCGAGAGTTCTCGCTACTCTCCATGGCGGCTTCATTCTAGTCTCCGCTAATTTTTCAACATGTTGAAAAATTCATGGCGACCATAATGCCCATGCCGTTGCATCGTGACTTGGGGTATAACTATGAAGACAGAATTTTTGTATCCCAGTAAAGGGCCCAGGGAACAAAAGTGAAATGAAATGAAAGGAAAGCAAAATGTTAGTAGGCCTTTTTGTTAATGCCTACTGAATGTCATCTAATCTTACTTAAAATCAGTTGACAGTGGCGAGATTGCTGAAAGAGAATGCAATTATGGAAATTAAAAGGTCTGTTTTTGACCTGTTCTGAGTACGCTGGAGAAATAATTTAGTTTTCAACTCTGGTTCAGATCCAAAAACAATATATATTTAAGGTTGACATGAAAGTCATTCTGTGACCCACTGTTAAATATCTTATGGTAGAATTATTATTTAAAACCTGTCTCCCTATCAAATACATTTAATGCATAACCTTAAAGCAATTCCATTACTGCCATTTCCAAGAGAATTTAATTGCCTGATTAAAAGTGGAAAAGATGCCATTTTCCATCTGATGAGAGAACATTTTGAATTAAATTCTGTAAAATCTAATCGGATGTATTTTTAGGTTATTGAGTTGGCCTGTCCATGTTCAGTGAAACACAGATGGACATGCTGATAAAGAGTAAATCTTCCTGCTTTTGTAAGAATGATTGCCAGATGATCTCAGTACTGGAGACGCAGCTTTTTTCTGTATATTGCTTTGATCCTTCTTAATACAGATAAGAAAACTAGAATTTATTTCATTAAGTACAACACGCAAATATATGAGATTTGAAACTGAAAATATATTGATTCATTGTTCTTCGGACAAATGAACAAACCTTACATACAGGACTGTCATGATATTGTTTTTTATCCTCCCAGAACAGTACAGTGGCATAGCTGGCACAGCTGTTGCCTCAGTGTCAGAGATTCATGTTGCATCCTGACCTCAGACAATAGACAATAGACACTAGGTGCAGGAATAGGCCATTTGGCCCTTCGAGCCAGCACCGCCATTCAATGTGATCATGGCTGATCATCCTCAATCAGTACCCCATTCCTGCCTTCTCCCCATATCCCCTGACTCCGCTATTTTTAAGAGCCCTATCTAGCTCTCTCTTGAAAGCATCCAGAGAACCTGCCTCCACCGCCCTCCGAGGCAGAGAATTCCACATACTCAACACTCTCTGTGAGAAAAAGTGTTTCCTCATCTCCGTTCTAAATGGCTTACTCCTTATTCTTAAACTGTGGCCCCTGGTTCTGGACTCCCCCAACATCAGGAACATGTGTCCTGCCTCTAGCAGGTCCAAGCCCTTAATAATCAGGTGCTGGATGTGTGGATTTGCACATTCTCACTGTCACCATGTGTATTTCCTCTGCGTGCTCTAAATTCTTCCCACATTTCAAAAGATGTCCAGGTTTGTAAGTTAATGGGATAAGTATAACTGGATTACACTAGTTCTATGTTGTCTCACTTTTGCATTTGCTCCCTAGTGTATTGGACTGAATGTGACAGTGGGGCAACATAGAACTAGTGGGAACGGGTGATCAATGGATTGGCAGGGACTCAGTAGGTCAAGCTGCATCTTTCAATCAATTCAATTCAATCTTTGAAGACTCACAATGAAGAACAACCTCACCAGTGGCAGAAGCGGGCACAGATGTGTGAAGCCAATGTGCCAAAAGCTGCGGTGTTCTTCTTACAGAATCTGTCCCAGCTAAGCACCAACTCAGATACCAGCACAATAGCAGTGGAAGACACAGTTCTGAAGCTAGCTTTAGGAAGAGGAACGTCTGGCACAAATGGCATGCAGCGAGACAGTTCTTCACAGAGTATTGATGTCCCAGATGTTTCAGATGACGGCCATAAAAGTGAACGATTTTGGAAAATTGGGGATGCACGGTGAAATGTTTGGTTCACCCACAGACCGAACACATGAGATATTTAGAAACATAGAGGAGTTTATTTCACAACACCTTATGGACAACCACATCTGTGTTGCCACCAAAAGCATTTTAGCTACATAGTTTCCATGGGGACTCAGCACGAGGACATTCAATTACTTCAAATCACTCATAAATCACAGGCAAATCCCATCAGGGCTGTGGCAACGAGTTCTCACTGCAACCCTCAGATTGCAGGCTGGAATTAGTTTTGCTGGAATTGTTTGCTGTGCTTGACGGTGGAGTGATCAGGATCACAACAGATCCAACTTATCTCCCTCCCCCATTCTGTGAGAATCTCACTGGCAGTAAGGAAGTTCCATGTCTCTTCTCCATTGTGGTGACAAACTCTTCATAAACGCTCCAATCTGTGTACCGTGGTTAGCTTTGCAAGACTGTAACCGCACTTGGAAGATTGCAGCCATTAGAACCCAATATTTGGTAAAAATACATTGTGGATATTGACATGGACCTTTGTTTCCCTACCATGGAAATTATAGTGTAAGGAAGGCTATCACAGTTGTCTAGTAAGATAATGCAGCCAAAATAGAAGACAGGCATCTATGTGAAGGACTTGGGCTTTCAGACAAGAATATCAATTGTGTAATGTTTAATTATCTGCTACATTTTGTTAAATAGTCAAATAGTAAAGCAATTTTATTTGGGGATATTATTGGGGTTTTTTAATGCAAAATAACACACATTTCTTTAAGTCTTAAGTAAGGGAGTTAGATGTGGCCCTTGTGGCTAATGGGATCAGGGGGTATGGAGAGAAGGCAGGTACAGGATACTGAGTTGGATGATCAGCCATGATCATATTGAATGGCGGTGCAGGCTCGAAGGGCCGAATGGCCTACTCTTGCACCTATTTTCTAAGTTTCTAAGTCTGGAAATGCATGTGGATGAGAGGAATTACAATCCAAAGCAGCAGATCTATACCTCACAAAATGAAGAAATAAAGAAAGACATTCCTATAAAAGTGCTAATACATTTGTTTGAATGTGTCACTTCACCTCACATCCCATTTGTATATGCTCTTATCTACAAACCAAGATATTTATAGGGATCCAAAAATGAGTAGTGTTTTCAGTGACTGACTCCTAATATTGTTTTATCATCAGGTTCTTCCCTTATAGATGAATGAATGAATGAATGAATATGTTTATTGGCCAAGTATTCACATACAAGGAATTTGCCTTGGTGCTCCACATGCAAGTGACAACATGACATACAGTGACAGTTAGGAATGATACATAAAACATTAAATATTAATAATAAAACATTATTGATTAAACATGTGGATTAAATTAAAAAAAACAGAGTAAAAGGAGGTTACAGATTTTTGGTTATTGATTAGAGTAGATCGGACTCTTGGAAAAAAGCTGTTTTTATGTCTGTCTGTGGCAGCTTTGACAGTCCGGAGTCGCCTTCCAGAGGGAAGTGATTCAAAGAGTTTGTGACCATGGGTGAGAGGCGTCAGAGATTATCTTACCCGCTCACTTCCTGGTCCTTGCAGTGTACAGTTCATCAATGGAGGGAAGGTTGCAGCCAATAACCTTCTCAGCTGATCGGACGATTCTCTGCAACCTTTGGATATCGTGCTTGGTGGCTGAGCCAAACCAGACCATGATGGAGAAGGTGAGGACAGAGTCTATGATGGCCTGTGGCAGATTGTGCTTCCTCAGCTGCCGCTGGAAGTACATCTACTGTTGTGCCTTTTTGACTTTAGATGGCAGCCATGGAAGGTGAAGGAGAATGTTAGTTGCTCTGAACAAGATCCCATGCTCGGGGAAAATGCCCAGACATTTTGTGGTCAGTTTGGGAAGTGGGACATGACGATGTTGGTACGTGGAAGTGGAAGTGGAAGGGCAGCTGCGGAAAGTGACATCTAGCGGGGTTGCAGTGGTCACAAGTCGTGGTGTTGGTGGAGGCATCTGTTGGATGACCTGCAGCAGCTGGGTGAGTGAACACAGTCTGCAGCCGATGCGTGGAGTGAAAGGAACTAATCGCTACATCGACCCAGTGGCCTTAAAGTGAGAAAATGAGAAATTGCAAATCTCCTTAGGTCCAGATTGGAATTTTCAGAAACTTGAGACTTGAAAGTGGATGGTGCAAGAATATAACGACTCTTTGAATGCTGTCCTGGAAGTGGATCCACTTAGAGTAATTTCACTCTTTTATATGTTTGATTGCATTTACGTAAGGTATGATTTGACTAGATGTATGTATGTATGTATGTATATCTTTATTGTCATTTCCTGAATATTCGCATACCCAGAGGAAACAAAAAAAGTTGCTCAACCAGTGTCCATTCAGTGTACATGAAAAAATAAATAGAAATAAAAATAAAAAATACATGTCATGAACAAATTTAACACTCTACTAAACATTCAACAGCCGTTCCGACCGGCAGCGGCACAACAGTGGCTCTGCTGCAGTGTGGGGGTTTGTGCGCGATACTTGGCAGGGGGCAAAGTCCATTTAACAGTCTTATAGCCTGTGGGAAGAAGCTGAGGAGCATCCTGCTGGTTTTGCAGCTAATGCTCCTGTACCTCTTCCCAGATGGGAGGATGGAGAAAATGTCATGCGATGGGTGGTAAGGGTCTTTGATGATGGAGATGGCTCTGTTGATACATCTCTTCCTGTATATGTCCAGCAGGAAGGGGAGTGGAGCACCAATAATCCTGCTTGCGGTCTTCACTATCCTGTCCAGTTGGTGCCGTTCGTACTCCTTGCAGCTCCCGAACCAGGAAGTGATGCCGTATGTCAGTGTGCTCTCGACAGTCCCCCTATAAAAAGTCCGTAGGTGTGTGGTGGGGAGGCCTGCTTTACGTAGTCTTCGGAGAGGGTGAAGTCGCTGCTGGGCTCTCTTGACCAGAGCTGTGGTGTTGGCCGTGGACGTCAGGTCATCAGACAGATGTAGTCCTAAGAACTTCATGCTGCTGACCCTTTCCACATCAGCTCCGTCGATGTGCAGAGGTGTATGGTGTTGTTTCCCTGCCCTCCTGAAGTCAACCACCATCTCCTTAGTTTTTCCCACGTTAAGAATGAGGTTGTGGGATTTGCACCAACCTGTGAGCAGCTCCACCTCCATCCTGTACGCCGATTCATCATTGTCACTGATGAGACCCACCACTGTTGTGTCATCAGCGAACTTGTTGATGAAGTTGTTATTGAGTCTGGCAGTACAGTCGTGTGTCAGCAGACTAAACAGAAGGGGGCTTAGGACACAGCCTTGGGGTGAGCCAGTGCTCACGGCTATGGTTTTTGATGTCCTACTGCCCACCCTGACTGTCTGCTGCCGTTGCGACAGAAAGTTCAGGACCCAGTTGCATGTGCCAGCATCAACCCCCAATAGCTCCAACTTCTCCACCAGCTGCTGTGGAATGATTGTATTGAAAGCAGAGCTGAAGTCTATGAAGAGGATCCTGGCATAGGTATTTTTCCGATCGAGATGGCACACAAAATAAGATTTTTAGTGTATCTTGGTATACATGACAATAATAAACTAAACTAGAGAATGGTCATGCATTCAAATGTCTGTTATGGCAATACATCACACTCATCGACCCATTGAGATCTCACCTTTAACCTTGCGGAACTCAAGGTTCGCTTCTCATTTCTCTTACCATGGCTGCCTCTCAAGAGTAGGCATGAAAATTGCAATTATTAAAATTTATTTTACAATCTAGCCTCTAAGATTAACTGATGTAGTCAAGAGTAAGGAATCTCAATTTCAAAGGATCAGCATTTGTCCATGCATTAATAGTAAGATTAAACGAGAACTTACCAGTTTGAAGTTTGATCTGTATTTTATGAGGAGGAACGTTGAGGGAATACATGAAGAAGCCCGCCCACAGCGCCAGCGTGTCATCCTTCAAAGCAGAGGTGTGAGGTCACAGATATCCAATATTGACCTAAAATAGCAAGATTATTAAAGAGATACCAGCTTAAGATTTGACCCTACGAGGGTGGGAGCGGAGGGCATGTATTCCCTCAACGTTCCTCCTCATAAAATACAGATCAAACTTCAAACTGGTAAGTTCTCGTTTAATCTTACTATTTTACTTCGGAGTCACGTGAGGGACTCCATGAAGATTTCAAAGCTCTGTGACCTCATGCCCTGGAAAACCGAGTCCATGCTTCACAACTGCCTTGGTAGTTTGGGAGAAATTGTTAATGATTTTTTTTAAAACCAAGAAAAACATTGATATCAATTGTTTAACGTAACAATAAATAATATTTATTAATTCAAATCATAAACCCTTGTTCATCAGGGATAAATTATAATACGGAACTTAAAAGTTTCCGCGAAAACGTTTCTATACCACTAAGTGGTTTATTATAGAATTTTTGAAATGTCCTCTCCGACGACCATCCTGCAGTCCTGAGGATTTGGTCCATGGAGACCTCAAGGCGTTTCGCTGCGGATGTAGCTGCCGCCCTGGTGGAGTGAGATTTAAATATATTAGTGTCCACTCCTGCCTTCCTTAACCCATATTTAATCCACCGAGAAATAGTCTGGGTAGACACCCTGTGATATGGTTTCCTATAGCTGATTAACAGCCCCATTTCTTTGCCTCTAAGGGCCTTAGTCCGTTCCATATACAACAAAATATGTTCCATAATACAGAGACGTTCGTCCTCCGGGTAAGCCAGGAATTCAATGACCTGTCCTGCTGATCCTGGTCTATTTTGTTTAATTAAATCCTGTATTACAAAGACCAAACGTCCTGCCGCCATAGAGAAGCTATCCAGTCTCAACTTTTGCAGTGACTGGACCCTCTGTGCTGTGACCAATGCCATCAGCATAACCACTTTTCTAGTTAACATGTCCAGAGTCAATGCTGTGGCCGGCGACCAAGTTCTTAGCATGTTGAGGACCACACTAGCATCCCAAATCTGGGTGTATCTTGGTTTTGGCGGTCTGGTGTTGAAAATTCCTTTTAACAGTTTAATTACCAGCGGATGAGATCCCACTGAAACACTATCTGTTCCTTGCCACAAAAAAGTTGATAACGCACTTCTGGCACTATTAACTGTGCTATAACTAAATCCTTCGTAGTGCAGACTGGTGAGGAACTCTAGCACTGCCGGCACATTCTTATCTCTGTGGTCCAGATGATTATAATGGCAGTAATTTATCCATTTCCTAATGTGAGTTAAGTATTGCTTTTGTGTTGACGTTCTTTGAGCTGCTGTGATCATATCCACAGTTCTACTGGATAGCCCCATGTCTCGTAGAGGTTCCTTCAAAGTCTACAAGCCAACAAAGCAATATTTTTATAACATGGATGGCTATCGTGAGTTACCGGATGCACCAGCAACTTAGGACTATGTTTAAAGTGCATACATGGTTCTAAAACCATATCCTGTATCACCGAGAACCATGGTTGTGTAGGCCAATCAGGTACTATGAGAATCCCAGATGCCGAATCCTGTTGAATTTTCCTTAGTACCCGATTGATGAGGCAGAAAGGAGGAAATGCATATATGAACCATTTCCCCCAGTGCAGTGAAAATGCATCTGTAGCTTCTGCCCCAGGATCTGGTTCCCATGATACATACCTAGGTAACTGGTGATTTAACCTGGATGCAAAAAGATCAATATCCGGTCTTCCATACTTTCCTGTAATTTCCCCAAAGACCTTTCTATTCAACATCCATTCTGTATTTTCATTAAATTTTCGTGACCTGGCGTCCGCCACTGAATTTAGTATCCCTGGTAGATACGTAGCCGATAACCAAATATTCCTTTGTATACACCATTGCCAAATTAAATTTGCCAATTTATCACAAGATATTGATATATTTCCACCCATATGATTTATATATGCCACCACCGTGGTATTGTCTATCTGCAATCTAACATGCTGCTGATTCATGCCTGAGCAGAAAGACTTAAGCCCATGAAATGCACTTAACATTTCTAAATAATTTATACCCTTAGTATTTAGTAGGTTAGCTTCTTGAATATTCCATCTCCCTCCACAGCTCGAGATGGTATCCGTCGCACCCCAACCAATTGCACTGGCATCTGTTTGTAATACCACAGACGGGTTGTCAATAACTATTGGGTTGGAGCCATACTTCACATTGTGTTCCCACCATTGTAACTCTTTTATTGCTTCAATAGTTAGCTCCATTGGCCTATCAAAATGGCCTCTGTTAATTTTGAGTGCTCTAATTTTGTCTCTCTGTAAATTTTGGTAATGTAATGGTCCAAATTGTATGGCAGGAAATGTAGCCACAATTTTCCCAATCATTCTGGCTACCCGTCTAATGGATGGTTTAACGGTATTAATAAGCTCTGTGCAGTCCTTTTGTATTTCTGTGGCTTTCCCTAGTGGTAAAGTCACTAACATATCAATTGAGTTAATGGTGAACCCCAGGTAATCCATTTTAGTTGATGGTGTTAATTTAGACTTAATTGGATGGATAATGAACCCCAGGTGTTCAAACAATTGCTTAGTGGCCACCACTGCCTTACATGCCAATTCATAAGTTTTCCCCATTACTCTATGATTTTGTTGTCACAATAATGCCAAGGCTGGTTTAAGAATTTTTGTAAATAACCTAGGCGCTGACGTAAGCCCATTTGGCAAAGCCTTATACTGCCATAGCTGTCCCATCCAATTAAATTTCAAAAACCTCCTGTGTCTATTTCTAATGGGTATTGTATAATAAGCATCCTTAAGATCAATACTTGCCATAAAATAACCTTTAGACACTAAGTCTATAGCAGTGCTAAACGTATCCATTTTAAAATGAACATATTGCACAAATTTGTTAAGTGTTGACAAATCAATAATAACACGACAACCCCCATCTTTCTTATTCCTAATAAATATGTTAGAGACAAACTCCTGTTTTTCAGGTTTAGTTTGTTCAATTACCCCTTGATTGAATAACCTTTTTATTTCTATGTGAGCTTTTGCTTGTTCTAATTTTGTAAGTATATATTTTCTGTCCGGTGTATGTTGTACTGGAGGGTTATGTTTGTGTAAAAACTCTATCAGATATCCCTTAATACTGCTAAGGATATATCTGTCCATAGTTATATTGCACCATGCTTCCAAATGAAGTTGCAATGCCCCTCCAACTTCCGTGCTCCCTACAACTTTCGGAGCCGCAGATTCACCTACCTCCATGGTTATCGGTGATAATTTATTTATTTCCTTATTTTTGGTCGTGGATGTGGAGGCCCTTGATGTTGAGGTTGCGATGCCTGCTGATGTACTGGCTTCCGCATTTTCCACAGCGGACGTCCCGGGCCAAACCCTAAAAAAGGACGCTGCTGCTGCTGGGGGCTCCTCTCTCTCCAATTCCTGGTGGCATTATAGAGCCCACCCTTCTTTGGACGCCCATAGGGTTGGTATCTCTTCCCTAGGTACCCTTTGGCTGCCCTTATCAGCCCCAATGTCTTGGCCTCCTCATCCAACTCTTTGACCTGTTTAGACAAGTCTCCTCCAAATAGTAGGGTTTGGGGTTTTATATCCCTTTGCTTGCACAAAACAGCAAATTTAGGGTCTAGCACTGGCTGAATAGCTCCCTTTCTTAAATTGTTTAATTCCAATTGTACATTACACAATAATGCTAATGCATCCTTTTGGTCACTATTCATCTCCACTTTCTCGAACGAACGGGCCAAAGCTGTAATCCCCACTGTGAGACTTTTGAGGGCATTTTGGACCTTAAGATCCTGATTCCTAATACCCCCCCCCCACATGCTTCCAGACACACCTGTTTACACTGGCTACATGCAGCGCAGTACAATTCCCTGGTGGTAAGTGCCTTGCCAATACTTCAGCCATCGTATTAGCCTGCAACTGGTGTGTGGACATGTACTCGATACTTGCAGCCATCCTGTCCTCGAGGTTCTTGCCGGTCTGCTGCTGCTGGAAGTACTGTCCCACCATGTCCAGTAAGCTGCGTTCCTTCCCTTCAATGGGAGAAGATGGTTCCACCTCTTGCTCAGACTCTGAGCTGGTCAGACATTCGATATCCTCCTCAGAGGAGTCTGATATGTCTTGCAGCCCTTTAAGGGAACCTGCTGTGGGGCTTACATTGTGCCCACTGTGGCTATCCTCCCTCTGACGGAGCCTGCCACTTTGGACAATTTCGTCCAGCAGCCGCTCCAGCCGACTTCGGGCGCTAGTCGATCGCGGGTGCTTACCGGGCCACTCCAACCGACTTCCGTGCACTCGGGCACTAGTCGCTCGCGGTACCCGTTGCCGGTCCCCATGCCTCCCTGCACTGGTCGCTCCCGGCCGCCCAATATTCTCCTGCCGCCCTTCCCGGCCCCGGTACTCACGAGCACCTGTCGCCGGCGGCTGGATATCCATCCATTGGTAGCGGCTTTCCAGCTCCGTAGGGCTGGCCGCTCCTGGCTGCTCCATTTCCCGCAGCTGCTCGTCAGTTCTCCTGAAGTGGTAAGTACTGTCTCCACCACCAGAATTAAGGTGATGGGACTTTTGTTTTGCCTTCCCGCCCGGCCGTGAAATCGATTTTGCCGGCGCGGGGTTCAAGTCGGGCACAGCTGGTTCCTCCATCGGTAACAACTGTGGCATCGGCTGCTGCTGCTGCAGGTCCCCGGCTCCTTCCCGACTTTCTTGCTGTTCCTTTCTCACCGACTTCCTGCGAGGTGCTCTGTCCATTCCTACAAAGTTAGAAATGCAGAGTCACTTACCTGCCGTTCGTCGGCTTTTTACTCTCCACTTCACGGGGACGTCCTCCCCAGGTGTGACACGTCCATGCGTTGTTTGCGATATGACACGCTGGCGCTGTGGGCGGGCTTCTTCATGGAGTCCCTCACGTGACTCCGAAGTAAAATGGGATATTAACGTTAACAACACATCAAAAGTCAAATTTCAATACATTTCATTGGCTATAAAATTACTATTGAGTCTTTTGACTTTGTCTTTTAAGCAGGTTGAATAAATGAAAAATCCAAGAATGCTGAATGTTTGCCATGGAATTATTGTCCTATTCAGGAGAATGATAACAAAAACAAAAGGTACGATGACTGATATGTATCTGGTACAACCGTTACATTCCATCCAGAGAGGCGCACACATGTGCTGGGTGACCATCCACTGCTTGTTGCTCAGGGTGAAGTTGATGGTGGCCATTGTCCTTCTTCTCGTCCTTGCTCAGCTTACCCGATTACTAAGCTGAATCATATGCAGCAGATGATGAAGGAGAAGGAGACTCGATCTAGTAAGCACTGGAGTAAGCTCATGGGAGAATGCAGACAGTAAAACCTTTTTTTGAAAGAAAATCTAAGCAACGTACACTGGCCATTCATTTTGAAATTGTTCAGTTGTAATAGCCGCATGATGCACAGACAAGCCAATGATTACCCCATGATATCGATCCACCAGTACTGTGTGAAGGGTCTTGCAAGCTCCTAAAATATCTAGTATTGATCATGTAGGAGTTCCTTGCATGGTTAACCAAGCCTTGAATATCAAGTGAGTGGATCCTCTTGCGATTCATGAAGAGGTCTGGGTTTTAAAGGAAACCTTGAGGATCTACAAAATCGCAACATATTATGACATGGACTTCGGGGAAACTGGTAAAACAAGCAAATTCCAACACCTAATTTTGCTCTTCAACTATGCTAAAGGAAAAGTAGACAAGGACACTACTCTTGGGTTGGGACAACAGTGACCTCAGTAACGCTGATGTAAGTTGCAAAAATTAAATATGGAATAGATCACGTTCAGTAACCAGGAATATTGCTGAGGGTAAGAAATAAAATTCAACAGTCTTCATCTTGACCCTGACCTTGACTGGCAGAGCAGTCCCGGCGTGGGCAAGAGTTTGGAAATAAGGTAGTGAAGGATCATATAAGTTTGAGTGGTTATTCATTGTTATTTTTAGAATGAAAAGGCAATCTCTAACACATTCTGCAGTAGACCAGAAACATTGCATCTGAGAGTATGAAAGTATTTTTCATTAAGTCAATATGATGCTACATTGGTTGATTTGTGAATGACCAATGCCAGGCATGCTTTCAAAGGACATCACCGAATTTCACTCAGCAACAGCAAGAATCAATGTTGGAAAACAAACTGTGTGTTCATTCGAGCCAGAAACATATCAACCAAACAAATTTGTGTATTTGTCCATTTCAAGGCTATTTTTGAACCTTAATGAACCCAAATGGCCTATTCCTGCACCTATTTTCTGTTTCTATGTTTGTATATAACATTTGAGCGTGCAGTGCATTCAAAATACGAACTTACCACTTACCCCGTGCCATCTATGCCTTTTTCATCAGTCAGTCAAAGTATATTTCCTTCATTGTTGCTCATCAGTTCTTTGGAAATAGGTCATCTTTAATTATTAATACCGAGAGTAATTTTAAACTGTGCAGAAAATAAAGAAGCTGAAATTATAATTCCATTTCTCTTTCCATAGATGCTACCTGAGCTGTTATTTCCAGCATTTCTCAATTTCATTTCAGATTTCCAATATTATGTTTCTATTAAATGTTCATTCATCTGAATTATCAATGGCGTTCACACTCAGAGAAACAAAACAACGTTTAATTTTGCTGAAGACCCAAGCAGAGTGTTATTTTTGAGAACAGGCATGTTTCTCCCACAGTCATATCAAGTGTGCTAAACACCTCGAGCAAACATTGAACATCAAATCAATGTCTGTGCTTCTGCTCGCAACCTTCTTTCCCACTCCTCCAGGACAAACAAAGATTGCATTCCGCTGATAGTCACATTCCACCCAGTCAGAATCCACATTCAACAGATGATTCTCTGCAATTTCAATTCAATTCAACTTTAATGTCATTGCACAAATACGAGTATGGTACAACGAAATGCAGTTTAGCGTCAGTCCATAGTATAGTGCAATATAGAAATAAAAATAAAAATACAGAATAATCGAACAATGTGGACGGAGAGAGACTGGAGAAGTCTATCGGCGGGACTCCGAGTTCAGCAGTGTGATGGTATTATTGTAGAAGCTGTTCCTCATCCTACTGGTACGAGACCTGAGGCTCCTGTACCGCCTCCCTGATGGGAGGAGGGCAAACAGTCCATGGTTGGGGTGGGAGGGGTCTTTAATGATCTTCTCTCCCACCTTCATAGGGATTCCACCTCCAAACACATC
Source organism: Leucoraja erinaceus (assembly GCF_028641065.1). Taxonomy (NCBI): domain Eukaryota; kingdom Metazoa; phylum Chordata; class Chondrichthyes; order Rajiformes; family Rajidae; genus Leucoraja; species Leucoraja erinaceus. The sequence goes on from NC_073380.1 coordinate 105,875,378, forward strand.
TTCCCCTCCTCCCCTCAGCATTTTGCAGGGAACATTCCCTCTCACTCCTGCATTTTGCAGGGAACATTCCCCCTCACTCCTGGTCCACTCTTCCTTTCCCCCCAATGCCCCCCCCCCCCCCCCCCCCCCGCCACTTTTATTACGGCACCATCCCTTACAACCGCAGGCGATGCAACACTTGCCCTTTCACCTCGTCCACATCATCCAGGGAGCCATAACGTCTTTAAGAAGGAACTGCAGATGCTGGAAAATCGAAGGTACACAAAAACGCTGGAGAAACTCAGCGGGTGCAGCAGCATCTATGGAGGGAAGGGAATAGGCGACGTTTCGGGCCAAAACCCTTCTTCAGACTGATGGAGGGGTGGGTGGGAGGCAGAAGAAAGGAAAGAGGAGGAGGAGGAGGAGGCCAAGGGCTGAGGGAGAGCTGGGAAGGGGAGGAGACAGAAAGGTGAGGAACAGAATTGTGAGAATTCAATGTTCATGCCACCAGGATGCAGACTCCCCAAGCGGAATATGAGGTGCTGTTCCTCCAATTTCCAATGTTGGCCTGGGACTCCTCCACGGCCAGAGTGAGCAACACCGCTCCACTTGCAATTGTTCCCGTCTAGTGTACTGCATTTGGTGCCCACAACATGGCCTCTTGTGCACTGAGGAAACCAAATGCAGGTTGTCTGATTGCTTTGCAAAACACCTGTATTCAGTCCACAGGGGTAACCCTGAGCTTCCCATTGCCTGCCCTTTTAGTTCACCTTCCCACTTCCACTCTGACCCATGATCTTGAGCTCCTGAACTGTTACATTAAAGCCCAATGCAAACTTGGGAAACAGATGCTCATCCTCTGTCTGGGCTTATTGCAGCCTTCTGGTCTTAATATTTAATTCTACAAATTCAGATGACTTGATTTTTCTCTGTATCAGTTACCCATCTCTAAGATTGAGTCAGCTTGCTTGTTTTATTTTCCCTCTTTACTTTATATTTTATTTTCTTTGAAAGTGAAGACATGCCCACCCTGACTTGCCAGACAAGGCTCTATACTTGGCAACACCTGTAGTCTTTTGCCAATGTTCTCACTCCCTAACTGCCCCCATTTACTCACGGAGCAGATTACTTGCTTATAACTTATCTCCCTGGTTTAAATCTTCCAAAGGTCCTGCTTCCCCCACCCTCCTTGCTGCTCGATTTATTTTGTCTTCTTCCCAGTTCTGACAAAGGGCCTACGTCCTGAAAAGTCTCATGGAGAAGGTTTATGTGAGTGTAAGTGACCTTGACTTCCACTGATATAACTTCTGCTCGCATGCTATTTGAGGTTAGTCATTTGTAAAGATCAGAGCACCCTCAGTAGAACAGATAGCATACAAATTAGTGGTGCCTCAGAGGATCAGGACATATGGAAGGTCGAAGGGCCCTCAAAGCTTTGGGCATTGGGAAGATCAAGTTTGATATCAGGCTGGGGTATGATATAGGAGTATCTTTGTTAGAGTACAGACAGATGTATGGTCACACATAATGTTTGGACATGGAGTGTCATTGGGTAAGGCATCACACCCAGATTCTATGCTCAGAAGCTTATTGTTATGGTTACAGCTCACTATCCAGTCCAGGCCTTAAAAAAACCCATTCAAAATGACAGTATAGCTTTGAAAATCAATCCTAATACTGTATATGCAACCAGCATGTTGTGTCTATCTTCGGTGTAAACCAGCATCTGTGGTTCCTTCCTACACAATCCTAATATATGTTCAAGATTTAAAAATACAAGCTATAGTTTAATAATAGTCCATATTTCAATTGACTTTCGTATTGTGGTGCCCTCAATGTTATTGACTCAATGGGACTGATATAGAGGTTTTATAAAGATATTTCACAAAGTTATAATATTGTCGAATATTTTTCTTCTGCTTTTCAATGTTTCTTAAACCTACAGCTTTGAACAATCTTTGGATCATCTGCCCACTTACCTCCTGTGGTAACTTACTATCTTATTTTTAATACGCGATGTTCATGCTAAATGTTTTAGCACTCATTAAAAGCTGTATAACAGTAACTGAGGTAGTTACCATGCTTAGATTTTGCTGGATATTAAATTGTGCTGCTAAACTGTGACTCAGAAGGTTCAATTGCCATCTGAGTAAACTTATGCTGCATGACTGGTATTCAACCTCATCACTTTAAAGCATTTTCCCTACACCTACTGGCAGAAGGAGAAATGTATAGAAAGGAATGAGCAAAGATCCAAGATTCAATTCATGTCCTGGTCATGATGCAGCAATGACATTATCGTACAATAATCTGGATCAACCAGCATCACTGAACTTTATGGATTATTTCCAACAGATGTCAGATTTAGAACAGAGCCAATTCAAATGTTGGTTTTAAACTGCTTTCAGCTTACTGCTGACGTGTACAAACAGATAAACTACTCTGAGCTCTGGCACACAAGGAGGCTAGCAGATGGGCAGAGAAAAGGATGCAAGGATGTGTTAAAGCCTACATCCAAAAACTGCAATAAGAAACGTAGAAACATAGTAAATAGGTGCAGGAGGAGGCCATTCGGCCATTCATTGTGATCATGGCTGATCGTCCCCTATCAATAACCTGTGCCTGCCTTCTCCCCATATCCCCACTGTCCCCACTGATTACAGAGTCATAGTCATATAGTGTGGAAACAGGCCCTTCAGGCCAACGTACCTACGCTGGCCAACATGCCCATCTACACTAGTCCCACCTGCCCGTACTTGCCCCATGACCATCTAAATCTATCCCTATCCATGTACCTGTCCAAATGACTCTTAAATATTATGATAGTTCCTGCCCCAATAACCTCCTCCGGCAGCTCGTTCCATATACCCACTACCCTTTGTGTAAAAAAGTTACCCCTCAGGTTCCTATTAAATCTTTCCCCTCTCACCTTAAACTTATGTCCTCTGGTTCTTGATTCTCCTGCTCTAGGCATAAGACTGCATTTACCCGATCAAATCCTCATAATCTTGTACATCACTATAAGATCACCCTTCATCTTGCACTCTAAGGGATACACCCTACAGCTCAGGTGTTTGAGTCCTGGCAAAATCCTCGTAAATCTTCTCTGCAACCTTTTCCAATAACAACACTGTTCCTATAACATAGCGCCCAGAACTGAACATAATATCCCAAATGTGGTCTCAGCGATGTCTTATACAACTGGAACATGACCTCCCAACTTCTCTACTCAATACTCTGACTGATGAAGGCCAATGTGTCAAAAGCCTTCTTGACCACATTGTCTACCACATTGTCTGCACATTCAACAAACTGTACACTGGACTCCTAGATCCCTCTGCTCTGCAACACTCCCTAGAGCCATGCCATTCTCTGCGTAGGTTCTGCCCAAAATGCAACACCTCGCATTTCTTTGTATTAAATTCCATCAAGCATTCCTCAGCCCATCTGCCCAACCAATAAAGCTGTAATCTTTGACGCCCATCATCACTATCAACAATACCACCTACTTTTGTGTCATCTGCAAACTTGTAAACATGCCTTATGTAGTGTGATGTTTGGTGGACTGTGTGGACCCTTTTCTCCTCCCGTGCAGCAGGTGGCGCTGCACAGGACGAAGGGAGATGTTTTGTATATAGTTTTTCCTGTCTATAGTGCATGTGGGTACTGCCATTTAGAGTAGTCTTGCTGCCCGTATTAAGTAAAGCATTAAAGACTTCTGTTGTAAATTGAAGACTCTCAAGTATCATGCAGACCTAGAAAAAGAACACAAAAGTGGTGTCAGGAGTGGGATACTTCGGTTTGCATCCAAAGACCCAGATAAGAGCCTATTTTTCGATTTAAAAAAAAACAAAAAAAACAATTTTGTTGAGTTCTGCAGTGTACTTAAACTAACATGTCTCGGCAATTCGATCGTTTTGATCCAGAGTGAGAAAGGTGGTTGTGGTGCTTAATGCACACTGAGTTTTATTTTGAAAGGATGGCAAATACGACTCACCTGAGGAAGAAGGCTCTCTTGTGTTCATCAATGTCTCCAGAAACATTTGCACTGTTTCAAAATGTACTTACAGAAGAAGTAACCGAAGCCTCCTATGCTGAAATCACAACGGCTTTGCAGCTGCATTTCGAAGAAAGTCGAAATTTCCTCGCCTCGATTTCTATCGGATGGTGCAACAGGAAGGGCAATCGATTACCGAATTTCTTGCCGAACTTCACACCAAGGCAAAGGCATGTGGTTTTAAAGCTCAATGCTGCGAAAATTTCCAATACAATGTGGGATAGACTGGGATGGAATAGCCGGCACGCATTCATCCAGCAGGCGATTCTCAAGGAATCGGACGCCTCGTTGAATAATGTGCTGCAGTGTGCTAAGATGGCCGAGCTGCTAAGTAAAGAACTGCACAAATCAGCCAGTGAAACAGGGTCGAAGCTCCCTCGGGAGGTGCATATAGTTCATCAGACTCATCCGCGACGCCAGAAACAACTTGATCAACTCAGAGCAAACTCGGAGAAGGTGGGACAGTTTCAGAAGAGCCGTCCCCCAGTGGGGGGAGGATCAAAACCCTGCTACCGGTGCGGCTCGACTGCTCATCATCACCGTGAGTGCCCGTATATCGAGTCCGTTTGTTACGCCTGGTACCGATTAGGTCATCTCCAGGCAATGTGTCAATCCGTAGGAAAACTGAGAAAGGGCAAGAAAACGCAAAACACAGGCGACCAAATCGCGGAGACCATTTCTATTGAAATGCTCGGTGTGTCTACGATCACCGACAAGCCGAGGATTTTGCTGCGGGTCTCGAACGTCGATCTACAGTTCCAGGTGGACACTTGTGTGGCTGTGTCGCTAGTGGGTCAGGACATGTGGGAGAGGATCGGATCGCCAACACTGAAACTGGCCAACATCTGCCTTTTCGGATACAGACGACAGCCCATTCCCACGAAAGGCAAATGCACTGTTGCCGTTTTGTGTAATGATATGACACAGATGTTGCCACTGATCGTCGTTGGCAAAGAAGGTACATCCCTGTGCGCCATCAACTGGATATATGCTTTCAAGCTTGACATGATCGCTTTGATCTACGAGTGATCAACTATGGCATTGTCATCTACCATGGATTGCGACATGGTCAGCAAATGCGAGAACAACCTGCAGAAGGTTCTTGACCAGTTTCCGGCCGTTTCCGCATCTGGACTCGGACATTGCACAAAGACGACGGCACGGTTCATACTCAAAGTTGATGCTGTCCCTAAGTTCTTCAAACCAAGACCAGTTCCGTTCTGTCGATGGATGGACGCCATCGACAAGAAACTGTGCAGTCTTGAAGAAATGGGAATTATCACCCATGTGGACCATTCAGAATGTGCCACGCCCATAGTTGTCGTTCAGAAGCCTTACGGCAAGTTGCGCATCTGTGGCAACTACAACATGACTGTAAACCCTCAATAGCATATTGATCAACACCCCATACCAAGATGGACGAGCTGTTCATCAAGCTGCAAGGAGGACAGCACTTCTCGAAATTGGACTTGTCCGACGTGTGCTCTGCCATCTCCTGCAGTGGAAGGTACACAAAATTGCTGGGAAAACTCACCCCCCTGCAGCAGCAGCATACTACAGGAGGTGCAAGGAGCAAACAAAATCATGTTTCTCTTCCACCCCTGCAACTCTTCTTCCAGCCTGATACGGTGGGGGGCAAACGCCTCGAAAAAGGGCAGTGAGAACGGAGAGGTTGAGAAGGAGTTTCTTCCCAGGAGACAAACGCCTTTCTCACCAGGGACTAACTCTACAGAACGTTTTTCCTTCTAGACAGCAAGGGCTAAAAAAATATGTGTGTTATGATTGTGTTTATAATTTGTTTGGTTGTTTTGTTGACGTCTTTTGCACAACCCAGGCGAGCATTGAGGTGCATGTTCACTGCACATTTCGTATGTGTTGCTCACTGACTTGACTTGAATGGAGGAGAATGTGCCACGACATAGAGGTCGTTCAGAAGCCTTGCGGGAAGTTGAAGTGCTGAGCACTACAACATGACTGTAAACCATCAATAGCACATTGATCAACACCCCATACCAAGATGGACGAGCTGTTCATCGAAACGATCGCAAGGAGGACAGCCTTCTCGAAATTGGTCTTCCCCGACGTGTATCTCCAAGTGGAACTGGACAACGAGACAAAAACCCTGCTCATGATCAACATGCACAAGGGACTGTTCAGATACAACCGATTGTCATTTGGACCCCCACTGACGCCGGCCATCTTCCAGAAACTGGTCGACAATCTGGTTGCCGGAATTCCATACATATCCACCTACCTAGATGGCAAGTGGTCTGAAGCCATCGGAAGAAAGAATGGATGCCACTGTGAAATTGCTAACGCCCGAAATTGTGAAGCAGTTTGAAAGCTTCATTGACAAGGTGAACTACTATGGCAAGTTCATACCGGCACTTTCGACTTTGTGCACACCATTGAACAACCTGCGAAAACAGGACATCGAATGGCACTGGTCCAAAGAGTGTGACCATGCATTCACCAGGTTGAAGGAGATGCTTGCACAGAAGAGTCGTTTGGTTCACTATGACCATCAAAGCCATTCTCGTTGGCCGCCGATGCATCGCCCTATGATCTTGGAGCTGTAATCTCACAAACGGCGCTAAACGGCACGGAAGAAGCAATAGCATTTGCATCCAAAACACTGACGACTGCCGAGAAAAACTACAGCCGAGTCGAGAAAGAAGCACTGCCGATAGTGTTTGGAGTCCGGACGTTCCACCAATATTTGAGTGGGCGACATTCCCTGCTCATCACCGACCATAAGCCGCTGCTGACTATATTCAGTCCGAAGAAAAGTTTGCCTGTCATGACGTTGCAGCGTCTACAACGTTGGGCCCTGATCATGATGGGATTTGATGACCACATCATTTACCGACAGTCTGCTGAGCATGCCAATGCCAAACTGTCTCATCTACCGATTGGACCCGACCTGACAGTCGATAAAGAGGAGGCAATTATGGACATTGAGATGGGCGCAAACTTGCTCAACACGCGGGTCAACGCCGATTTCCCCATCTTCGCAAGGACGGTCGCCAACTACACGAGCACAGATGCCATTTTGTCGAATGTACGACATTTTGTCACTCAGGGATGGCCGAACAGTCCTAAGCTGGACAAGGAATTCTGCCCATTCCAGAATGCGCAAACGGAAATCTCCTCCATTCTGCTCCAGCGATGGCATTCTGCTCCGCGATGGTCGAGTGATCATTCCGACGGAACTGCGATTGCAAATTCTGAAAATGTTGCACAAGCCACAGATTGTAATTGTGCGAATGAAGGGGCTCGCCCACATGCATGTGTGGTGGCCAAATATCGAGACGGATAGAGCCAACTACTGCAAGGACTGCACACCATGTGCCGAAACAGCGCCGAACCCGCCGGGAAGGACGTCCGCATGGCCCGTCCCCGACCAACCATGGCAGCAAATCCACATGGACTTTGCCGGACTGTTCCTGGAGGACATGTGGCTGGTCATCATGGACACCCATTCGAAATGGCCACATGTTATCCAAATGAAAAAAATATAGGGCATAAGGTCATAAGTGATAGGAGCAGAATTAGGCCACTTGGCCTATCAAGTCTACTCTGCCATTCAATCATGGCAGACTTATCTCTCCCTCCTAACTGTCTTATCCCGCCTTCTCCCCATAACCCTGACACCCGTACTAATCAAGAATTTATCTATCTCTGCCCTAAAAAACATCCATTGACTTGGCCTCCACAGCCTCTTGTGGCAAATAATTCCACAGATTCACCACCTCCTGACTAAAGAATTTCCTCTTCATCTCCTTCCTAAAGGATCGTCCTTTAATTCTGAGGCTATGATCTCTGGTTCTAGGCTCCACCGCCAGTGGAAAACTCCTCTCTACATCCACTCTATCCAAGCCTTTCACTGCTCGATATGTTTCAATGAGGTACCCCCTCATCCTTCTAAACTCCAGCGAGTACAGGCCCAGTGTCGTCAAATGCTCATCATATGTTAAACACAGTTAACCTATGTCATATGTTAACCCACTCATTCCTGGGATCATTTTTGTAAACCTCCTCTAGACCCTTTCCAGAGCCAGCACATCCTTCCTCAGATATGGTGCTCTGAATTCAAAGGTATCAAAGCTATCAAAGTTATTTTATTAGTCACATTTACATACACCCAGGTGTAGTGAAGTGAAATGCTTTTTGCCATTTTGCAGCACACAAAAAAAGAATACAGACATAACACCAATGAGAGTCTTAAACATGTAGAACATCCCCCCCACAATGGCTCCCACCATGAGGGAAGGCACAAAGTCCAGTCCCCAACCCCAGTTCACCCATAGTTGGGCCTATTGAGGCCTCCACAGTTGCCTCTACGGAGGCCCGATGTTCCAGGCTGTTCTCGTCGGGTGGTGGTGCTCTGGCGTAGGGAGAGTCCTCCCAGCGGCCTGGGAACCCTGGAACGGCCGCTTCCGTACTGGAGGCCGCGGCTTCCGAAGCCAACAAGGCCGCGCCGGTTGAAGCTCCACAACTAGCGATCTCATCTAGAGATTCCCAGGCTCCCGGTGTAAAGTTCAGCGCCGCCGCCCGCAGCTGGTCGCTCCACAGTCCCGCAGCTCCGCGATGTTTTACCCGGCGGTCTCAGCTCACCGGAGCTCCAACGCGGTGACCCAGGCAAGGCATCGCCCGCTCCCCGATAGCGATCCAGCGCTGTGCCGCCGCCGAAAGCCGTGGTTCTGGGCAGTCCCCGACAGGAAACACCGCTCCAGGCCCGCTGGTAGGCCGCGAGGACGGGTCGAAGCTGCAGCCCGGAGAAAAGCTGCCTCTCTGACCAGGTAGGGACCCTGAAAAAGTAGTTTCCCCCCCCCCCCCCCCCATCCCCCACAAAAAAGTCTAGACCTCCAACAAAACACTTAACTAACTAAAATTGCTCACAATTCTCCAAATGTTGCCTTACTTATAGAGTTAAACATTACATCCCTGTTTTTGTATTGTCTACAAATGCTGGCAAATAAATATGTTCTCAATTAAATCATTGATATAGATGATAAATAGGAATGGGCCCAGCAACGAACCACAAGACACACCACTAGCCACAGGCCTCCAGTCTGGAAAGCAACATTCCACCATCCCCCTCTGCTTTCTTCCATGAAGCAAATTTTCTGTCCAGTCAGCTATCTCTCCTTGGGTTTCCATATGATCTAACAATCCAGTGCAGCCAACCATGTGGAAAGGAATTGTTTTGGGAAATTGATGCCCCAGGATTGCTCAAAGGGGTGGAGAGGATTTTGGAGAGAGGGGTTGCATGGGGAAGCAATTGGAATAGTACTAATTCTCTTGAGCCCCTGCTTCTTGAGCACACAGACACCCTGTGCAAATGGCTGGCAATGTGCATTACCTTTCAAATTAACCACCCACCTACCCATCCAGTCGGTGGTATCCTGTCCCATCCGTGCAAGAGCCTGTGGCTTTCACATTAGTAACATCAGTCAATTTGGTCAACTAAAAACCAGAGTGCAAGCAAGTTATCCTTAATCCCAAAGGTTCACCTGGTCCTTCACTGATGACGGTACAATCGCAAATCTACATATAGAATATCTGCATCCAATTTACAGACCTTTGACATCTGATGAATAATGACAGTCATAGAGTCACAGTGATACAGTGTGAAAACAAGCACTTCAGCCCAACATGCCCACACCGGCCAACATGACCTAGCTACACTGGTCCCACCTGCCAGCGTTTGGTCCATATCCCCCCAAACCTGTCCTGTCCATGTACCTACCTAATTGCTTCTTAAATGTCTGCCTCAACTACCTCCTCTGGCAGCTTGTTCCACACATCAAGGTATGATGCAACTGTAGCAATCTTTCCTGTTTCTGTCTTTGGTGCCAATTCTAGCTTGATCACGAGGTCCAGTAGAATGATATTGGTCAACAGAGTTAATTTATGAGGACAAGTGTTGCATTCTTTTTAAGGATGCTTTAGTTTCCCTAAACCATCTAAACCTCCCCTTCAAAGTAAGTATTGCCTTCCCTAAAGTGGTGATTGACAATGGGGCGGTTTAGATGCTTAAAATATTTGATTCAGTAATCACAGAAAGCTAGGAATGTAAACTTAAACTGAAAGTTAAAAAGCATTGCTATTCAGAGGTTGGGAAATGGAATAAATTTCACATCTTAAGTGGAAATTCATGTATAATATCATGTATAATATCAAAATAAATATATTGCAGACTTCCTTTACAACTCCCGGTACCAAGACAAAGATTGATAGTCAGATGTATATCTTACTAATTTCAACAAATGAAAAAGAAGGGAAATGTAAAGTGATTTTAATCTTTGTAGATTTAGGGGCTGCACAGTTGTATAGTGAACATACCTATTTTTTTTGTGCTTCCTTTATGGGGAAAAATGGCCAGAGAACAAATTAAAATAACTACAAATAAACCTGAAGGATAAAAACAACCTGTCAGGCTTATATTATTTGTTTCAAATACTAATAATTATTTAAACCCCTGTCCTGGGAGGGGTTCGGAGATTTACAGTAATGGCCACTCGTCGGTACTCGGGGCTCTCGTGGACATTTTTCATCATGTTGAAAAATCTTCATGAGTCTTCCCACGCTTACCTGCCATTAGCGAGTCTTCCCGAGTACCTGCCGTTAGCGCTAAGAGACGTCCCCGAGCTCCGACGTACCCGCTACGTTCATTCTCCGTGATTACCACGAGTTTGAATTTTTTTTAAACTCGGGAGAGCTCTTGGAATGAACTCGTACAGTGGGACAGGGCTATTACTTCATTCTCATTTCAAAAGTGCAATTTCCTATCAGCCATTTTTTCTTTGTTTGTATGCAGAAGGATTTTTATAATTTGTCCGTGCACAACTGGACATTTGGAGAGATTACATATTCCACAAACACCTGGTAAATTGTGAAATGGTGGCAACATTTTGGAAAGTTCGTTTTTCAATTTTTTCATTTAAAAAATACATATTTTATCGTTTCTTATCATGGTACCAACTGAACTTCTTGAAAATACAGTCATAGTCAGACAGCACAGAAACATGCCCTTCAGTCCAACTTGCCCATGCCAATCAAGATGCCCCATCGATGCATTTCCCACCTGCCCGCATTTGATGCAAATCCCGCTAAACCTTTCCTGTCCATGATCTGTCCAAATGTATTTTAAAAGTTATTATAGTACCTGCCTCAACTACCTACTCTGGCAGCTTGTTCCATATACCCATTCCTCTGGGTGTGAAATAATTGCCACTCTGGTTACTTTAAAGCTTCCCCCTCGCACCTTAAACTTATGTCCACTGGTTCTTGATTCCCCCTTCTCTGGGCAAAAGACTATGTGTATTCTATAAGGTCACCCCTCAGCCTCCTGTGCTGCAGGGTATAAAGTCCTAGCCTGCCTAACTTCTTCCTAAAGCTCAGGTCCACAAGTCCTGGCAACATCCTCATAAATAAACACTGCACTCATTCCAGCTGATCAACATCTTTCCTATAGCAGGGTGACTAAAACGGAACACAATACCCTAAGTGCGACCTCACCAATGCCTTGTACAACTGAAACATAACATCCCAACTCAATATCGTGACTGATGAAGGCCAAGGTAGCAAAAGCTTTATCGACCACCCTATCTAAAGGGAACTATGTATGTACCTGCACTCCTAGATCCGTCTGCTGTATATCACTCTCCAGACCCCTGCCATTCACTGTGAAGGGTCCTGCTCTGGTTTGACAAATGTTTGGCCCAAATGATAAACACCTCAAACACGGGAAATCTGCATTAAATGGTGGCGATCAGGGGGACTCAGCGAGTCATGGTACAAAGTCATTGATTTTGATCAGGTGCAGCAGGCAGTAAAGAAAGCGTATGGTATGTTAGAGTTCAGAGCGAAAGGATTGGAGTATAGGAGCAGGGAGGTTCTACTGCAGTTGTACAGGGTCTTGGTGAGACCACAACTGGAGTATTGCGTACAGTTTTGGTCTCCAACACAAGGAAAATATTGCCATAGAGGGAGTGCAAACGGTTCACCAGACTGACCTGGGACAGCATGTCTTATGAAGAAAGACTGGATAGACTACTCTCTAGGTTAGGAGATTGCAGGGGCTTATAGAAAACAAATTCTTAAGTTCAGGCCATTGTTCCTGTTCCTCAAGGGTTCACAGCTAAGGTGGTCGGGGAAATCCAAAACCGAGATGAACCCCTCTTTTACACACCGAATCTCTGGACTCAGCCGGAGGGTAGTTGAGGCCAGTTCATTGGCTATATTTCGTTAGGATGATCTGTGGCTAACCCCGATGTGGAGAGAAGGCAGGTACGGGGTGATCAGCCAATTGAATGGCGGTGCTGGCACACTACTCCTGCACCTAATTTCTATGTTTCTATGTTTCTATGTTTCAGCTGATCAACATCTTTCCTATAGCAGGGTGACTAAAACGGAACACAATAACCCTAAGTGGAGGACTGATGAAGGCCCAAGGTAGCAAAAGACTTTATCGACCACAAAGGGGACCGAAATGGCACTTTCCTACCAGAGTCCGCAGCTTCAGGATGTTATAGGCAAAAGCTTTTATCACCAGGCCGGAACTATGTATGTACCTGCATCTGTCTGCTGTATACACTCTTCTCTGGCGATCCCCGGTGACTTCCCAAATCCTAGGCTCAACTCGGATGGTCACATGCACATTACATCCAGTGAATGAATTTGCCAGCAGCGGTACACTTAGAAGGAACACACAATACACAATAAAATTGAACACAAACATCCACCACAGCATTCTTCACTGTGGTGGAAGGCAACAAAGTTCAGCCAGTCCTCCTCCTCGTTCACCTGTGGTCGTGGCCATAACCATAACCCCTCTGTAGTTGCCGCTATGGACAGCCGGATGCACAGGCCCTCTCGTCGGGATGATCTAAACCCCGACATCAGGACGGTGAAACACACGCTTGGAGGTCCCGAAATGGCACTTTCCTACCAGAGTCCGTGGCTTCAGGATGTTATAGGCCACAGGCCGGCGGTCGGAGCTCTTCTCTGGCGATCCCCGGTGAGGGACCCTAGGCTCCGGATGGTACATCCACGCACTGCCCACGGCTAGAAGCTCTGAAGACCGTGGCTTCAGGATGTTTTTGGCCACGGGCCGGCAGTCGAGCTCTTCTTCAGCGAGGGATCCCAGGCTCCAGATGATCAGGCCATGCCACGCCCGCGGCTAGAAGCTCCGCAGACCACAGTCCCGTGATGTCAACGACACCAGTCCAGCATTCAGAGCACTCCTCTCTGGCGACTCCCGACAAGGGTTCGCCCGCTCCGCCATGGAAAGTCCACACTGTGCCTGCTGCCGATGATCCGGGCCCGACTTCGGGAAAGGCCGGTCCAACCCATGATAAAAACATAGAAATTAGGTGCAGGAGTAGGCCATTCGGCCCTTCGAGCCTGCACCGCCATTCAATATGATCATGGTTGATCATCCAACTCAGTATCCCATCCCTGCCTTCTCTCCATACCCCCTGATCCCTTTAGCCACAAGGGCCACATCTAACTCCCTCTTAAATATAGCCAATGAACTGGCCTCGACTACCTTCTGTGGCAGAGAATTCCACAGATACACCACTCTCTGTGTAAAAAATGATTTGCTTATCTCGGTCCTAAAAGACTTCCCTCTTATCCTTAAACTGTGACCCCTAGTTCTGGACTTCCCCAACATCGGGAATAATCTTCCTGCATCTAGCCTGTCCAACCCCTTAAGAATTTTGTAAGTTTCTATAAGATCCCCCCTCACTCTTCTGAATTCCAGCGTGTACAAGCCGAGTCTATCCAGTCTTTCTTCATATGAAAGTCCTGCCATCCCAGGAATCAGTCTGGTGAACCTTCTCTGCACTGCCTCCATGGCAAGAATGTCTTTCCTCAGATTAGGAGACCAAAACTGTACGCAATACTCCAGGTGTGGTCTCACCAAGGCGCTGTACAACTGCAGTAGAACCTCCCTGCTCCTATACTCAAATCCTTTTGCTATGAATGCTAACATACCATTTGCTTTCTTTACTGCCTGCTGCACCTGCATTCCCACTTTCAATGACTGGTGTACCATGACACCCAGGTCTCGCTGCATCTCCCCTTTTCCTAATCGGCCACCATTCAGATAATAGTCTGCTTTCCTGTTTTTGCCACCAAAGTGGATAACCTCACATTTATCCACAATAACCTTACATTTATCCACAAATGACGTTAGGCTGCGAGGGAGGTGGCATGGAGAAAGTCGCCTCTTCATGGACGAGGTAGCCAAAAGCAGTTTCCCCTTTCCCCTCCTCCCCACCACCCACATAAGACATACCGAGAGACACCCAAACTGACACTAGACACACCAAAAAAAACAAAAGAAGCAGAAATAACAAACACGCTGCTGGCAGGGCAGCCGTCTTGCAGCGCCCCCACTGACCAACTATTCCTCAGCCCAGTTAATCAGCTGATCATGACACTGCTGTAATGTGTGATAACCATCTTCACTGTCTGCAATAACAAACACTATAGTGTCATCTGCAAATTTACTAATCCAGCCATGTACTCTGCTTATATCTCGTGGCGGCACGACTCACCCGTTGCAGCGCCCCCTGCAGCCTGTCTGTCTTTTTTTATTTTTTGTCTAGTTAAATGTAGTGTTTGGTGTTTTTTAATACTGGTTTTTAATGTGTAAATGTGGGGGGGGGGGGGGGGGGGGGGGGGGCAGGGGGGAAACTATTTAAAATCTCTTCCCTGTCTGGGAGACCCGACCTTTTCCCTGTCAGGTCTCCGTTGTCGTTGGGGTCTAGCACCGTGGAGCGGCCTCCAACCTGAACGACCCGGGGGCTCGGGAGACTGCGGAGTTGTGGACTACTCACCATCGTGGGGCTGGCCGGCCTCGGAGCGTAGGGAGCAGTGGTGACTCGCTGCTGCGACTCGACTCCTGGGGCTCGGAGGCTCCAGCAACGCAGCCGCAGGTCCGGTGGACCGGGACATCGGGAGCTCGCGGGTCCGGGGGGAGAGAGACCGCTTCCCGGAGCTCCCGCAACGCAACTTCTCCAGCCCGTGTCGCGGGGTTGGAACGACCCGGACCGGGACCGTACATCACCCGGCGCGGCTTCATGGCCGTGGGACTCACCATCGCCCATGGGGTTCCAACCTTGTACTTTCAGACCGGGAGCGTGGCCGTAAATCGCCCCGCGCAGCCTAAAATGGCCGTGGGACTTATCATCACCCGCCTGGGGCTTGGACATCGGGAGAGAAATTGAGAGCAGGGGAGAGAAAAGACTTTGCCTTCCATCACAGTGGGTTCACTGTGATGGATGTTTGGGTGAATTTAATTGTGTGTATGTCTGTAGGACATTGTCTTTGTTTGTATGGCTGTGTAAACGAAATTTCGTTTGAGTCTCACTGGGGCTCAAATGACAATAAATTTGTTTTGTATTGTATTGTATTATATCACTGCTTTACTTGCATAATTCCCCGTGTCAGCTTGAGTGAAAAGGTATTAGGTGTAGAATGGAAGGAGTAACGTTGTTGTTGAAATATATTCATCGCATGTACACCTCACTCATGTTTTGTTAAGTATTATTAATGCCCTTATAATTATAGAAACACTAACATGTGTTTGTATAAACATAAAAATGCACCTCTTGGGCCTTGCTCTGAAGCACAATTATAATAAGGATTGTTAATGTTAACATAAACAATTATGGATGCTGATTATTCAATGTTGCTTCATATTGTACATTAATTAAAACTATATATTACTTTATGAAAGGTTGAACATTTCTCCCATTTCCCTTTTTGTCTGTGGTCTTAGTCTTTTCAATATCTTCACCTCAATAGCAAAATGGTGCAAAAAATTGGGCACTAGGCTATATGGTGTGAGGCACTAATTGACCTCCTGATGCTCATAATTGGTGCCCATGAAGCGTGCACTCTCCAGGCAGCAGGGTTAGTGGACAACAAATTGGCAAAAGGGATTAATGTGCCTGCATCTAATGACTGCCAGCAGTATGTGGAGCAGGCATATTATAATATTAATTGAAAGGCAAAGCTAACTTGACACCTCTAAGAACTGTGCATTAGTAGATTAATTAACAGAGGCACACAGACCAGGACCAGCTGCTAGAAGAAGGTGCAAAATGAAGAGAAGAAGGGATCCCTCAAGGGTTTTTTATGATACTGTTATTTTACCGCAGCTTGTTGACTTCAGTTTGAAATGCCTTTGCTTCACTAAAGAGGTTGCCACTGAGGTTTGCCATCTGTTGCAGTCACCACTGCAACCTCACACCAGAATAAGAACAGAACGGTTTGTTGCCATGGTCAAGGTGATCAGGGATTGCGAGCTTCACAAGGATTGATCCCACACGCAGATAGAGGTAGAAGCAACATCTCAGAATAAGTAGCACAATACTCCAGATGTGGTCTCATCAGAGCCCTATACAACTGCAGAAGAACCACTTTACTCCTATACTGAAATCCTCTTGTTATGAAGGCCAACATTCCATTAGCTTTCTTCAATGCCTGCTGTAGCTGCACGCCAACTTTCAGTGACCGGTGTACAAGGACACCCAGGTCTCGCTGCACCTCCTCCTTACCTAACCTAACCCCATTGAGATAATAATCTGCCCCCATGTTTTTGCTGCCAAAGTCAGACACCATTTAGATAATAGTCTGCTTTCCTGTTTTTGCCACCAAAATGGATAACCTCACATTTATCTATATTATACTGCATCTGCCACGCATCTGCTCACTCACACAACCTGTCCAGTTCACCCTGCAACCTCCTAACATCCTCTTCACAGTTCACACTGCCACCCAGCTTTGTGTCATCCACAAACTTGCTAGTGTTGCTCATAATTCCCTCTTCCAAATCATTAATATATATGGTAAACTGTTGCGGCCCCAACACCAAGCCTTGCGGCACTACACTCGCCACTGCCTGTCATTCTGAAAAGGACACGTTCACTCCTACTCTTTCTTCCTGTCTGCCAACCAATTTTCTATCCATGTCAACACCCTACACACAATACCATGTGCTTTAATTTTAGTCACCAGTCTCCCATGCGGGACCTTATCAAAGGCTTTCTGAAAGTCTAGATACACTACATCCACTGGCTCCCCTTCATCCATTTACTTGTCACGTCCTCAAAAAATTCCAGAAGATTAGTCAAGCATGATTTCCCTTTCATAAATCCTGAGATATAGTGAAAGGCTTTGTTTGAGTGCTGTTGTTGTAAATTATGCCAATAGTACTTCAAGGTAGAAAGAAAAATAAAACAGAATGTAAAATATAGTTACAGCTACAGAGACAGTGCAGATAAAACAAGGGCCAGAAAGGAGCAAATTGGGAGATCAGGAATTCATCCCCAGCATAAGAGTGGATCATTCAAGAATCTGATAACAATGGGACAGAGGCTGTTCTTGATTCTGGTGGTAGGTGCTTTCAAGCTTTTGTGTCTTCCTGCTGACAGAAGGGTGAAGAGATAATGACCAGGATGTGAGTGGTCTTTGATTATGTGGCCTGCTTTCGGAAGACAGCGTGAAGTGTAGACACTGTACCTGCAAAGAGTTACTGGCCTGGACCAGTCCACCGACTCAAAGCGGTCATGTAGGGGCTTATCCGTCTCATCAAACTGCACTGTATGACTTCCATGTTTCCATGTATACAAACTTAAAGCACACAGTATTGTGGGTTCAGTATTGATGTGGATAGAGAACTGGCTGGCAAACAGGAAGCAAAGAGTAGGAGTAAACGGGTCCTTTTCACAATGGCAGGCAGTGACTAGTGGGGTACCGCAAGGCTCAGTGCTGGGACCCCAGCTATTTACAATATATATTAATGATCTGGATGAGGGAATTGAAGGCAATATCTCCAAGTTTGCGGATGACACTAAGCTGGGGGGCAGTGTTAGCTGTGAGAAGGATGCTAGGAGACTGCAAGGTGACTTGGATAGGCTGGGTGAGTGGGCAAATGTTTGGCAGATCCAGTATAATGTGGATAAATGTGAGGTTATCCATTTTGGTGGCAAAAACAGGAAAGCAGACTATTATCTAAATGGTGGCCGATTAGGAAAAGGAGAGATGCAACGAGACCTGGGTGTCATGGTACACCAGTCATTGAAAGTAGGCATGTAGGTGCAGCAGGCAGTGAAGAAAGCGAATGGTATGTTAGCTTTCATAGCAAAAGGATTTGAGTATAGGAGCAGGGAGGTTCTACTGCAGTTGTACAGGGTCTTGGTGAGACCACACCTGGAGTATTGCGTACAGTTTTGGTCTCCAAATCTGAGGAAGGACATTATTGCCATAGAGGGAGTGCAGAGAAGGTTCACCAGACGGATTCCTGGGATGTCGGGACTGTCTTATGAAGAAAGACTAGACAGACTTGGTTTATACTCTCTAGAATTTAGGAGATTGAGAGGGGATCTTATAGAAACTTGTTGTATTCTTATGGGGGTGTATTCTTAAGGGGTTGGACAGGCTAGATGCAGGAAGATTGTTCCCGATGTTGGGGAAGTCCAGGACAAGCGGTCACAGCTTAAGGATGAGGGGGAAATCCTTTCAAACCGAGATGAGAAAAACTTTTTTCACACAGAGAGTGGTGAATCTCTGGAACTCTGTGCCACAGAGGGTAGTTGAGGCCAGTTCATTGGCTATATTTAAGAGGGAGTTAGATGTGTCCCTTGTGGCTAAGGGGATCAGGGGGTATGCAGAGAAGGCAGGTACGGGATACTGAGTTGGATGATCAGCCATGATCATATTGAATGGCGGTGCAGGCTCGAAGGGCCGAATGGCCTACTCCTGCACCTAATTTCTACGTTCTATGTTTCTATGTTTCAGTTTCTGCTCCTGAGCAAGGAGAAGCAGCAGAGTCTGATTTTGAAAAGTGCAGACAGGGTATGTAAATGTAGGCTGTGTAGCAGTGGTTGTGGGGTTTAGGCTATCTGGCGAGATAGGAGTTGTATTGAAAAGCATTTTGAAAGCACTCTCATAATGTTCACCTGGTTGAAATCCCCAACTATTTTGAACAAGGCCCAGGCGATTGTTGAACAAGGCAATTGATAATCATGAATAGATTATCCTGAGCAAGCTCATATTTACCATGTATTTATTTATTTGTTTATTCGTTTATTTGTTTATTTAATGCTATATTTCCCACCAAACATACCTCCAAACTCATGGTGCTACAACTCACCAGGATGACCCACCCGTTCACCTTTCCCACCCCGTTTGTAGTTTTATAGAGCTTTTATTGGCATTCCATTGTCAAATGACAAAATTAAACGATGGATCTAATCTGCAGTCCTACCACATTAACTTGTGAATCATGGTGGATCTTTAAACTGCTAACAGGGAGAGGAGGCTTTCCACTCTCAATGACGGTGGGGGTCCAGTGTGTGAGTGTACAAGAAAAGGCTGAAATCTTGGCAAGTACATTCAAATGAAACTGCCAAGTCATGTGCTGACAGATTGGAGCGGCTGGGCTTGTATACTCTGGAGTTTAGAAGAATGAGAGGGTATCTTATTGAAACATATAAGATTATTAAGGGTTTGGACACGCTAGAGGCAAGAAGCATGTTCCTGATGTGGGGGGAGTCCAGAACCTGGGGCCACAATTTAAGAATAAGGAGTAAGCCATTTAGAATGGAGATGAGGAAACACTTTTCTCACAGAGAGTGTTGAGTCTATGGAATTTTCTGCCTAAGAGGGCGGTGGAAGCCGGTTCTCTGGATTCTTTCAAGAGAGAGCTGGATAGGGCTCTTAAAGATAGCGGAGGCAGGCGATATGTGGAGAAGGCAGGAATGGGGTACTGATTGGGGAATGAGCCATGATCAAATTGAATGGCGGTGCTGGCTCAAAGGGCTGAATGGCCTACTCCTGCACCTATTGTCTATTGTCTAAGTCAATGATCCACCCCAGCTTCCTCGTGAGATTCTCACAGTCATAGAAACCTGTCTCCAGCATTGTGATTCATTTCGATAATGTTAGGAGTGCCTCTTAGCCAAGTCATTCCTGTTCCATTTCAGCACTGACAAATTCAACAATACAGATAATTGTATCATTAAACTCCTGTTCACACAGATCCAATCAGGTAAATTACCACTCTATCAGTCTACTTCCAATGAAAGTTAAAAACTATTAATGCTGGAAATCCACTTCTTAATTTCAATCTACTTTCAATCATTTACAAAGTAATAGAACCTGTCAATGACATTATTATTATGTAACATTATTTATCAATACCTCACTACTGTTGCCCTGTTTGGACGTTTACGAGAATGTTGCCTGGGTTTCAACAACTAAGTTACAGAGATAGGTTGAATAAGTTAGGTCTTTATTCTCTGGAGCGCAGAAGGTTAAGGGGGGACTTGATAGAAGTCTTTAAAATGATGAGAGGGATAGACAGAGTTGATGTGGACAAGCTTTTCCCTTTGAGAATAGGGAAGATTCAAACAAGAGGACATTACTTCAGAATTAAGGGACAGAAGTTTAGGGGTAACATGAGGGGAAACTTCTTTACTCGGAGAGTGGTAGCGGTGTGGAATGAGCTTCCAGTGGAAGTGGTGGAGGCAGGTTCATTGGTATAATTTAAAAATAAATTGGATAGGCATATGGATGAGAAGGGAATGGAGGGTTATGGTATGAGTGCAGGCAGGTGGGACTAAGGGAAAAAAGTTGTTCGGCATGGACTTGTAGGGCCGAGATGGCCTGTTTCCGTGCTGTAATTGTTATATGGTTATATGGTTGCTAAAATTATTAGGCTCAACACCTAAATCTATACCAATGAACGGGATTCCAGAGATCAAGTAAGAGTAACTGCCTGTGGCATCAATGCACCACTTGGCCATACGTAACATCTAGGTACCCTTGTGAAACTGACGACAATTGCACCTAAGGGATAACATTTCAGTGGTTGGAGTCATGCATTGCACAGAGGAAGTTAATTGTGGTTATTGTTGGTCAGGAGTTCTTCAGAACAATGTCCTAACCCAACCATCTTTAGTTGCTTCAACAATTATTTTCCTTCCATTATTTAGGTCAGAGGTGGCGATGTTTGACTGACAATTGCAAAATGTTCATATTACACAGAGCTCTTCAGCAAGTGAAGATATCCATTCCTGGACAAAGTGAGACCTAGACACCATTCCGGCATGGGCAGATAATATCTGCCAAACAAAAGTACAAGTCAAGATTGTAAGCACTTGCCTTTGGCATTCAATTGAATGATCATCCCTGAGACTCTGGGGTTTTCACTGACCAGAAATCAACTGCACTAGCAAAACAAATGTTATAGGCACAGAATGTGGGCACAGGGAATTGCAAAAGCTGGTCTATACCAAAGAGGGACACAAAGTGTTGGAGTAACTCAGCGGGCTAGGCAGCGTCTATTGAGAAAAAAGAATTGGTGAATTTTTGGGTCGGGACCCATCTTCTGACTGAAAGCTGGAGGAGGGAAAAGATCAGGAACAACCAGGGCTGGTCACAAACTACCTCAGGCTGGGTAGTGGAAAGTGGAAGGGAGATGAGACAGGACAAAGCCTGGCAGGTACAGGTGAGATAATAGGCAGATTGTTGGACGAAGGCCGGAGATGAAAAGATAGGTGACTGACAAAAGTATAGAAGAGTTGTAAATTGCAAAGCTAGAGGGAGGAATGTAGGGGAGTGGGGCAGAAGGGAGTGGGTTTAGTTTTGTAAAATTGTAGAATTCAATGTTCATACCACTGGGCTGTAACCTACCCAAGCAGAAATGATGGTGCTGTTCTTCCAGTTTGCATGTGACCTGACTCTGGCCAAGGAGGAGGCACAGTTCGGGAAGGTCAGTTAGGGAATGGGAAGGGGCATTAAAATGGTTAGCAACAGGGGGTTACAATATTCCTTGGCGGAGCAAGCGCATGTGTTTGGCAAAGTAGTCACAAGGTCTATGCTCGATCTCGCCAATGTACAGGAAGCCAAATTTGGAACATCAGATGCAGTAGATGAGGTTAGAGGAGGTACACATGATCCTCTGTCTCACCTGGAAGGACTGTTGGGGTCCCTGGATGGAGGTGAGAGAGGAGATATAGTGACCTGTATCGCATAGTTCTTAAGGGGTTGGACAGGCTAGATGCAGGAAGATTGTTTCCGATGTTGGGGAAGTCCAGGACAAGGGGTCACAGCTTAAGGATAAAGGGGAAATCCTTTAAAAACCGAGATGAGAAGAACTTTTTTTTCACGCAGAGAGTGGTGAATCTCTGGAACTCTCTGCCACAGAGGGTAGTTGAGGCCAGTTCATTGGCTATATTTAAGAGGGAGTTAGATGTGGCCCTTGTGGCTAAGGGGATCAGGGGGTATGGAGAGAAGGCAGGTACGGGATACTGAGTTGGATGATCAGCCATGATCATATTGAATGGCGGTGCAGGCTCGAAGGGCCGAATGGCCTACTCCTGCACCTAATTTCTATGTTTCTATGTTTCTATAGTTCTGTTCCCACTCCCCTTCCCCACACACCGATCAAGGATAGAGTTCCCCTTTTCACCTTTCACTCCCCCTAGCCTTCGCATCAGATACATCATCCTCCGACATTTCAGTCACTTCCAATGTGATCCCACCACAGTCACATCTTCTCATCCCTTCTACTTTAAGCCATGCTCAGAGACTCCACAACTCCATGATTCACATCCTTTCCCACTTGAACCACCACACATGTGCTTTCCCCTGCAACCCTGGAAATGTCACACTTGTCCCTATTCCTCCTCCTTCATCCAGGAAGCCCAATAGTCCTTCCAGGTGAGACAAAGACACACCTGTATCCAGCTATTACCTGCCTGGCTTTGTCCTGCCCCTCCCCTCTTCCAGTTTTCTTCCCCTGCCCCCCTCCTCTACAATCAGTCTGAAAAAGGGTTCTGATCAAAAACATTACCCATCCATGTTCTCCAGAGATGATGCCCTACCTGTTGAGTTAGTCCAGCACTTTGTGTCTTTTTGAATGGTGATGAGGCAGCATTGTGTCTTTTTTTGTAAACCGCCATCTGCATTTCCTTGTTTCTACCCTAAATATTCAGTTCCTCCATCACTGATCCAATGTTGCTGCAGAGCATTCCACACACATTTTCAATCTTCAGACTTCTGTAAAACATCGACCCAGTCCCTACCTACCACCAAGCAAAATAAAGGCAGCAAGTCCTTGCAATACCACCACCTATAGGCTCAACTACAAGTCGCACAGCAACCAGAATTGGAAATAACTTACAGTTCCTTTATTACCATTGAGTCTGAATCCAGAGTTCCTAACGGAACAACACTGTGAAAATACCTTCACCGGAAGGATGTGGTGGTTCAAAAACATGGTTCAAAGTGGGGATAGATAATGCCCCTGTCCCACTTAGGAAACCTCTGGAGACTTTGCGCCCCACCCAAGGTTTCCGTGCGGTTCCCGAAGGTTGCAGGTGGTTGCCGATGGTTGCAGGTAGTGGAAGCAGGTAGGGAGACTGACAAAAACCTCCGGGAACCGCACGGAAACCTTGGGTGGGGCACAAAGTCTTCAGAGGTTTCCGTTCAGGTTTCCTAAGTGGGACAGGGGCATAACAAGTAAAGTAGTAGTAAATTTATTCATATAGCACGTTTAAATCAACTCGCGTTGAGACCAAAGTGCTTTACATAGAAAAAAATAATTAAGCTTCCGTACATCCATAGAAAAATTAAAATTAAGAAAAATGACACAACATATTGTACAATTCAACACAAACATCCCCCCATAACAGAATTAAAAAATGTCCACTGTGGGGAAGGCATCAGAAAGTTCAGTCCTCTCCCTCTGTGATCACCCGAGGTGGGGGCCTATTTGTGGCCTCCGCAGCCAGTCCGATGTTTTCAGGCCCTCTTGCCAGAAAGCTGGAATGCCGGCATCGGGTGAACACTCCTCGGCGGCTTGGAAATGTCTGGAGGAGTGGCTGAGAAATCTGCCGAGAAATCCTAGGCTAATCCGCATCCCCCAGATAACAAAAAAGAACTGAAGAAATAATTCTCATGGGGCACTTCTAATCTCCGCAATACTCAGGACATGAAATGTGGTAAACAGCTGTGTGGGCAACTAGAGTTATGGCAAAACGTTGCCAATTATGTTTTCCGCTTGTGCAGCAAGAAACTGAGGGATGCACAGACCATGAGAAATTGGTGAAAAAAACATAAGAGGAGGAGGCAAAGAAAATTATAGATAAGAATGTAATGCATGATAATGAGGAGAAAGTGAGCAGCCTCAGAAATGAACATTTACAAAACCACACAGATCATGGAAACATGAAATTAAAACAGAACATGTTGGAAGCACTCTTCAGGCCAGGCAGCATTTGCCGAAAGACAAAAATATTAATGTTTCAGGTTGAAGTTCCTTCATCAGGACTAGGACAGCAACATAGTGTAAGGGCAGAGAAGGCAGAGAGGGCAATGGGTAGAACCATATACATGTCTGTAATAGAATGAAGAAATGGAGCCATTAAATGGGCCATTAAGCTCCTTTCATTGTGTAATGTGTTATTAATATTGTAAGGTCTCTGTGATGTTGTGAAGTTTCGCCTACTGGGACATGGTAAGCAGGCTGGAATATACAAATTAAATTAAAAGGAAAGCGAGCAATGACAAGCCAGTCGTGATATAAGCAGAAAGAAAAGGAAAATTAACTGAAGCTGGAGAATCCAAATATTGACTCATTCAGAAGTGTAGTGAAAAAAATGAGATGCTGTTCCTTGAACATACTTCTAACAGAGGTGACAGAAATAGGTCAGAGGGAGAATGGGATGCCTAACTAAAATGGCAAGCAACTGGAAGATCAGGATCACTCCTGCAGACTGACTTCCCCACAAAGCGGTAGGCAGCGCGACTCTCGTCAGCAGCGGCCTCTGCAGCCCGTCTGCGTTTTTATTATTTTTTGTCTATGTTTTTATGTAGTTTTTGTTATTTTTTGTTGGGGTGTGTGTGTGTGGGAGGGAGGGGGTAACTTTTAATCTCTCCCTGCACGGGAGACCCGACCTTTTCTTTGTCGGGTCTCCGTTGTTGTTGGGGCTGCAATGAGGAGCGGCCTCCAACAGGAGAAGACCGGGGTCTGGTGCCGACGACTCACCTCACCGTCGCGGAGCTGGCCGAGTCTAGAGCGGGTGGAGCGGTGGTGGAGCGCTGCTGCTGCTGCGGCCCGACCTCCGGAGATTCGGAGGCCGCAACTTCGGGTCTGGTGGACGGCGGCACCGGGAGCCTGCGGGAGCCGAGACCGCTTTTCAGGGCTCCCGCAATGGCGACTTCTCCCGCCCGTGTTGCGGGGTCGAAGAGCTCCTGGAGCGGGGCCTCACAGCACCGCCCCGCGCGGCTTGGAATGGCCGCGGGACTCTGCGAGCGCACGCCGGGGGCTCTAACACCAAGAACCCGGTGTGCGATCTTGCATCACCCGTCGTGGCTTTAATGGCCGCGGGACAATCACCATCGCCAGCCGGGGACTTTGACTTTGACTCTGGCATCAGGGGGGGGGGGGGGGGTGAGTGCAGTGGAGAGGTAAGTTTTTTTTGGCCTTCCATCACAGCGATGTGATGGATGTTTATGTAAATTATGTTGTGTCTTGGGTCTATTTGTTTGTAATGTATGGCTGCAGAAACATCATTTCGTTTGGACCTCAAGGGGTCCAAATGACAAATAAATTGTATCTTGTATCTTGTATCTTGTAAAGTCATCACCCAATCTGTATTTAGTTTCTCAAATATATAGGGTCCCATGTTGTGAATACAGAATGTAGTGTGCTGGACTACAAAAAAGTGGAAGTAAATCACTGCCTTAACTAGAAAGATTGTTTAGGTTTCAGGATGGTAGATGGGAAGAGGTAAAAGGCAGGATTTGTGCCTCTTGTGGTTGGAAGGGAAAGTGCCATAGATGGGGAGCAGTGACTTAGGATGGAGGTCAGACGAGGACTACTTGAAGGGAGTGTAGTGATCCTTTCAAAAAGTTGAAAGGGGAGGAAATGAGAATATGTTTGGGTGCTTCCAACAAGATAATGTTCAGAGAACTGAGTAGTACTTCAAACTAGTAATTGGTGGGAATGTCATCTGAAAATAAACTTCCTCACCTTAAGGATTTACATGAAATTGTTAAAAGTTTTAGAAGCAGCATAATTGGTAGTCTGCATTATGAAAAAGATAGACATACATTCACTCTTCATTTAGAAACATTGCTCCTAAATAACCTTTCTACCACATTGGGATAGCTTTACTTTTCTAGTGTTATTTGATTGATTTTGGAGAAAGACAAAAAAAAAAGCATTTTTTCATTTTGTGTACATAATTTGTACAGAAGATACACTTCTTCAGAGAATCGCAAATAAAAACTATGTCATGCAATTTAGAATCGGCAAGTGAAAACCACAGAAATACAGTATGTCTGACAATGTGACGTTCTTAACTTTGATCTGCATCAGCCTGTATTTCAAATAAATTGTGGGAGAATTCATAGGTTCTGCAAATTGCAGTAGGTCAGCAAACTAATCACAGAATGTCTATTTGCAATGCAAGCCAAACAGCAATGAGCAAGCCGTAAAATAATTGAAGATATTTTAAGGATAGCTCAAAATGACTGCATGATAATATTGTTAAGAATATGGGATTACTTTAATTGAACATTTTTTAAATCATGCATTATATGTGAAATAATTGGACACAAAAGGACATGCCTTCATGAAAACAATTCTGGCAAATCTTTTATTTTTCTCTATTTGCAAAATGTTAAAACATATTAATCAAGTTTTTCCCACTCAAGATTTCCCACTCTCGCATATACTCAAATATAGATGCCTGAAAATTGGATCCATTAGCACACATTTGTGATTTGCAAATTACACCAAAAAACAATTTAGCCCAGGTGATATTGTGCATGCAATCATTTCTGGGTGAAATCATGCTTACTAGGCAATTCATGCACAATTTATCTCATCCACCTGAGAAATTTCTCAACAGACATACAGCTAATAACCTTGCTCGTTGCACATAACACTTTTTGTCTCCTGTTGGCATAAACTGCAGCTTTTATTTGTAACCGATGACCATCCTTGAACTGTCACATTGGAACTAAGAGGATATTGTCCTTTTTTTGTTGCATGTATGCGTATTTACAGTACACACTGCTGACATTGGGGGACCCAATTGGGCGGGTTCAGAACTGGCAGAAAGCTGATCAAACACCGTCAAGTTCAGGGTGTCATTCTTGCAGTATTCAGTTGGTGAGAGACTCATTCAATGCTGTTGGCACCACTGGCGGTAGGTCTGCCAATTACAGGCCACGTGGGGTGTGTTCAGGTCAAGAGATAAAACATACCGTCAGTCTGCGGAGCTTCCATCTGGCACAGAGATCCTTCCCAAGAGAGAATAGACAATAGACAATAGACAGTAGGTGCAGGATTCGGCTATTCTGCCCTTCAAGCCAGTACCGCCGTTCACTGTGATCATGGCTAATCATCCACAATCAGTACCCCGTTCCTGCCTTCTCCCCATATCCCCTGTCTCTGCTATCTTTATTGTCACATTGACACACAAATATGCAGGGAACGGAGAGATTTGGCACATATGGAGGGTGATTGGATTAGTTTAAGTAGGCATCATGTTTGGCACAGATATCATGGGCCAAACTGTGTTGTATGTTTCATGTAACAGCTACATGCAGCCGAACTAACACATATCTCCATCTCTCTTTTTAAATTATTATGATGAAGATTATTACAGTTGCCAGCTATTGTAACTTACCAATGTAGATATGTTTGTAGAAATGTTTCAAATTTCTTGGAGTTACTTTCATTTATTTGTCAGCAATCATTCACACTTATAGGAGCATTCTGTTCCTCAGTATTACAAAGAATATTCTTTGTCATGAAAAACATCCCTAGGACGGCAATTGGAGATGTCTTTAACTCCCTATGAGGAAACAATTACTAAGGCAATGGGAGACTGCCTTTGAACTTGAAGAGTGAAATGAGTATCGATTTTTGGAAGTTCATAGCATGTTATTATGCTCATTAAAGCCACAATCAATGAACAGATTGACTGAAATAAGTGCAGTGCTCTATAAGACCAGTGAGAAAGACAGAAGATAATAAATATCATTAAATTCAAATCTAGCTTGTCTATCGTGCTCACACAGATTTTTGTCACACTTGTGCACTTATGGAATAAGTGGAAGGTTGGAATATTGGCTCTTTTTATAATAGTACATGCTTCATTTATTATATATCCAAAAAATGAGTTGCTGCTCCAGAAATAATGGAATTTATTAAATTTGCCTTTTGTTCACGTCATGTGGCATTAGCAATATCAGTCAACTGCTACGGAAGATTTTAGAAAATAACACCTTATTAGCAAATTATCATGTTGGTTGTACTGTTGCTTGCCTATTCCGAGTACCCATTTTGACCCTGACCAACGGTGCTATCTTCTCCTCCTGCAAAAGTCTCCTCTAGATGTCTGTTTCCTCTAAAGTCATACTGGTAGGTTAATATGTTGTGAACACTGCCCAGTCCATCGCAGGTACTCACCTAGCCACCATCAAAGGGATTTACAGGAGTCACTGGCTCACAAAGGCAGCCAGCATCATCAGAGACCCACACCACCCTGTCCACACACTCATTTCATTCCTGCCATCTGAAGATGCCTGAAAACTGTAATATCCAGGTTCAGAAACATCTTCTTCCCTGTCGATATTAGGCTATAAAGAAGAAGGGTCTCGACCCGAAAAGTCATCCGTTCTTTCTCTCCAATGCTGCAAGTCCTGCTGAGCAACTGCAGCATTTTGTATCTATCTTCGATATAAAGAATACAACCTCCAAATGAGCTCTTAAATACATAGACTTGGGGGCATTGGTTTTACCTTATTGCACTGTTATTGTTTGTTTGTTTGTTTGTTTTCATGTGTGTGTATGTAGGCGTATGCATGTATACAGAAACTTTTTCTCATTTATTATATTGTTTACAGAGTTTACATATTCTGTTGAGCTGCGGCAAGAAAGACTTTCATTGCTCTGTCCGGGACATCTATACCATTACTAAAACTCTCATCTTGACCACTTCCGTTTTTTTTTTAATTTGTGCAAAAACAGTACCCTTTATCGATGACCGATGTACACTTAGAAAATAGTTTATGCCTTTATTCTGCAGACTATTATCTAAATGGTGGCCGACTAGGAAAAGGGGAGATACAGCGAGACCTGGGTGTCATGGTACACCAGTCATTGAAAGTAGGCATGCAGGTGCAGCAGGCAGTGAAGAAAGTGAATGGTATGTTAGCTTTCATAGCAAAAGGATTTGAGTATAGGAGCAGGGAGGTTCTACTGCAGTTGTGCAGGGTCTTGGTGAGACCACACCTGGAGTATCGCGTACAGTTTTGGTCTCAAAATCTGAGGAGGGACATTATTGCCATAGAGGGAGTGCAGAGAAGGTTCACCAGACTGATTCCTGGGATGTCAGGACTGTCTTATGAAGAAAGACTGGATAGACTTGGTTTATACTCTCTAGAATTTAGGAGATTGAGAGGGGATCTTATAGAAACTTACAAAATTCTTAAGGGGTTGGACAGGCTAGATGCAGGAAGATTGCTCCCGATGTTGAGGAAGTCCAGGACAAGGGGTCACAGCTTAAGGATAAGGGGGAAATCCTTTAAAACCGAGATGAGAAGAACATTTTGCACACAGAGAGTGGTGAATCTGTGGAACTCTCTGCCGCAGAGGGTAGTCGAGGCCAGTTCATTGGCTATATTTAAGAGGGAGTTATATGTGGCCCTTGTGGCTAAGGGGATCAGAGGGTATGGAGAGAAGGCAGGTACGGGATACTGAGTTGGATGATCAGCCATGATCATATTGAATGGCGGTGCAGGCTCGAAGGGCCGAATGGCCTACTCCTGCACCTAATTTCTATGTTTTTATGTTTCTATCTCCAAGGACTTTAAATGGGGCCATCTTCGACTCCACAGTCAAAAAAGGCACAACAGAGGATGTACTTCCTGCAGCAGCAGAGGAAGCACAATCTGCCACAGGCAATTCTATGCTGCCATCGTAGAGTCTGTCCTCACCTTCGCCATCATGGTCTGGTTTGGCTCAGCCACCAAGCACGACATCCGGAGGCTGCAGCGAATCATCTGATCAGCTGAGAAGATTACTGGCTGCAACCTTCCCCATTGACGAATTGTACACTGCAAGGGCCAGGAAGCGAGCAGGTAAGGTCATCTCTGACCTCTCTCACCCTGGCCACAAACTCTTTGAATCACTTCCCTCTGGAAGGCGACTCCGGACTGTCAAAGCTGCCACAGCCAGACATAAAAACAGATTTTTTTCCCCACGAGTAGTAGCTCTACTCAATAACCAAAAATCTGTAGCCTTCATTTGCTCTGGTATTTTATTTATTTCACATGTTTAATCGATAATGTTTTATTATTAATGTTTCACGGAACCATTTCTTACCTGGGATCGAGGCTCCAACCTTTACCTGTGTAATTTAACATCAAGGGCTCACAGTCTCGGGTTGAGGCCGAGCTGCAAAAGCCGCACAACGTTCGATTAGCCCTGACATGGGCTGAGATCCCCCCCCCCCCCCCCCCGATGCTAACTATGGGAGTAAGATCATCCCGTCAATGGAAGTTTAGAAGCCTCCAACCACTGGATGACAAATAAGGGAGAGATGGAACTTTCTTTTGCCTTCCATCACAGTGAGGAATGTGGAGGAGTCACTGTGGTGGAAGTTTATGTTAAAATGTATTTTGTGTGTTCTGTTGCTTTTTATTGGTATGACTGCATGGACAATTAAATTGCTTGTACGTTGCAAAACGTGCTTGGCTAATGAAGTATGATTATGATTAAAATTATTTTCATCACCAATTGCTGCCTTGACTTTCAATCTTTATTTCACTATCTCTTACTGAAAGTTTGTCTTGAAAATCTGGGGTGACATAGAAACATAGAAACATAGAAATATAGAAATTAGGTGCAGGAGTAGGCCATTCGGCCCTTCGAGCCTGCACCGCCATTCAATATGATCATGGCTGATCATCCAACTCAGTGTCCCGTACCTGCTTTCTCTCCATACCCTCTGACAATGGAGACTGGGCTGGGAGGGGTAGAGAGGTTCCAATACCAGGGCACGCAAATTGAAAGCTGCCCCTGCATGGCGTACAGCGCCCAACATTAACTGAAATGTTCCAACGGTAATTGAAATCTTTGTAATCACAACACACAATACTCTTAGCTTGCCACGACTGTTCCCTGCTGTTAATCTCCAACAAGGCCTTTAAGTATGAAGAAGCAATTTGTGGATATTGTTACAACTCCACAGATAAATAATTCACCTGACTCATTCAGGTCATGAGCCAGCTGACAAGCTCTCATTCCAGTGGGGTTTGATGTACTGTTGTTTTCTTTAGTTGATTTACACTTCACAAATCAACATAAAGAAATAAAACATGTAACAGTATCGCACAGGAACAGTACCTTCAGCCGATAATGTCCATGCTTAAAATTATGCCAAGTCTCCTCTTCCTGCAAATCCACATCCTTCCACTCCCTGCAGAGCCATGTGCATATTTAAAAGCCACAAATGCTATTATCATTATCTGAATGCCATTATCGTATCTGTAAGTGGAGATCCCATAGTGGAGGAAATAGCCCTTTGCATGTTTCGCCCAGTGGAAAACCTTGGTCTGTTCATGAGGCAGAGAACCACTAAACTATAGCAGACAATGGGTGATGCACTGACAAGGCCCTCTTGCCCATCGTCGTCCTCTCACTCACTCCCTTCCGCTCACCTTACATCCAGCCCTCATCATCATCCACCCCCCCCCCCCCCCCCCATAATACAGTCATCCCACTGGATTCATCTTCCCACCTACTGCTCACCCCTCTCCTCTCCTCCTCTCATCCTCTCCCTCTGTTGATTCCATCTGCTTCCACCCATCCTTATTCAGCTGCGTTCTTCACCTCTCTTTCCTCTCATATTCCCGAATGTACAGCCTTTTGTTCTCCACATCACCTCTGTTGCTAATTCTACCCATTACCTCACCCACAGGCTGTTATTTTCAATATGTCATCACCTGTATAGAATGAATGATTGAATGACTGAATGCATGTATGAATGAATGAATGAATGAATGAATGATTGATTGAATGATGAATGAATGAATGAATGAATGATGAATGAATGAATGATGAATGAATGGATGAATGAATGATGATGAATGAATGAATGAATGATGAATGAATGAATGAATGATTGAATGAATGATTGAATGAATTGAATGAATGATTGAATGAATACGTTTATTGTCATTGCACAATACTGTCCAACGAAATTCCATTACAACTCCTCCAGTTAAAAAAAATACAAACACAATAAAATAGCACCCATCACTTGCTTGTTCTTGATCCACAACCTCGTCCCACCCCATCCCCATCACTTGTTAACACTGGCTACATCCTGTCTACTCTTTCACTCGAGATGAAAGTCTTGACCTGAAATGTTGACTATTCTTTTCCCTCCGCAGATGATGCCTGATCTATAAGAGCAGGGAGGTTCTACTGCAGTTGTACAGGGTCTTGGTGAGACCACACCTGGAGTATTGCGTACAGTTTTGGTCTCCTAATCTGAGGAAAGACATTCTTGCCATAGAGGAAGTACAGAGAAGGTTCACCAGACTGATTCCTGGGATGTCAGGACTTTCTTATGAAGAAAGACTGGATAGACTCGGCTTGTACTCGCTAGAATTTAGAAGATTGAGGGGGGATCTTATAGAAACTTACAAAATTCTTAAGGGGTTGGACAGGCTAGATGCAGGAAGATTGTTCCCGATATTGGGGAAGTCCAGAACTAGGGGTCACAGTTTAAAGATAAGAGAGAAGTTTTTTAGGACCGAGATGAGAAAATCATTTTTTACACAGAGAGTTGTGAATCTCTGGAACTCTCTGCCACAGAAGGTAGTTGAGGCCAGTTCATTGGCTATATTTAAGAGGGAGTTATATGTGGCCCTTGTGGCTAAAGGGATCAGGGGGTATGGAGAGAAGGCAGGGACAGGATACTGAGTTGGATGATCAGCCATGATCATATTGAATGGCGGTGCAGGCTCAAAGGGCCGAATGGCCTACTCCTGCACCTATTTTCTATGTCTATGTTTCTATGACCAGCTGAGTACCTGTAGCTTCTCTCCTTTTGTTGTTACAGGTTTCTCCATTCTTGGCTGTTGGGCAATGAGATCTCTGTTTGATTATCCCAGTGAAGTTACTATGGCAATGCCATGTAATGACCGGTTTGCGACAGACTAACATCCTGCCTCTCAAGGGCCACCAAGAGAAAAATTATAAATATAGCTGTGCTGGATTATGTCCACTCAAAGCCCAGCATAAATTGGAAGATACCTATCTAGCTTTTGTAATTAATAAATAGTCAGATTCCTAAAACTTGTGGATGATCCTGATTTACATAATTAAATAGCTCCCTGCCAGCTTCAATCAGGTGTCCTGTTCCATCCATGCTTTAAAATATCATCAAAATACTTAGTTTTGAAACAGTAAAGAAAATGTTTCAATGTCCTCAATCAACTAAAGACTTTTAGTTCTTCAAACAAGAAAAAGGTAAGAAAAGTAATCATCCTCAGAACTTCCATGATTCATATTCCAGTGAATAGCAAAACCAGAAAGGCAGATTATTATCTAAATGGTGTCAAGTTAGGAAAAGGGGAAGTACAACAGGATTTGGGAGCCCTTGTTCATCAGTCAATTAAAGTAAGCATGCAGGTTCAGCAGGCAGTGAAAAAAGTGAATGGCATGTTGGCCTTCATAACAAGAGGAGTTGAATATAGGAGCAAAGAGGTCCTCCTGCAGTTGTACAGGGCCCAAGTGAGACCACACTTGGAGTATTGTGTACAGTTTTGGTCCCCTAATTTGAGGAAGGACATTTTTGCTATTGAGGGAGTGCAGCTTAGGTTCACAAGGTTAATTCCCGGGATAGAGGGACTGTCATATGCTGAGAGAATGGAGCAGCTGGGCTTTTATATTCTGGAATTTAGAAGGGTGGGGTGGGAGATTGCAACCTTCACGTGGTCCGCCCTGTTTCAACGAATGCAATCAACCCGGCGTGCACTTTCAAATAAGATCAAATAGAACAAGTTGTCCTACAACTTTAGGCTGTGCACGCCATACGCAAGAAGAAGAAGAATATAGAAGGATGAGAGGGCATTTTATTGAAACATATAAGATTATTAAGAGTTTGGACATGCTAGAGGCAGGAACCATGTTCCTGATGTTGGGGGAGTCCAGAACCAGGGGCCACAGTTGAAGAATAAGGGGTAAGCCATTTAGAACGGAGATGAGGAAACACTTTTTCACACAGAGGGTTGTTGTGATTCTCTGCCTCAGAGGGAATTGTCTCTGATACCTCAAGAGAGAGAGTGCGGTGTCAGGGGAACGTGGGAATGGGCCAGTTCAGCCATGATCTCATGGATACTTTCAACGGCCTACTCCTGATTGTCTATTGATGAAAAACAAATAGTTTCTAATTGAAATCTCTTCAAACAGTAAGTTGATATAACATAATTGCCTAGAGTCCTTAATGATAAAACATGAAGCAGCCAGATAATCGTGGGAATTCATTATATTTTACAAAACATTATAATGCCTCATTGACCTTCACACTACATATTAATGAAATCCGTAATAGAGTCCACTAGTCATTCTCCAGCAGTAACAATTTCCTGATACTTGTACAAGAACCAACACAGGATGAAGAATCGAGTTAGTTGCTGGTGTAACAATTGATGCACCCATGGAGAATTCCTCGGATTAATATTATATAGCAATGTTACAAAATTTTGAGATTTAAAAAATCAAGTCGGTAATTTATTCCATCAGATAAAGCATAAAAAGAAGTTTAATTTGACACCTAATTCACTTTCGTATCTCAAGTATTTAAAAAGGTATGGCCATTTTCATAAACAGTCTTGTTCCCTATTGACTATGGACATAACAAAAAATGATCATGTCTAGTTATTTGTTCCTTAATGAATAAAACATGAAGCAGCCAGTTAATATATCTGTAAACATCAGCATTTCATTATATTTTACATGATTAACGTTTTAAATAGCCGCAGGGGTCAAATAATATTCATAAATAATTCACAATAAAATCATTAAAATATTCACAAACATTATAATGCCTCATTGACCTTCATTGTCATGTCTACATATTAATGAAATAATAAATGATTAACGTAATAGAGTGCTCACTAGTCTCATTTACATTAATTTATAGGCCAAATGGAAGGAAGCAGTGTTCAATTGCAATTTCCTCAGCTTTCTATGGGATCCTGTTGTAGAACGTTCACAGGATTTGTGCCTCAAACCAGAAAAATACTGCGGGATATAAAGAGCCCAAAATGAGCTAATCGAGTTACAGGGTTTTAAGAAGCCCCTAAAAATAAAGGTACATACTTTAAATAAAACCCTGGGGATGCGAGACCCGGGTTTAGAGAATTTTTCGACTATAACTATTATACAAGGCCATAAAAATTAATAATACCTTTTGCGACGGGGACTTTCAGCGATTTTTCGTTAATGATTTACTAGGCTGAACATTTTCGATTGCAACAGCCTAGTAAAAATCGCGTTTTAAACCCGCCCCCTCTAAACGGCGCCAAAATCACACACACAGGGTGGGGCAGATTCTCAGCCACGATTCAGGTAGGTTTTGTAACATACCTTATTTACTATGAAATCATTCATGATTTTATGAGAAGCAGAATACAGCTCTTCCCACAAGCTCGAGGATTCCGAAGCAATTTTAGCCTATGAAGTGTTTCTGAAAAAGTAACCAATAGAATGTAAGCGCACATGACAAAAACTTTATGAAGTAAAGTTATGAGGTAACAATGAGGTAAATGCAGAAAATAACTACTTAAGCAATGATACTGTAGAAAATAGACAATAGACAATAGGTGCAGGAGTAAGTCATTTGGCCCTTCAAGCCAGCACCGCCATTCAATGTGATCATGGCTGATCACCCAAAATCAGTACTCCATTCCTGCCTTCTCCCCATATCCCCTGACTCCGCTATCTTCAAGAGCCCTATCTAGCTCTATCTTGAAAGTATACAGAGAGCTGGCCAGCACCGCCTTCTGAGGCAGAGAACTCCACAGACTCACAACTCTCAGTGTGAAAAAGTGTTTTGTCATCTACGTTCTAAATGGCTTACCCCTTATTCTTAAACTGTGGCCCCTGGTTCTAGACTCCCCCAACATCGGGAACATGTTTCCTGCCTCTAACATGTTCAAACCCTTAATCTATATTACTAAATCTCTGATCTTGATCGCTTTTGGCCGACTGTGCTACGATTTCCGAGAGAACGCCGCCACCTATGGCCGTCATTTTTGGCCACCTCGCTCAGAGCCCCCCTCCGCCGTATGAGTGCAGAGGATTTGTTCCATCGATGAAAAATGAGAGAGATATTAATGTTTTTACAAATTTCCCCAATCTCTCTGCTGCCCCCGCTGGCGGCAGGGGGAGAGACTATAAAACCAGGAAGTGTCGTGCCTCTCTCAGTGTCTGCCAGACCAGGAAGCGAGAAGGTCACGGCTCTCTGAGCTGCGAATAACACTGAAGGCACATCTACTCCATGGTGAGTCCCCTCGATGCGGATGTAAAGTGACTGCAGCCCTTTTTTAACAAGTTTGTGTTCACAAAATGAATTTTAGTTGTCTGGTGTCTGCAGCCCAATTGTTTGCCTCTCCTTTTTGACAAGTTTGTGTTCTCAAAATGAATTTTGGTTGTCGGGTGCCCTCCCGTGTGATGCTGGGACCCAACAGGTCCCACTTAGTCTAGTAATCTTTTATGTTACAATAAGATACCCTCTCATCCTTCTAAATTTCAGAGTATACAAACCCAGCCGCTCCATTGTCTCAGCATATGATAGTATACTTGATGAATATGTGTAAGACTGGACAGTTCTGGCCTTAAGCCAATTGGACCAATTGCTCGCAATTGAGCCCTGCGCCTAAGGGGGTCCCGCGCCAGTGTAATCTACTCTCGGCTCAGATAGATCTTCCCCGGGTGGAGGGGGGAGAGAGATGTGGAGAGAGAGTAGAGGGGTGGAGGTGGAAGAAAGGGTTAGACTGGGAGGGGGGGTTGAGGGGGAATGGAAAAGGGGGAGAGGGGGATGTGGGTCATTCCGTCACACTCCTGGGGCAGCACTCCTGCCCCTCCAGTCGCCGTGCTTCACGCACACAGCCCTGGCTCTACTCCTCTCTCTCCCCGTAGAAACACGGTGAACAATACAGAGAGGACCGGGCCGGGGGTTGGAGCAACGTTTACAAACTTCGGCCTCAGCTCACACCCGTCCGCCCGGATCCCGGCATCCGCTCCCGCCACTGGCCCTCTCCCTCCCTTCCCTTCTTCCCTCCCTCCCTTCTCTCCATCCCTCCCTCCTTCCTCTCTCTCTTTTCCCTTCTCTCCTTCCCTCTCTCCCTTCTTTCTCTCCTTCCCTCCCTCCCTTCTTTCTCTCCTTCCCTCCTTTCTCTCTACTTCCCTTCTTGTGTTCCTCCTTTCTCTCCTTCCCTCCCCCACACACACACACATATAACATGCAGACAACTAACACACACACATCACGCACAGATAACTAAAACACACACAAATAACACACGCACAAATAACACACAACTAAAACACACAAACACACACACACACAACACACACACACACACACACACACACACACACACACACACACACACACACACACACACACACACACACACACACACACACACACACACACACACACACACACACACACACACACACACACACACACACAACTAAGTTAGGATAGGGTAGAAGCCCAAAGGGTAGGATGGGCTGTAGCCCAAAATCTAATGCCTGGGCTGGTTTTTTAGCCACTAGTTATTGGTTTTCCATAATCTAGTTAATTAAATTACTTTTTTTTTTAATTTCACAGTCACTAAAACAAGTGGTATTGTAACTATGTACTTTTCAGAGGTGATCTACACATATTGTTTGTTACTTGTAGGCTTACATGCATGCGATTTTATATTAAAATATATCTTAGATCTGCTTGGTCCATTAACTCGCAGGCACTTTTTAAGCACACATTTAGAGACATGAAGTCTATAATAGACTTTACTTATATTTCTATGATTCTACTTACCTTTGGATGGGAACCTGGGGCTCACCAAAATTGTTCCCAATTGGGCCCCGCAGCTCCTAAGGCCGGCCCTGAGACTGGAGACATGTTCTGGGTGGTGGTAGTGACATACAGGTCTGTAAGGTGAGGAGGGCTGAAATTCAATGGATCAATTGCAAAACACAGCACCCCCTGCATTGTGGCACCCATCAGTGCTGCCCAACTGCCAGTCCAGATTTGCAAAAGAAAACAATTGATGGAATATGGTGACTATTCTAGGTCATTCAATGAAAGGTAAGCAGGACATTACTTTCCCTGCATATTATAATTTTCTATAAAATGATTGTGAAATAATTTTGCATAAAGAAAAATAGCGTAGCTGACATAATTTCTGACATCTACACATTCAAAACCAATGTAGACATTAAAGTTACTGCTCAATTCTCAATTGGGTGATATGATATTCCTCATTAATGTAGATAGCATTAAAAACTGGACATTGGCATGACTTTGTGGTTCAGACCAATATAAGCCAGATGCCAACCTACAGCCAAGACAATAACCTTCCCCTCAATGTCAGGAAGGAAAAGGAGATCGTGCTTGACTTCAGGAAACGAAGCAGTGGGCACGCATACATTTGTGGCACCGAAGTAAAGATGGTAAAACCCTTCAAG
This sequence comes from Leucoraja erinaceus, assembly GCF_028641065.1. Lineage (NCBI taxonomy): Eukaryota > Metazoa > Chordata > Chondrichthyes > Rajiformes > Rajidae > Leucoraja > Leucoraja erinaceus. The sequence goes on from NC_073380.1 coordinate 105,914,236, forward strand.
TTTCTTGGAATAATATCACCAGCAATTTGTCCTGCCATATCGAACATATGGCCAAGAAACCATAGCAACACCTCTACTTCCTTATTGGGCTTATGAAGTTCGGCATGTCCCCAACAAACCTTGCCAAATTCTACAGATGCGCTGGCGAGGGCATTTTATCAGGATGCATCATAGCCTAATTTGGGAACAGATCTAACCAAAATTGCAAGAAAATGCAGAGTTGTGGAGGTAGCTCATTCCAGCACTAAAACCAACCTCCATTGACTCCATCGACACTTCAAGCTGCCTCGGCAAGGCCACCAGCATAATACAGGACCAGTCTCACCAAATCACTCCATCTTCTCCCCTCCCATCAAGCAAGAAGGACAGATGTTTTAAAATGCATACCTACGGATTCCGTTTCTTTCCTGCTGTTATCAGGCAAGTGAAGAGTTCTTTCGTCAGCTATAGCGTGATCCTAAAATCCCATCTACCTCATCAGAGACCTTTGAACTATCTTTAATCTGACTTATTTGGACTTTATCTTGCAATAATATTGTACCCTTTATCCTATATCTAAGCACTGTGTACAGCTTGATTGTAATCATGTATAGTCTCTTCATTGACTGGAGAGCATGCAAACAAAAGCTTGTATGGTACAAAAACTTGATACATGTGATAATAATGAAATAAACTAGACTAAACTAAGAGAAATTTGGAGCTGGCATATTTAGGGCAACATATTTCCATTCTGGCTGCAAAATGATAATTACTCAGTTTTTAGTACTTCTCTGCTGAAAGTTTAGCTAGACAAGAATTTTAATTTATTCCACTGGAAGTTGATTTATTTTGGAAAATTTAAAAAAAAAACATGTTTTCTCTGTCTTTTATTTCATAAATGGAAGCACAATGTAGTTAAATGCATAAAGCTGCCAAAGAACCACTTTAAAAAAAATCTGTTGCATGTTTCCCCCGATATGTTAAGTGGCTCTTGTTCATCTATCCTTGGTTTGCTTTAGCTCCTCATTTTCCCAAAGAATGCAATTCAAAATACTTTTAATTGGTTATAAATCATTCCGTAGTTTCATCTGCATCCCTCTGAAGAACCCAGATTCTCCAGTCTTGCCAATTGGAGCTTCATCCTTATACATCTCCTCTTTCTCCACAAAAGGCTCCATAAAAACTAACTCTTTAACCCACATAAAAAAAAGTCCTCCTTGACTAATTGTCTGTATTTTTTTGTGGAAAGAGACAGAAAGGCTGTTCAGCCAATTAAATGTTATTGAAGTGTAGCCACTCAAGCAGCAAAATTCAGCAGTCAATTTGTGCAGAGCAATCTTGCTCAACAAAAAGATAATGAACAAATAATCTGTTTTCATTGATGTTGATTAAGGAATAAATATTGACCAGGACAGCAGAAGCAGTGGTCAAACTGTTCTTTGATATGGTGCCAGAGCATATTCTATTTCAATCTGAAAGAACAGGTGGAACTTCAATTTAACATCTCACCCTCAGTTCTGCACAGTAAATCAGTCCAGGATTTTTTGTGCTCATACCTATGTGAATTTTTGAACACGGTCAGTTTTTCAGAGCCCCGCGCGATGTCGGGACCAGCTCCGCACAATTCCATACGGGTGCGCAGCGTCAAGACGCTGCATACGGCGTCGTGACGTGCGTACGACGCCCCGCGAGGCCGTACGGCTCAATCAACCATGTTAGGTCGCGCTTGCCGCATGGAGTCGCATGCTCGTGAGACAGGCCCTTTAGGTCGCGCTTGCCTCATGGAGTCGCATGCTCGTGGTACAGGCCCTTAACAATTAACTCATGGCTGACGTGCAGATATCATAGAGTGGCTTATTTTTTACGTTAAAATGCTGTACCAAAGCAACTTATTTTTAAAAGGGAGTGATTGGCAGATCTTTTTCGTGACAGGATGGCTGTGACCAGTAGGAATGTGGTCTCGTGCTTTTCTATACTATACATTAATGAATGATTGATACTTCAATATGGGAGATATTACAAAGATGTTTGCAGATAATGTAAAAAGTTGTGCATGAGATTACAACGAGGAGAAAAGGTTTGGAGCGTGGGGAGATTTTGATGGTCCGTTGGGCTGTCAATTGTCAAATGGAATTTAATCCAGTAAGATGTGTGATAAAGCATTTAGTCAGTGGCAACATACACGTAAACCACAGCTTGAGTAGGGGGTTACCATATTACTTCAAGTTACAATATTAGAGTAAAGATGTGATTACTCTGGAAATGGTGCAGATGTAACTAGCAATGGAAGATGTTAGATTTGAGTAAACATTGGATAGTTTGGCGCATATTAGGCTGAAAATGACCCAATGAGGTATAAAAGGGGTGGTATAATGGCACAGCAGTAGAGTTACTGCCTTATGGGCCTGCTCCACTTAGACGATTTTTCAGCGGACTGCCGGCAACAGTTGCCTGCAAAACTGGGAACTGGAACGGCGACTGTCAGAGTGGAACACACACACACACACACACAACACATTGCAAAGGCGGGGGCCAGGGCAAGCGGGGGGAGCGCTGTCTGAAATTCACACAGTGCAAAGCCAAGGTGATACAGACACATCGCAATGAACAGGAAGGTTGGCGCTGTAATTAAGACGGCTAGCACAATGTACTATAAGTCCTTTAAAAGAAGGGAGAGAAGGGGGGGGAGAACCATATAACATATAACCATATAACAATTACAGCATGGAAACAGGCCATCTCGGCCCTACAAGTCCGTGCCAAACAACTTTTTTTCCCCTTAGTCCCACCTGCCTGCACTCATACCATAACCCTCCATTCCCTTCTTATTTTTAAATCATCCATATGCCTATCCAAGCTCTTCCACACCGCCACCATTTTTAAATGATACCAACTTCTGAACCTGCCTCCACCACTTCCACTGGAAGCTCATTCCACACCGCCACCCCTCTCTGAGTAAAGAAGTTCCCCCTCATGTTACCCCTAAACTTCTGTCCCTTAATTCTGAAGTCATGTCCTCTTGTTTGAATCTTCCCTATTCTCAAAGGGAAAAGCTTGGCCACATCAACTCTGTCTATCCCTCTCATCATTTTAAAGACCTCTATCAAGACCCCCCTTAACCTTCTGCGCTCCAGAGAATAAAGACCTAGAATAAAACGAGAATAAAGAGAAGGGTTGGAGAAAACTTTTGTCTCCTAATCTGAGGAAAGACATTCTTGTCATAGAGGGAGTACAGAGAAGGTTCACCAGAATTGATCCTCCTGGGATGTCAGGACTGTTTCTTATGAAAGTAGAAAGAATGGTGGCCGATTAGGAAAGGGGGGATGCAACGAGACCTGGGTGTCATGGGTCATTAAAGTGTGCACTGCGCTAGCGAATGTTTTAGAAGATTGAGTATAGGAGGGGGGTTCTACTGCAGTTGTAGGGTCTTGGTGAGACCACACCTGGAGTAACAGTTTTGGTCTCCTAATCTGAGGAAAGAATTCTTGTCTTAGAGGGAGTACAGAGAAGGTTCACCAGACTGATTCCTGGGATGTAGATGCATAGGAAAGACTGGATAGACTCGGTTTGTACTCGCTAGAATTTTGAAGATTGAGGGGGGATCTTATAGAAACTTACAAAATTCTTAAGGGGTTGTGGACAGGCTAGATGCAGGAAGATTGTTCCCGATGTTGGGGAAGTCCAGAACAAGGGGTCATAGTTTAAGGATAAGGGGGAAATCTTTTGGGACCGAGATGAGGAAAACTTTTTTCACACAGAGAGTGGCGAATCTCTGGAATTCTCTGCCGCAGAGGGTAGTTGAGGCCAGTTCATTGGCTATATTTAAGAGGGAGTAAGATGTGGCCCTTGTTGCTAAAGGGATCATGGGGTATGGAGAGAAGGCAGGTACGGGATACTGAGTTGGATGATCAGCCATGATCATATTGAATGGTGGTGCAGGCTCGAAGGGCCGAATGGCCTACTCCTGCACCTAATATCTATGTTTCTATGTTGCTATGTTTCTAAGTGGGACAGACCCATTACTGCTCCAGAGACCCAGACTCGATCCTGACTACAGGCGCAGTCTGTACAGAGTTTATAGATTGTCCCTGTGACTGCATGGGATTTCTCCAGTTTCCTCATACTTTCCAGATACATGCAGGTTGGTAGGTTTATTGGCCACTGTAAATTGGCCCTAATGTGTAAAATGGAACTAGAGTATGTTGATCTTTTTTTTTTTTTTTAATCAAAAATATTTATTCCAATATTAAAATAGTATTTACAATATAATAAAACAAAACAGCATCATAATACAAGACATAATACAAAAATTATTATAATTTCAACAATTACAACTGAAATATAATTTGAAAAATAATCAATATTTTAAATATCTTCAAATCCGTGACTATCTGAAAAAATACACAAAAGACTATCATAACATGTCCCCAGACTTATTGGATGAAGCCATGAAGACAAAGGCTGAATCAGCAAATCTAATATCATACTTATACAACATTATTTTAAATATAGAAATACCTACAACCGATGGTATTAGTAGAGACTGGGATCAAGAAATAGCTATAAAAATATCAAAAGAGAGCTGGGATAAACACTTACTATATGGGCATAAATGCTCGATCAAAGTACGACATACTCTAATCCAATATAAAACATTACATAGACTATATTATTCAAAAACTAAAATAAATAAACTTTTCCCCAATGTCTCACCCATTTGTGATAAATGTCAGTCACAAGAAGCTACCATAGCGCACTCTTTTGTTTTTTGTATAAAAATCCAAAAATTCTGGAATGAAATATTTGAAATCTTCACAAAATTATTTAAAATAAAACTTGTACCAAAAGCAGAATGGATCATTTTTGGAATATTGGAAGGTAACCCCGAATTAAATATGTTTCAAAAGAACTTACTTAATTACGGGCTAATAATGGGGAAAAAAGCTTATACTCAAATTTTGGAAAAATGCTCCAATACCAACAATAAAAATGTGGATTTCAAACATGTTCGAAACACTACACTTGGAAGAGATGAGACTCCTCCTAGCAGGCAAAGCAGACCACTTCCAAAAGACGTGGTCTGCATTTATGGAACTATTACAAGCATAAGGTGCAATAGTAATTTAAAATATAAATGGTACCAGGATGGTTTAAAATAAATTTAAAAAATAAAATACGGTTGGTATATCCTTTTTTGCGGAGTTTTGTGTTACAATAGAGCAATTGTTTTTCCTTTTTTTTTCTTTTCTTTCTAGGGTCTTATTTCCTTTCTTTACTTCCTTCTCTAACTTCTTCCCGAAGGGGCTTTCTTCTCCCAACACTTTCCTGCACCTTCACGATTCTTGCTCACTTTCCTTACGTCTTTTATTTCTACCTTTTTTAAAGCTCGAAAAACAAAGTGGTACAACAAATGTAATAAGATATATGTGATGTGTATTATTGTAATTTACTGTACTTCTAATTAAAAAAAAATAATAATAAATAATAATAGAAGACAAAACAAATATGCTAAGCAACTGCTAAACAACTATATTGCAATCCTTGTCCAGGATACATTCAACCCCCCTCGCTGCCCAGCGGTTGCGGAATTCCATCAGGGTGAGTATGGTGATCATTGGGAGGCACAGACTCAGTGGGCCAAAGGATCTGTTTCCATGCTGTATCTTTAAACAAAACTAAAAGAATGAGATACCTACAGACACAATGGGCTTCTTTTCAGTCATTAATTTTGCATGAATCAATAAAGTATCTATCAAATTTGTTGAATGATCAGAATTTATTTCCTTTCATTTGGGGAATAATGACCAGTTTTGTTTGAATTGGATTTAGATTAGATTTTACAGCAATTCTGTAAAGTTGTTACCCATCTGAAAATGGCAAAATGTTCTATACGTTTTCTTTATCCCATAAAACCTCTTCCATACAAAGCACGTTCATTTGAAGCCGGCAAATGTTTTGAATGTAAACTATTTTAACATTTTAGTGGACATAGTTGCAGTGTCTTGAGCAGTTTTTAACATTTGACTGCAATTGCAAATCACATTTCCATCCACTCCATCCCACTAGAGAGCTGCCTTCTGCAGGTCTCATTAAATATAATTAGCTATGATTGCACAGAGCAGGTTTTATGTAATTATGACCCAGAAATTAACTGACCACAGATCAAAAGGTTTATCATGTAAGCATACAGAAGCACTGATGACTAAGGTCATTTTAAAATGTATTTTTTAACCTAACTGGCTGCATTCACATGAAGTAATAGAAATATTTACAAACCGTTGGCTCCCGTTCTGAACTCAGCCACTATAATTCACTTTTTTAGTTACTGCTGCTTTAATAGCTGTAATTAATTAGGACAATGCTGGAATTATCTTTTGTGGACTGCATTGCAGTCAATACAGAATGGAAAGGGCAAACCATACAAGCATTTTATCAGGATGCATCACAGCGTGGTATGGGAACAGCTCCATTCAAGACTGCAAAAACTTGCAGAGAATTGTGGACATAGCCCAGACCATCACACAAACTAATCTCCTTTCCATTGACTCCATTTATACCTCACACTGCCTCAGCAAGGCCAGCAACATAATCAAGGATGCTGCACCGTGGCCGCTCCCTCTCCTCCTACCTCCCATCGGACAAAAGGATAAAAGCATGAAATCGCACACCTCCATATTCTGGGACATTTTCTTTCCAGCTGTTATCAGGCAACTGAACCATCCTACCATCAACTAGAGAGCAGTCCTCAACAACTATCGACATCATTGTAATCATATATTGTCTTTCCACTGGCAAGGTTCTTTAGTAATTTGTCAGTTTCTTTGTTGAACTAAATCAAGGTAATGAATGAAATTCCCAGAGGTGGATTCTTTTGATGTGGATATTGAAATTGCTCTTTTCCTTGACGATGTCTCCAACATACTCTATACCCATATTCTCAGCCAGAGGTTGAGTATGAAGTTACCATATTGCAAGTTACAAGTTACAATATTACAATATTACAGTAAAGATGGATTACTCTGGAAATGGTGCAAATGCAACAAGGAATGGAAGATGTTACATTTGAGGAAAAATGTTTTGGGTCCAGAAAGCTATGCAATCCATTAACTACAATGGGTCTATACATAATAGAGCATTGATATAACCATATAACCAGCACGGAAACAGGCCAACTCAGCCCTTCAAGTCCGTGCCGAACACTTATTTTCCCCTAGTCCCATCTACCTGTACTCAGACCATAACCCTCCATTCCTTTCCCGTCCATATACCTATCCAATTTATTTTTAAATGATAAAATCGAACCTGCCTCCACCACTTCCACTGTAAGCTCATTCCACACAGCTACCACTCTCTGAGTAAAGAAGTTCCCCCTCATGTTACCCCAAAACTTCTGTCCCTTAATTCTCAGGTCATGTCCCCTTGTTTGAATCTTCCCTACTCTCAATGGGAAAAGCTTTTCCACGTCAACTCTGTCTATCCCTCTCATCATTTTAAAAACCTCTATCAAGTCCCCCCTTAACCTTCTGAGCTCCAAAGAATAAAGCCCTAACTTGTTCAACCTTTCTCTGTAACCTAGTTGCTGAAACCCAGGCAACATTATGGTAAATCTCCTCTGTACTCTCTCTATTTTGTTGACATCTTTCCTATAATTAGGCGACCAATTATGACTGCACCTGTTAATTTACCACCAAGGGTAATGCAATATATTTGCACTCTTGTGCTTCCTGCTTTGGTTTGTGATGACCAGGGGCGTAAAACCCGGGGGGGGGGGCAGAGGGGACACGTCCCCCCCCCCCCCCCCATGTTTTGAGAGGTGGGGGACATCCCCCCCAAGTTTTTGTGATCCTAATTTAAAAATCTCCGCTTTTAGCACTGGATTGAGCCTCGCGCGTGTGTGTGTGAGTGTGCGCATGCTAGCGTGGGTGCCAGAAAATTGTGTCCCCCGTCCCCTCCATGTTCTGATGATGAGTTCCGCTCTTGGCGATGACAACTGAACCATGCTCCACTGTTGAATTGACTCCCAACATAACAGAACATGTAGTGATGGAAGTTTGCCGACCATTGGCCCTTCTTTATTATGATGTGGGTTTGTTGATGCCTGTGGTGCTTGGGAGAATTCATGCAATCCATGCATGTAAAAGGAATGTTAAGGCTAGTTAAAATGGCCATTGGAAGGTAATTTTGATTGAAGCAGAGTATTGGCGGATGAAAAGAAAGACCAATCTTCACGGTGAATAATGTGCAGAAAAAGATGCAGCGAGACCTGGGTGTCATGGTACACCAGTCATTGAAGGTAGGCATGCAGGTACAGCAGGCAGTAAAGAAAGCGAATGGTATGTTGGCTTTCATATCAAAAGGATTTGAGTATAGGAGCAGGGAGGTTCTACTGCAGTTGTACAGGGTCTTGGTGAGACCACACCTGGAGTATTGCGTACAGTTTTGGTCTCCAAATCTGAGGAAGGACATTATTGCCATAGAGGGAGTGCAGAGACGGTTCACCAGACTGATTCCTGGGATGTCAGGACTGTCTTATGAAGAAAGACTGGACAGACTTGGTTTATACTCTCTAGAATTTAGGAGATTGAGAGGGGATCTTATAGAAACTTACGAAATTCTTAAGGGGTTGGACAGGCTAGATGCAGGAAGATTGTTCCCGATGTTGGGGAAGTCCAGGACGAGGGGTCACAGCTTAAGGATAAAGGGGAAATCCTTTAAAACCGAGATGAGAAGAACTTTTTTCACGCAGAGAGTGGTGAATCTCTGGAACTCTCTGCCACAGAGGGTAGTCCAGGCCAGTTCATTGGCTATATTTAAGAGGGAGTTAGATGTGGCCCTTGTGGCTAAGGGGATAAGAGGGTATGGAGAGAAGGCAGGTACGGGATAATGAGTTGGATGATCAGCCATGATCATATTGAATGGCGGTGCAGGCTCGAAGGGCCGAATGGCCTACTCCTGCACCTAACTTCTATGTTTCTATGTTTCTAAAGAGCCAGAGGTTGAGTATTGTGAGGCAGTCTGATTATGAGACCAGATTTAATGTGATTGCACTTTTAAATAACATTGTTTCTTAATCTTCAGTGTTAGTAAAAACTGTCTCTCTTATAAATGAACAATGGTGACTGTTGCTCCATTGTTAATATTTTTTCAGCAAGTTTGCCGGGAACAAAAACAGCACCCATAAACACAAAGATCTTCTCTAAAGTTGATCACACATACCAAATTGTTTTATTCCTTGTTAGTGCTTTGTTGTTTGGTGTTACACAGATGAATTTCCAGCACCTCATCTGAACGTGGTAATCACTAATCATGATATGATTGAACAGAGGCCAGGCCAGAGAAAAGAGCCCAGGGCCAGATGAGGCAACACACATTCGATTTTCCCAAGATTAAACATTTGATCGAAACTGTTAAATTTGGATTGGAGGTGTTTGGAGAATTATACATCCTACCTGAAAGCCTGTTCAAGATTTCAGAAGAACCCAGCTTTTGTTTTGCAGATGACTTACATAGGACCTAGAATCCATTCATGCAACAGATACACACATCAAAACATTCAAAACATTTACACATCCAACCATGGTGTAATAATGAAGAGGCCTCAGCTTCTATTCTGCCACAGGTATAATTAACACAAGATATGGAATTCAACATAATACCTCCTCCAGTGGCTAGCCAAGGTCAACATGTTGTCATCAAAGTTCTGCATTGCACTATCAAGGGCCCTGTAGTAATTTGCCTTCCAGCAGGTTGTTACATCTGCTGATGTTCTGGGGACGTTTGTCTGTCTGTGGCGTACAAATCTAATGTCATTTCTCAGTGTGAGAATGGCTGGCTCATGCAATAGTTAGTGTAGCAGGCTATTTCATACTGAATGAGACAGAGTATTATTTAATTTCTTCAGGTTTGCAGTTACAGAGGCAAATAGATAACATTGTCACTCATCCTTGTAGCTTTAGAGAAATCCTTCTACAGCCCGACCTAAGTGTTCAGATAATGCAGTGGATCTGTACAGAAATGAGTTGAGTCCTTTACGGCAACATCCATCACCTGTGACCTGCTGTTCTTGCCAATGCAATTGCGTGTCTTCTTCGGGTTATTTTCCCATTAGCGGTGTATCCTAGGATCCTAAGGGAGATTGGTAATGTTATTGAATGCTAAGGAGAAATAGTGAAACTTCCACATGATGTTGATGGCCATTATCAGGCACTAGAATAGCACATCAGTGACTCCTTTAACCTTTTCAAGGTATTGCTGCATTTACGCATGGGCTCCTTTCTGCATGTGCCAGGACCTAATGGAATGGGTTTGCGGAGTGAATCACAATGGCATACCCACATCACATGCCATTTCTTCTTTGCTTCTGCTGTCTTTCTCTTTCACATCCCCTTCTGTTCCTCTTTCTGCTTCTATTGTTGGTCAGCAGACATAGAAACATAGAAACATAGAAAACAGGTGCAAGAGTAGGCCATTCGGCCCTTCGAACCTGCACCGCCATTCAATATGATCATGGCTGATCATCCAACTCAGTATCCTGTACCTGCCTTCTCTCCATACCCCCTGATCCCTTTAGCCACAAGGGCCACATCTGACTCCCTCTTAAATATAGCCAATGAACTGGCCTCAACTACCTTCTGTGGCAGAGAATTCCAGAGATTCACCACACTCTGTGTGAAAAATGTTTTCCTCATCTCAGTCCTAAAAGATTTCCCCCTTATCCTTAAACTGTGACCCTTTGTTCTGGACTTCCCCAACATCGGGAACAATCTTCCTGCATCTAGCCTGTCCAACCCCTTAAAAATTTTGTAAGTTTCTATAAGATCCCCCCTCAATCTTCTAAATTCTAGCGAGTACAAACCGAGTCTATCCAGTCTTTCTTCATATGAAAGTCCTGACATCCCAGGAATCAGTCTGGTGAACCTTCTCTGTACTCCCTCTATGACAAGAATGTCCTTCCTCAGATTAGGAGACCAAAACTGTACGCAATACTCCAGGTGTGGTCTCACCAAGACCCTGTACAACTGCAGTAGAACCTCCCTGCTCCTATACTCAAATCCTTTTGGTATGAATGCCAACATACCATTCGCCTTCTTCACTGCCTGCTGCACCTGCATTCCTACTTTCAATGACTGGTGTACCATGACACCTAGGTCTCGTTGCATCTCCCCCTTTCCTAATCGGCCGCCATTTAGATAATAGTCTGCTTTCCTGTTTTTGCCACCAAAGTGGATAACCTCACATTTATCCACATTATACTGCATCTTCCATGCATTTGCCCACTCTCCCAGCCTATCCAAGTCACCTTGTAGCCTCCTAGCATCCTCCAGACTGCACCCTCATGATGACCAGATCCTAAGCTATGCAGCAGATGTTGGTAAATCCTGACTGTACACTCAAGCCCATAAACTGGCCTGTATGGCAGAAATTCATCCTGAGGAGTTTCACGTCACTCCACTAAACAACCCACGGCCCTTTGATACAATGGCAATTAAACTCTCCATATTTACCAAGAGCTTGAACAGCAAGGAAGAGACTTCTATAGGCCTTCCATTCATTTGTTTGGTGGTAACAACATGCTTGGCACTACAGATGGCCTCATGCAGGTTTGCCAGATGCATAATGATTACCATTAGAATTTTTCGCTGATGGTCACATATAATGTTGAAGGATGAAAGTCTCCCTGATGAAGAACTCTAAAGGGCCTGTCCCACTTACGCAACTTTTTTGGCGACTGGTGGCACCCGTCATAGGTCGGCGAAAATGTTCAACGTGTTGAAAATTCAGCGGCAACCAGAAAGACGCTACAACTTCAAGGAGGAGCCATCTTGGAGGAACGGCTGCTAACCTGCAGCCATCCGTTGAACTCGCTTTTTTAAAAAGTTTTTTAGTTAGTCCCGTCTCGTTCGTTGGCAAAATGAACTGTTTAATGTGGGGGGTAGGGGGCAATTTTATTTCTAGGTCCCTACCTGGTCGGTGAGGCAGCTTTTTCTCCGGGCTGCCCGTCGACCCGTCCTCGCGGCCTACCAGCGGGCTTGGAGCGCCGTTTCCTGGCGGGGACCACCCAGCACTTTGGCCACGGTGGTGGCACAACGCTAGAGCGCTATCATGGAGCGGAGCGGACGATGCCTTGCCTGGGTCGCCGCGCTGGATCGACGCGCTGGAGCGCTATCGTGGAGCGGAGCGGGCGATGCCTTGCCTGGGTCGCTGCGCTGGATCGACGCGCTGGAGCTCCGGTGAGCTGGACCGCTGAGAGAAACACCTCCGGGCTATGGGTCTGCGGAGCGGAGCGGGTGGCGCCGATTTCAACATCGGGAGCCTGGGAGCTCCAAACCGGCGCAGCCCTGTCGGCTCCGGAAGCCGCGGTCTACAGCTTGGGAGCGGCCGTTCCAGGTGGCCCAGCTGCTGAGAGGACTCTCCCGACGCCGGGGCAAGACCATCCGGTGAGAACAGCCGGGAACGTCGGGCCTCCGTAGAGGCAACTGCGGTGGCAGGCCGGACTTTGGGTGAACTTGGGGCCGGGGACTTGACATTGTGCCTTCCCCCACAGTGGTATCCATTGTTGGGGGAATGATTTTCTGTCTCTACGTAATCCTGTTAGTCTTTGTCCAAGATGGCTGCCATGAAGGGAGAGTGGACGCTGGCGCGCTTTGGCTGCCGCTGCACTCTCTTCACATTGTGTTTTTGATTTTCTGTTTTTGGACTGAATTCTGTTTTTAGTTTGTGTCTCTGTGATGTCTTTATTATTTATTTTACTCTGATTATATGTTTATATTCCTGTTAATCTATGTAAGGTGTCCTTGAGATGTCTGAAAGGCGCCCAACAAATAAAATTTATTATTATTATTATTATTACAACTCTTTGGGTGACTGAGGAGACGACTCACGACCATACAGGTGACACCCTGGCGACATGCCACGGAGTGAAGCCTGTATGTTCGTGAGTTGTCGCCCAAAGAGTCGTACCTTGTTCAAGTCAAGTTTATCTCATACGCATACGAGATGTGCAGTGAATTGAAAAGTGGCAATGCTTGCGGATTGTGCAAAAAAACTACAAAACAGAATGGAACAGAATCAGTAATTACATATTTGTGGGAGGGAGAAAAAAAGAAAAAACTGCGATTTTAAAAAGACATTAGACACAACAGTAAATTGGTTCAGTAAATTAGACCCTGGTGAGATAGGAGTTTACAGTCCTAATGGCCTCTGGGAAGAAACTCCTTCTCAACCTCTCCATTCTCACAGCATGCCAACGGAGGCGTTTGCCTGACTGTAGCAGCTGGAACAGTCCGTTGCTGGGGTGGAAGGGGTCTCCCATGATCTTGTTGGCTCTGGAGTTGCACCTTCTGATGTATAGTTCCTGCAGGGGGGCAAGTGTAGTTCCCATAGTGCGTTCGGCCGAACGCACTACTCTCTGTAGAGCCTTCTTGTTCTGTGCAGAGCAGTTCCCAAACCAAATTGTAATATTTCCGGACAAAGTGGTTTCCACCGCCGCTGCGTAGAAGCACTGGAGGATCCTCGGGGACACTCTGAATTTCCTCAATTGCCTGAGGTGGTAAAGGCGCTGCCTTGCCTTACTCACGAGTGCTGAGGCGTGTGATGTCCATGTCATATCCTCAGAGATGTGGACTCCCAGATATTTAAAACAGCTCACCCTATCCACAGTATCCCCATTTATCCTCAATGGAGTGTACGTCCTCGGATGATGTGCCCTCCTAAAGGCCACGATCAGCTCCTTAGTTTTTTTGACATTCAAGAGGAGGCTGTTGTCCTGACACCAGAGTGCTAGATCAGCCACCTCCTCCCGGTAGGCCTTCTCATCGTTGTCTGAGATCAGGCCCACCACCACAGTGTCATCAGCAAACTTAATTATTGAGTTGGAGCTGAACCTGGCCACACAGTCATGTGTGTACAGGGAGTACAATAGGGGGCTGAGGACGCAACCCTGGGGCGATCTTGTGCTCAGGGTGAGGGACTTCGATGTATTTCCTCCCATCTTGACTACCTGGGGCCTGGCGGTGAGAAAGTCCAGAACCCAGGCACACAGGGGGGTGTTGAGCCCCAATTCCAGTAGCTTCCCGGCCAGTCTGGTGGGGACTATCGTGTTGAAGGCTGAACTGAAGTCTATGAACAAAATCCTCACGTAGCCCGCCTTCTGGCTGTCAAGGTGAGAGAGAGCGGCGTGCAGAACCTGGGAGACCGCATCGTCCGTGGATCTGTTGTTCGGACGGTATGCAAATTTTGACCAGCCTCTCAAGGCGTTTCATGACTACCTGTAACCTTTTGGTATGGTTGTGAGTTGTCGCCCAAAGAGTCATACCTTGTTCTGGTCGCCGCTGAATTTTCAACATGTTGAAAATTTTCAGTGACCGGTAACTATGATGGGTTCCAGGAGTCTCCGAAAAAGTTGCGTAAGTGGGACAGGTCCTTAAGCTCCTGTCCCACTTAGGAAACCTGAACGGAAACCTCTGGAGACTTTGCGCCCCACCCAAGGTTTCCGTGCGGTTCCCGTAGGTTGCAGGTGGTTGCAGATAGTGGAAGCAGGTAGGGAGACTGACAAAAACCCCCGGGAACCGCACAGAAACCTTGGGTGAGGCGCAAAGTCTCCAGAGGTTTCCGTTCAGGTTTCCTAAGTGGGACAGGGGCACTAAGATCCAAAGCTCCAACTAGGTGCAATCTATCACTATTTGCACCTTTGTAAGCAAATAAATCTAGAGGGCCTAAATATTTATGATGTTTGCTGCTCTCTGAGCAAGAAAATAGAGTAGAAGCCCCACCCCCACCTCCACAAGATAGAGGGTCAACAATATCCTGTGTATGGAAACGAGTTGGAAACTATTAAAAGCAGAACATGTCAGGGAGAGTTCAGGATGACAATGACTTTCACCTCTGAGGTGAAGGGTGCATCTTCAGATCACCATTACACTACTAAACCTTACCTTTTGAACTGTCTGAAGAAGGGTCTCGACCCAAAACATCACCCATTTCTTCTCTCCAGAGATGCTGCCTGTCCCTCTGAGTTACTCCAGCTTTTGGTGTTTATCTTACTGCTTGAACAGTGGGAGATAAAAGTGTGAACCTTGGGAAACTATTTGTCAGAATGTTTCATTATGAGAATTCACCATCAAGTACCAACATCTCACTTGACTGGCTGTTAGAGGGAATCCACACTATCATATATTTCATACACAGTCAGAGTCTCACTTCCAACAAACAATGCACTCATAAAGGCTGTGAAATGTGTGTTTACTAAGAAGGTATGGAACAGGCAGCAATGGTTCTTGTCAAGATTTGTCTTGAACAGTTGAATAACTCCCTGGACTCCCTGATCTATGAGCTTTTCCCTGGGATACACACAGAGAAATACGTCATTCACTGCTGGAAGATCATCTACTCACTCACTGGTGGAACCAGACTGATTCCTGGGATGGCAGGACTTTCATATGAAGAAAGACTGGATAGACTCGGCTTGTACTCGCTAGAATTTAGAAGATTGAGGAGGGATCTTATAGAAACTTACAAAATTCTTAAGGAGTTGGACAGGCTAGATGCAGGAAGATTGTTCCAGATGTTGGGGAAGTCCAGAACAAGGGGTCACAGTTTAAGGATAAGGGGGAAATCTTTTAGGACTGAGATGAGAAAAACATTTTTCACACTGAGAGTGGTGAATCTGTGGACGTCTCTGCCACAGAAAGTAGTTGAGGCCAGTTTATTGGCTATATTTAAGAGGGAGTTGGATGTGGCCCTTGTGGCTAAAGGGATCAGGGGGTATGGAGAGAAGGCAGGTACAGGATACTGAGTTGGATGATCAGCCATGATCATATTGAATTGCGGTGCAGGTTCGAAGGGCCGAATGAACTGGCCTACTCTGTGGCTGCACTCTCTGTGTGAAAAAACTTCTTCTCGGTAAAGGGTTTCAACCTTTATCTCTGTGATGGTTTCTATGCACAAGCCTGTCCAAACCCTTAAGAATTTTGTAAGTTTCTGATCCCCTCTCAATCTTCTTTTGGTATAAACCAATTCCATAAGACAGTCCTGCAGGAATGTCTGGTGAATGCTGCAATAATGTCCTTCCTCAGATTTGGCTCCAGGTGTGGTTCCAGGACTGCAGTAGAACCTACTAGCTCCTATACTCAAATCCTTTTGATGAAAGGATACACTGCATGGCTCAGTGCTGACACCCAGGTCTGCATCTCCCCCTTTCCCAATCGGCCACCATTTAGATAACAGTTGTGGCCACCAAAATGGGCCTTACCCACATTATACTCCTGGATGATCAGCCATGATCATATTGAATGCAGTACACAGGGCCGAATGAGAGATTGGGCCATTTTTGCACAATGAATCAACCTTTTGGCATTCCAATGCATACGCTCATTCCCAGGAATAAAGATGAGGTCATTGCTGCAAAGACTAAATGGGCCTTAGGCAAAAACACTGAGAGAGGGCCATTCGAGTATTGTAAAGAGGAAACATGAGGCCATTCGATGTAAAAAGTTGTATTTTATGGCATAGTGTGCTGATTGTATTGATGTCATTTTAGGAATAAAATGTGTTTTTTTTAATTAAAAGAAATTATCTCTTGAAATTGTCAGATAATAAGTTCTCCTACTGAGCTCATTTCCATCACACTGCATTAACATTTTCCTTGCCTTTGGCCACAGCCTCCTGCTTCTGGTTACTTGCTGAAGCAAGTACACCATTAAAACTTCCATAAATAGCAGCAGTGAAGGCAACCCTGACCTCACTCAGACTCACAACATGAATTGTTAATGCGGTTCTTCATTGGAAAGAGTGAGCACTACTTGAAATGAACTCCCATCAGATCTGTAACGATTAAACAATGTGGTGCAAGGCCTATCCCTGTTTTTCTGTCCACGGTTCTGAGGATTAATGACATAACCACAATTTAATTTCACAGATGAGCCACCAAGTTGTTCTTGAAAAACAATTAGCATCTTCTTTGTGCACACTATTGCTCAATACACACATGTGGAAGTGGCCAACAAAAGATTGCTTAAATATTATGAGCACCATAAGGTACCAAATATTGCCTTACAAGATAAAGTGTGTAGTGCTCAACAAAAAACGTGCTCTGCGATTGAATTTTGAACTCCCATCTCACAAGTTTAAAAACAATTTACTGCATAGCACGGGGAAAGTCTCCAGTACTTACTGTATCTGATTATAAGCAGAGGAAGATAAACCATCAATTCAGTGAGATTTGCGCATTAGAAAGCTGCAAACCAGTTAGTTCCCATCAGTGTTGTGGTCCACAGACCAAGTAAATGCAAAGCTGCATGAGGAAGCTTTCATCGTTGAGAAGGAAAGTACAGGATTGTTGATTTTATTTGCTTTGATCAAGCAAGAGAATCCACCAGGTGTTGAAATGCAGCATATTCATTATTTTGTACCATGCAAAAGCAAGTTTTATGCATTGAAATAAAAGAACCTCTTAATAAGTAATGATCAGCAATAACTTGGTATCTCTATGTTCTGTGCACATGCAAGCATTAGGCACCTACATTATGCCATTATTGCGCAGCTCTGACACATAAAGACACACAGACTATTTAAAGGAATAACAGAGTATTTCCTACATAAAGATCCTTTTATTTTAATGAAAGAAACAAGCATTTGCATCATAAAAAATAATGAATATGATGCACTTTCTGACATGGTGAATCATCTTGCTTCACTGAAGCAAAATAATTTCAACAGTCATGTATTTTCCTTCTCAATCTGATAAAAATGTCCTTTTGTAAATTGCCATTTACTTGTCCTGTTGGATGAACACCAATCCAACTTTAAGAATATCCAAGGAAAGATTGTTGACATAATATTGTTGGCATAATAGATGACTAGTAGAGTGGATAAGGGAGAACCAGTGGATGTGTTATATCTGGACTTTCAGAAGGCTTTCGACAAGGTCCCACCTAAGAGATTAGTATACAAACTTAAAGCACATGGTATTGGGGGTTCAGTATTGATGTGGATAGAGAACTGGCTGGAGACAGGAAGCAAAGAGTGGGAGTAAACTGGTCCTTTGCAGAATGGCAGGCAGTGACTAGTGGGGTACCGCAAGGCTCAGTGCTGGGACCCCAGCTATTTACAATATACATCAATGATCTGGATGAGGGAATTGAATGCAACATCTCCAAGTTTGCGGATGCCACGAAGCTGGGGGGCAGTGTTAGCTGTTAGAAAATAGGTGCAGGAGTGGGCCATTTGGCCCTTCGAGCCTGCACCGCCATTCAATATGATCATGGCTGATCATCCAACTCAGTATCCTGTACCTGCCTTCTCTCCATACCCCCTGATCCCTTTAGCCACAAGGGCCACATCTAACTCCCTCTTAAATACAGCCAATGAACTGGCCTCAACCACCTTCTGTGGCAGAGAATTCCAGAGATTCACCACTCTCTGTGCGAAAAATGTTTTCCTCATCTCGGTCATAAAAGATTTCCCCATTATCCTTAAACTGTGACCCCTTGTTCTGGACTTCCCCAACATCGGGAACAATCTTCCTGCATCTAGCCTGTCCAACCCCTTAAGAATTTTGTACGTTTCTATAAGATCCCCCCTCAATCTTCTAAACTCTAGCGAGTACAAACCGAGTCTATCCAGTCTTTCTTCATATGAAAGTCCTGACATCCCAGGAATCAGTCTGGTGAACCTTCTCTGTACTCCCTCTATGGCAAGAATGTCTTTCCTCAGATTAGGAGACCAAAACTGTACGCAATACTCCAGGTGTGGTCTCACCAAGACCCTGTACAACTGCAGTAGAACCTCCCTGCTCCTATACTCAAATCCTTTTGCTATGAAACCTTTTGTCAAAGCTGGCTGTGTGTTTTGTTAAACAGTATTTAAATCTTTGATGATTAAAAACTCTTTAGGTTATTCCAAATTATTATATTATCCCCAAAAGAATTAAAACATAACTTATTGAAACAATAAAATAGCAGTCAATATGTTTCAAACATGATTTGATCTTACCTACAGGCAATGGCCATCAAGAGGATCCCTTGAGGAATACAGAGTATGTAGGGGAGCATTTAGAAAAGAAATAAGGAGTGAAAATAGTGTCCATGACATATTTCTGGCAAGTAAGGTAATGGCAAATCTGGTCATTTGGAAAGTATATTAGGAGCAAAGGGATGGCTAAGGAAAGGGTGGGTCTCCTCTGGACTCAAAGGGACAATTTACATGTGGAGCCAGGGAATGTGGGTGAGATCTGAAATGCATGCTCCTCCTCAGTATTTGCCACGAAGAAGGATGTGGAGGATGAGGAGTTCAGAGAGGGATATGTTAATAGTCTGAAACATGCCTGTATTATGAAGGTGGAGATGATAGATATTAAATATATTGGAATGTATAAGAATGTATAAATTCTCAGCGCTGGGTGACATCTATCCCACCATGCCATGTGGAACAAGAGAGGAGTTGCTATGGCACTAAGAGATTGTTGTATCTTTGTGAGTTGCAGAAGAGTTATCAGAAGACAAGATGGATTAAAAAAACATTATTCCCTTATTTTCGAAGTGTGACAGGGACAATCCAGTTAACCACAGGCTGGCGAGCCTTACATCAGTGGTTAGGAAATTATTGGATAACATTGTAAGTGACAGGATCTACATACATTTGCAAAGGCAGGGACTGGTTAGGGATAGCATGACTTTGCGTGAGAGATAGCCTGTCTCATGACGGTTTGGTTTTTTGAGGGGATTACAAAGATTATTGGATGTCAGGGTGATAGATTTTATTAATTAAAACATTCGACAAAGTCCCATGTGGCAGGCTGGTGTAGATAGTCAAAATAATAAGCAAGGATGTTGTGAAGCTTACAAGATATGTCAAGGCCATCCCTTGAGAAAACTTGAAATACTACTCATTCATACAGGGCAAGATTTGCTAGTTTGCTCATGATACAAAAGTTAGTGGTTTTACAGATAGTGAAGATGGTTGTGAACGATTGCAGCAGGATCTGGATCGATTGACCAGGGGGGCGGAGGAATGGTTGATGGAATTTAATACCGAATCATAAGAGGAATTGATTGGGTAGATGCACAGTTTTTTCCCAGAGTAGGGGAATTGTGGACCAGAGGACATACTGCAGGTTCAAGGTGAAGTGGAAAAAATGTATTAGGAATCCGAGGGGTAACTTTTTCACACAAAGGGTGGTGGGTGTATGGAACAAGCTGCCAGAGGAGGTAGTTGAGGCTGGGACTATCCTATTGTTTAAGAAACAGTTAGACAGGTGCATGCTTGGATGAAACAGGTTTGGAGGGATAGGGCAGGCAAATGGGACTAGTGTAGCTGGGACATTGTTGGCCGGTGTGGGCAAGTTGGCTGTTTCCACACTGTATCACTCTATAACTCTATGATTCTATGCAGATATATCCTCAAAACACATGCAGACAAACAGACACACTGAATACTCCACTCCTGCATCATTGTACTGGTAACTTCAACCATTGTATCACCCATACAAATGACAATGCTCAGAAAGTTATTCAATGTCCCTCGTTGCTTCAATAGTAAAGCAAATATCGTACAAGGTTACCTACACAGGAGTGGGATCCCTGTGAGTGCAACAGCCATTCACAGTATTTACTGGACAAAGAATCGTGGATTCCCAAACCACCTCAAGACCAGTCACAATTCTCAGAGGCCAAGCAAGTTCCTTTACAAGATTTAATTGTGATCCCTGCAGCCACTTTCATTTGATCAATTGTATACACTCATTACTGCCTATGCTGCTCCCTCTTCAGGAAGGGACTTTGGCTTCTGATTATCATGCAACTATCTTCTGTTGTGTCTTTGCAGGGTCTCAGGATAGTACTCCAACCTAATATGGTAATCCTTTTCACAGTCTCTGTGATAACAGGCGTTCAATACCACGATGCGTTTCATCATCAATCCCCTCCCCCTGGAGGGAGAAGTGTAGGAGAGGTTGATTATGATGATGAAGAGCACAGAGTATCATTGTGCCTGATACAGCACTGCACTGCCTCAAGAAACTGGTCCTTCATTATAGAAAAACAACGGAGAGATACATCAGGCGCTGGTGCATGCAAACTGGAATAGGTCTTGGAATCTGCAAATGGATTGACTGGAGGATGCATTTGCAATGATTGGAATGCGACCAAAACAAATCTGATAAGGACATAAGGACATAATGTGATGCAGATTGACCAAGTGGATGAGGAAACACTTTTTCTCACAGAGAGTTGTGAGTCTGTGGAATTCTCTGTCTCAGAGGGCGGTGAAGGCCAGTTCTCTGGATACTTTCAAGAGAGAGCTAGATAGGGCTCTTAAAGATAGTAGAGTCAAGGGATATGGGGAGAAGGCAGGAATGGGGTACTGATTGGGTATGATCAACCATGATCACATTAAATGGCGGAGCTGGCTCGAAGGGCCGAGTGGCCTACACCTGCACCTATTGTCTATTGTCTATTGGATACAGGTACAGAAAATAATTAGATACCTAACCGAATGTTATCGTTGATTGCTAATGGAACTGAATGTAATAATTGAAGGTGATGCATCAGTTGTACAGAATATTGGTGAGACCACATCTGAAATATTATTAATATTAGACTTGTTATTTAAAGGGAGGAGTTAAAACATTGGAAGCAGTTCAGGGAAACGTTGCCAAATTAATACCCATATTGAGCAGGATGCCTTATCAACAAAGATATGACTTGTATCTGCTGGATTTTCAAAGAATGAAAGGTGACCTAATCGAAAGATAAGATCCTGCGGACCGTAACCAGACAGATGTGAGATTGTAACCTGCTGTGGGGGAATCAGAGGAACTCTCTTGCTCAAGGTGCTGTGGAAACAGAGTCATTGAATGTTTTCAAGGCAGAGGTACCGATACTATCTGAGGAGCTGAAAGATATCCATGTATATGAATGTGGAGTTGACATCCAGATCAGCCATGATATTATTAAATTATGCAATCGCCCTGAGGAGCTGTATGGCCTAAACCAACTCCTTATGTTCCGTATGAATCCATATTTCATTTGTTCAAATATAGGAGATGACCAGTATTTCCATATTCCCACAAGAGGTTGTGTGGAACCAAGAGAACGTGATCTCTGTTCTAGAGATCACAGAATATCTTAGTTGAGTATTAATGGCAATCCCTTCACCGAGTGCCTACTTTGCAGTTGATTGCTGCTGTCGTGACACAGATACTGGCAACATATAGTGTTGGTGCTTCTATGCTTCATCCACATGAATCAACCCGATGCCTGGGATCTGCCTCACTTGAGTAATTTCTTCCTTTGCAGGAAGAGCGTTATGTCATCGGGGACCATCAATATGTCCTCACTGAGCTGACAAACTGCAGGTTGTACCCCAAACCTGCAATTTCGATTGATATAGATGGAAATGGGTGTTGTGTGAAGGGTGATATTATTAGATGCACATCTGAATCCTTGTGAAAAATTGATGTGCTGATATGGAAAATGCACGGAAGTTTGTTTTTTGCAACTGGAGCAATTTCACCAAGAAATGATGACGAGTATGATTCAATCCGCAAGTGAAGCTTCACTTGCGGATTGAATCATACTCGTACTCATACATCTAGAGAAAGCCACTAGGTGGATTTGGATTAAGAGGGCTGATCCGTGGGTGGTTGCTGCTGGGACGCAAGTCGGGGCTTGATCAACCCCGGCTGGGTCGCTGGCGAGGGTGTCTGATGTTGTGAGACCTGAAACACCCGAGGACCCCAGGTCACATCACTGAGGATGCATCGCAGCGCATCTAGAAGATGAATCGTTCACACTGGGCATGGGCTAAATTACTTTTATGCAAGACTTGTTTATTATACCGCAAGGTACCGCAAGGCTCAGTGCTGGGACCCCAGCTATTTACAATATATATTAATGATCTGGATGAGGGAATTGAAGGCAATATCTCCAAGTTTGCGGATGACACTAAGCTGGGGGGCAGTGTTAGCTGTGAGGAGGATGCTAGGAGACTGCAAGGTGACTTCGATAGGCTGGGTGAGTGGGCAAATGTTTGGCAGATGCAGTATAATGTGGATAAATGTGAGGTTATCCATTTTTGTGGCAAAAACAGGAAAGCAGACTATTATCTAAATGGTGGCCGACTAGGAAAAGGGGAGATGCAGCGAGACCTGGGTGTCACGGTACACCAGTCATTGAAGGTAGGCATGCAGGTGCAGCAGGCAGTAAAGAAAGCGAATGGTATGTTAGCTTTCATAGCAAAAGGATTTGAGTATAGGAGCAGAGAGGTTCTACTGCAGTTGTACAGGGTCTTGGTGAGACCACACCTGGAGTATTGCGTACCGTTTTGGTCTCCAAATCTGAGGAAGGACATTATTGCCATAGAGGGAGTGCAGAGACGGTTCACCAGACTGATTCCTGGGATGTCAGGACTGTCTTATGAAGAAAGACTGGATAGACTTGGTTTATACTCTCTAGAATTTAGGAGATTGAGAGGGGATCTTATAGAAACTTACAAAATTTTTAAGGGGTTGGACAGGCTAGATGCAGGAAGATTGTTCCCGATGTTGGGGAAGTCCTGGACAAGGGGTCACAGCTTAAGGATAAGGGGGAAATCCTTTAAAACCGAGATGAGAAGAACTTTTTCACACAGAGAGTTGTGAATCTCTGGAACTCTCTGCCGCAGAAGGTAGTCGAGGCCAGTTAATTGGCTATATTTAAGAGGGTTAGATGTGGCCTTTGTGGCTAAGGGGATCAGGGGGTATGGAGAGAAGGCAGGTACGGGATACTGAGTTGGATGATCAGCCGTGATCATATTGAATGGCGGTGCAGGCTCGAAGGGCCGAATGGCCTACCCCTGCACCTAATTTCTATGTTTCTATGTTTCTACTATAAAATATGTACTAATCCAGCAAAGGTTCACACGGAGTACAACAATGCATCAGCACATCCCAGGCATAGAGTGGGGCCATGCAAGTCCAAGAGTTATTTACCTGTGAGCAGCTGAACACCATGAGGCCAATGCAGATCCTTCAGCAACAATCAGCACAATACAGATAATAAATAATTTAAGGCTCAAATCTTCACAATTCTCCACCCAAGAGGACTGAGGAAGCTCAGTTGTTAGATAAAATGGAGTGTAATCGATAAAGTGAAATAAGAGGATGAGTGATCAGGTCGGAAGCTTGCCCGAGGTGAAGGAATAGCCACGGTATTAAGGGAAAACAGGCTTGAGTGGCCTTTTTGCCTTTGCCTTTATCTTGAGCTCTTATATTCTTTATGGTATGAATAAATTATATCTCTTTGAAATGTATTTAATTCTGTGATGAAGTCTTTGAAATGTCTAATTCGCATTGCTGCTGCAACACAATATATGTAACAGCCAAGTTACAGTGTCCGGCTGAATGAACTACGACATTTATATCTTTGTTTGGTTATTTAAGCATAGCTTTTACTTGTTACCATGGAATCCAATTTTGATGTGAACTTGGTGTGGTGGTAGACAGTAAATACTAATTTCCAGCTCTAATCAGATATTTAATAAACAGTGGCTGAGAGATTCATTAGTGCCATAAGGGGGAACATTGCTGGTTCACCTTTATTATTTCAGTTTGCAGTATTAGAACTGTAGTTTTCCACTGAGATCTTAGTTCAACAACATAAGTGCATTCCCACAAGGCAATGTTTCCTAATGAGGAAAACTGTACTCATGATCATTTTGTCTAAATCAATTTCATACAGCTACTAATACATAGCACTCAAGCCTTTAAATCCACAATGGCGGGTGGCACAATGGTGCAGCGGTAGAGTTGCTGCCTTACAATGCCAGAGGCCCGGGTTGACTACAGGAGTTTGTAAGTTCTCCCTGTGATCACTTGAGTTTTATTTAGGAGCTCCGGTTTCCTCCCACATTCCAAAGGCGTGCAGGTTTGTAAGTTAATTGGCTTCAGTTAAGATTGTTAATTATCCCTTGTACTAGTGGATGGATGATGCTAGTCAAAACAGGCACGAGCCCCATGGTCTGTATCTCTAGTCTAAAATCTAAAATCTACGGAAACCCACATTCAGATTCAGATTCAGATTCAATTTTAATTGTCATTGTCAGTGTACAGTACAGAGACAACGAAATGCATTTAGCATCTCCCTTGAAGAGCGACATAGCAAACGATTTGAATAAAAAAAAAAAATAATAAGTGTCCGGGGGGGGGGGGGTGATTGGCAGTCACCGAGGTACGTTGTTTAGTAGAGTGACAGCGGCCGGAAAGAAGCTGTTCCTCGACCTGCTGGTTCGGCAACGGAGAGACCTGTAGCGCCTCCCGGATGGTAGGAGGGTAAACAGTCCATGGTTGGGGTGAGAGCAGTCCTTGGCGATGCTGAGCGCCCTCCGCAGACAGCGCTTGCTTTGGACAGACTCAATGGAGGGGAGCGTGGAACCGGTGATGCGTTGGGCAATTTTCACCACCCTCTGCAATGCCTTCCGGTCGGAGACAGAGCAGTTGCCATACCATACTGTGATGCAGTTGGTAAGGATGCTCTCGATGGTGCAGCGGTAGAAGTTCACCAGGATCTGAGGAGACAGATGGACCTTCTTCAGTCTCCTCAGGAAGAAGAGACGCTGATGAGCCTTCTTGATCAGAGTAGAGGTATTGTGGGTCCAAGAGAGGTCATCGGAGATGTTGACTCCCAGGAACCTGAAGTTAGAAACACGTTCCACCTCCGTCCCGTTAATGTGGATGGGGGTGTGCGTGCCGCCTCTGGACTTCCTGAAGTCTACAATGAGCTCCTTGGTCTTCTTGGAGTTAAGGGCCAGGTTGTTGTCAGCGCACCATGCTGCTAAGTGCTGGACCTCCTCCCTGTAGGCCAGCTCATCGTTGTTGCTGATGAGGCCAATCACCGTTGTATCATCTGCATACTTGATGATGGTGTTAGTACCATGTACAGGTGTGCAGTCATAGGTGAAGAGGGAGTAGAGGAGGGGGCTCAGCACACAGCCCTGAGGAACGCCGGTGTTCAGGGTGAGGGTTGAAGAGGTGTGCTTGTCTAACCTCACAGACTGGGGTCTGTTGGTTAGAAAGTCCAGTATCCAGTTGCAGAGGGAGGGGTCGATGCCCAGGTTACCGAGTTTGGTGATCAGTTTTGATGGAATAATGTTGTTGAATGCTGAGCTGTAATCGATGAACAGCATTCTTACATAAGTGTCTCTGTTGTCAAGGTGGGAGAGGGCGGAGTGAAGTGCCGTTGAGATGGCATCCTCCGTACTCCTGTTCTTGCGGTAGGCAAACTGATAGGGATCCAGTGTGGGGGGTAGGCAGCTTTTGAGGTGTGCCAGGACCAGCCTCTCGAAGCACTTGGTGATGATGGGGGTAAGTGCAACTGGGCGGAAGTCGTTGAGGCTTGCCGCAGTGGAGTGTTTTGGCACTGGCACGATGGAGGTGGCTTTAAGGCAAGTGGGGACAACTGCTTGGGCAAGTGACAGGTTGAAGATGTCAGTCCAGACGTCTGTCAGCTGCGCAGCACAGGCACTGAGCACGCACCCGGGGATGCCGTCAGGGCCAGCAGCCTTACGTGCATTAGTCCTACTCAGTGCCACGTACACGTCTTAGGGGGTGAGTGTGAGGGGTTGGTGATCGGCAGGTAGCACAGCCTTGATGGCTGTCTCTAGATTGTCCCTGTCGAAGCGGCCATAGAAGTGATTCAGCTCCTCAAGGAAGGAGGCGTCGCTGGATGTGGGGGTGATGTTGGAGGGTCTGTAGTCCGTGATGGCCTGGATGCCTTGCCACATGCGTCGGGGGTCGGAGTTGTTGTTGAAGTGCTCCTCAATCCTGAGCTTATGGCAGTGCTTGGCCTTCCTGATGCCCCTCTTCAGGTTAGCCCTGGATGAACTGTAGGCTCGAGCATCGCCTGACCTGAAAGCGGTGTCCCGTGCTTTCAGCAGTAGCCTGACCTCGCTGTTCATCCATGGCTTCTGATTCGGGTATATGGTCACCTGTTTGAGGGAGGTGACACTATTGATGGTGGAGTTTATAAAGTCCAGAACAGAGGATGTATAGGAATCAATGTCCGTGTGAGAGTCAAGGGTGGCCTGGGCTGCAAACGCCTTCCAGTCAGTGTTTCCAAAACACTGCTGAAGTGTGAAGTCCGCTTCCTCTGACCAGACTTTAACTGTCCTTACAGTTGGTTTAACCCGTCTGATGGGTGGGGAGTACTTAGGGAGCAGGAACAATGAGACGTGATCAGACTGACCAAGGTGGGGGAGGGGGATGGCTTTGTAAGCTTCAGCCATATTGGTGTAGACTTTGTCCAGTGTCTTGTCTACTCTAGTGGGGAAGGATACATGTTGGTGGAATTTGGGGAGTACAGTCTTCAGGTTGGAGTGATTGAAGTCACCCGCAACAATGAAGGCTGCCTCGGGGTTGTGCGTCTGTTGTTTGCTAATGGCAGTATGCAGCTCTTTCATTGCAAGCTTGGCATTAGCATCAGGAGGGATATAGGCTGCAGTCACAACAGTGGAGGTGAACTCTCTGGGCAGATAGAACGGTCTGCATCTAACCAAGAGGAATTCAAGGTTAGCTGAGCAGTGACTCTCGATGATGGTGGAGTCCGTGCACCATGCTTTGTTTACATAAATGCACAGACCCCCCCCTCTGGTCTTACCAGAGTCTGATGTCCTGTCCGCTTGGAGTAAATGACGCCCCGATAGCTGGATGGCGCTGTCAGGAACGTCAGTGTTGAGCCAAGTTTCAGTGAAGATCAAGATGTTGCAGTCCTTGATCTGGTTGTGGGAGGTGATCCTTATGCCTGCTATGTGGGACAAAGATAGGACATGGTAAAGGGAGATGCTGAGAAGGAAGGAATATGGACAATGGAAGTTTATATTTTAGTCAAGATGACCAGTAGGATCTCAAGGACAACGTCTCAAAAGATCTAACAGGAGGTGTCGAAATGGTACTCAGCAAATGTACATATCATAAGGAGTATAGACCAATACTAATGGAGGTACTGGACTGTATAAGCTGTGTGAAGGTGAGACCTCCTGTATTGCAAGCTACATGTCAATTATTCTATCAGGTAAACAGAGACGAATACTTAGATGTTTTGATAACTCCTACAAAAACACATTGCATATTTTGATATGACCCCAATGGACCCACATACAGACCCATCATATCCTTGAACATATGCAAGCCCATTATCAGAAATACCTAGTGTTTAAGAAGGAACTGCAGATGCTGGAGAATTGAAGGTACGGAAAAAAGCTGGAGAAACTCAGCGGGTGCAGCAGCATCTATGGAGCGAAGGAAATAGGCAACGTTTCGGCCCGAAACGTTGCCTATTTCCTTCGCTCCATAGATGCTGCTGCACCCGCTGAGTTTCTCCAGCTTTTTTGTGTACCATGAGAAATACCTAATTACACACACACACGCACATATTCATGTACATAAATTTAGATATGACCTTCCTCTCTCTCTATTACACACAATCAATGACAAATAATAGTTGGTAACACACATGTATATAGCTAGGTTAAGGCAACACTGCCAGTATCATTCTTAGTACAAAGACGTTAATATTATTAAGGCACCAAGGCTGATGGACAGGTTGATGGACAGATTTGTCATTTTCATGGACAATTGAACAACTGTGATCTTGCCCAGTATCAGGAGATGCAAGTTGTTTATTTCTCCTCACCATCGTGTGTCCATTGTTGAATAATCATTCTGACTAACAGCTTCTGCATCTCTTTTATTAAGATTTTGCAAGCTGCATTGATCTTCTTCTGTTGAGCACAATGAGACAAATTCCTGGAAGAATAGGATCTGGCAGCATCTATGGTGGCAGAAGATGAGGTGACATTTTTGGTTCAAGACCCTGCATTAGGGTAGTGAGTGTAAAATGGTGAGGGGGAGGAATGAGGACGAAGCTCCCAAGTGCAAGGTGGATTCAGTTTAGTTTATTGTCACGTGTACCGAGATACAGTGAACAGCTGTTGTTGCGTGCTATCCAGTCAGCGGAAAGACAATACATGATTACAATCGAGCCCTTGCAGGGGATAGAAAAATGATAACGGAATAACATTTAGTGCACGGTAGAGCCAGCAAAGTCCGATCAACGACAGTCCGAGGGTCACCAATGAGGTAGATCGTAGTTCAGGATTGTAAGCAGGTGACAAGGAGGTTGATGGGCAGATTGAGCCAGGTAGGGGAGGGGAAGGTAGAGATGGACACATAGATTGGAAGGTGATGTGGAGATGACAAAAGTCTGTAGATTCGGGAATTTGATAAGGAAGGATTGTGATAAGTGACAGCAGTAAGGGAGGGATGGTGGGAAGCTGCAACCAGTGTGTTGTTTGTGGCTGATGGGCAAATGGAACATGGTGGAGACAGGGATAGGAACTGGTTAGTGTAAGGCTGGAGGTGTGCTTGGAAAGTAGAGGAAGTAAGAGAGTCTAGGTGGATCCGAGAGAAAGGAATAAAATGTTGTGGGTTGACTGAAATTAGAACATTTAACTCAATTCCTACCCAGGTGAATACAAAACACTTGTAGCTTACCTTTGGCCTCAGTTGATCTGTGCCCTGACACTTCATTATTTCACTGTATTAGACCTCCTGTCAAGATATATATATAGTTTAGATCAGTCACAACTAGGAGATTCCAGTGTTAGACCTTAATCACGGCAAGCTTCATTGCTGGCTGTGGTCCTCATCAGCAAAAGGGAATAGCCGTTCAGTCATTTGGCACTAGCCGAAAGGAACAAAGCAGACTAACAGATGGGTTGTAAAGCTAATATGGAACTAAGCATAATGAGAAAGTACAAACATTTATTGTGATCTCTGATTTCATTTTAATATTATAGTTTGCATGCAGCCTAGGGGCCTTTCATCCAAATGTCCAAATCATATCATAGCTCTCAACATAATCAGTGCATAAACTCTTAAGTGATCAACTAATGTGCTGAATAGTACTGTCCCTCATTCTACCTTCAACCACGATAATATGGAGGCATCATTGTAAATAGGCAGGGGCCAATAACTCAAACAATGATAAGACTAAGTAAAGTAATGAGTAATAGTTTTGTAGCATAATGTCAAGGCAGCAATCTCTCCCTCAATGTCAGCAAAATGAAAGAGCTGGTCATTAACTTCAGTAAGCGGGGCGGAGTACATACCCCAGTCTATATCAATGGAGCTGAAGTGGAGATGGCCAAGAACTTTGTTACTATGTGTAAATATCATTAACATTTGACCTGGTGCAAACACATTGCAGCTATGGCTAAGAAACACACCAATGCCTATACCTCCCCAGAAGGCGATGGCAATTCAGCACGTCTCCTATGACTTATCAATTACTACAAATGCATTTTAGAAAACATCCTATTGGATGCATCACAGCTTGGTTTTGCCCCATCCTTCCCCCATTGAATCCATCTACACTTCATATTGCCTCGGAAAAGGAGGCAGTTTAATCAAGGATTGTTCACATCACCGATCATTCTCACTTCTCCCCTTCCCGTTGGACAGAAGAGACAAAAGCTTGAAAGCTTGTATGAACAGATGCAAGAACAGCTTCTTTCCCACTGTTATCAGACACTTGTTAAGGACCTTGCATGTGTTAATTATGTATTCCCGCTCTTACAAACTACTTTGTTGCAGCCTTTGCCGTTTACTTTTAATCAGCACTTTCTCTGTAGGTATAACACTATATTCTGCAATCGGTTTCCATTTTCTTTTTGCATTGTGTTGTACTCATGTATGATATGGTTTATCTGGTTGGCCCACAAATCAAACTCTTTCACTGTATTTCGGCCCACAAAAAAAATAATCAACTAATGAACATGGCATTGAGACATTTCCATTGAAAATGAAGGATTATTCCAACCGCAGATGAACAATAAATGCCCATTGATAGAATGATGCTCTACAGTGTCTGAAAAACTATTTTCCCATCTAAAGGGGAGTTGAAGCTAGTGTAGATTATTACCCTTCAACATATTGGATGATGTGGCAGCGCTGGTGAACGGCTGCGGCTCGCCTGCAGTCCGTTTGTTTTTACATTTTTGTGTTTTTTTTTGTTTGTTTTGTTTAGCTAAGTTTTTGGTTTTTAGGTTGTGTGTGTATATGTGGGGGGGGTTGGGGGGTTGAAACGGGGCTTGCTGTCTCTCCCTTCGGGGGAATGCGACTTTTTTGTAGTATACCCCTTCTCTGCCTCCGTCTGCGCTGAGGCCTAATGGTGGAGCTGGCGACCTCGAGACTCCGGAGGCGGAGCCAGTCAGGTCTTGCCCTGGGCTCACTCCCGTGAGGGCGGCCCAGCTCGGGGCTGGAACGGCGCTCCCATGAGGGGCTGTGACGCTCCCGTGAGGGCGGCCGAGGGGCTGAGACGCTCCCTTCGGGGCGGCCCAGCTCGAGGGTAAGGGCGCTCCCGTGGGGGTGGCCTGGCGCGGGGCTGAGACGCTCACGTGAGGGTGACCCGGCTCGGGGCTGGAACGGTGCTCCGTTGGCTGAGGCGGCGTTCTGGCGGCGGCGGCCTGAGTCCGGGGTTCGGCCGCGGGCCAGTGGACGACGTCATCAACAGCTGTGTCCGCTGGACTGGAGGGCGGCAGCTTCGACCACCCCAGGCCTCAGTGTTTGAACCGGCCCGTTCGCGGAGCTCGGTGAGCTGCGGGACTGATTTACTATCGCCCGGTGGGGTATCGCCTCAGCGCAGAGGGAGAAGAGGAGGGAAGAGACTGCAGCTCTAAGATTTTTGCCTCCATCACAGTGAGGAGGTGCTTGGTGGACTCACTGTGGTGGATGTTAATTTGTGTTTACTGTCTGTTCTGTTGTTTATTATTGTATGTATGGCTGCAGGTAACGACATTTCGTTCAGGTCTGAATGACAAATAAAAGATCTATCTAATAAAGGATCTATCTATGATGGGGCGAGATTCTCAATGTTACCCCATCATTCAATATGTGCAAGACTAATCTACGCTGGCCTCAATTCCCCTTCTGCACAAGGTCCCCATAGCCGTCAATTCCTCAGTCTTTCAATTTATAATTCCTGTATCATTGTCCCATAATTATCATTAACATACATATATTTTCTAAATATGAGGATTTCTATGATATCAAACAGATCTAACTATAAATGTTTGGACTCCAAACTTTTCTGTGAATAAAATAAATACTTACAGGCTTCAATGAATGATTAGAAACTGGAGATAGCAGAACTGTAGAAATCTCACCCTGTGGTTATTTTTTCCTTAGGTTGTGCTGACCTTACTGTAGAATAATGATATTTCCTTTTCAAAACAGTTTTATTAGCAAATGGAAGCTGTTTTCTCATTACACAAGACACCAGAGAAATCTGGCTTTAACATTTTGCAAAGCAAAAACATCTGTAGATGCTTGCAATCTGAAACAGAAACTAAGTAAAACTGAACATACACAGCAGGCCATGCAGCATCTGTGCAGAGTGAAACATTGGTGACACTTCATATCAATGACAAAGTAGAAAATACTTGATAAACAAACATGTTTTAAGTGGACAAGGTTGAGAGAAGAAGGGGAATGTCTGTGATAAGGACTTTTGATATAAATGGAGGGATTTGAAGACTTGTTAATTACTACTAATTGAGGTGGAATAGAGGTAGGGTAGTCAGTGTGGCTTCCTCTCAGCTCCAGGGACCCTAACATTGATCCTGAACTCAGGCACGGTCGGTATATACTCTGATATGATTTCTGCAAGATGCTTTCATTTCTCCTTGCACTGTTAATTTAATTGGCATCCATAAATTACCCTTTATTGGACCTAATGGGCTAAGTGACCTTTGGTGGTGTAGTAAATAAGTAAACTGGTCTCTAATTAAAGGACAGATGAATGAAAATGGGGAATGAGTAAAACAATTGGGAGAACTGCCAGATACTGAACGTCTCATTTGCTGAAAATTTGAAATAAATGAGAGCACAGATACTACTCAACAGGTTATGCAACATATTTTGAGAGGCAGAAACCAAGCACTTGCCCCTTGTGGAGGTCCTCCAGCTTCAATTCATGCTCCATGAGAAGGTAGTCGTCAAAGGCATGGTGCAACAGATGGAGGGAGGAAGGCTTGAGGCTGATGGCCGGTGAACTTAGATACCAGTCAAGGCTGACAAATTGCTGTTAATATTTGTGAAAGATTCCAAATCTAAAAAATGGTCAAACTATTAAAACAAAAACCAAATAATACAACAAAGTTTAACTACACAAATGTGACAGTTCAAGAAACATCTGTGCCCAGAGTCCAGCTGAGCTTGATAGGAAAACTATGGTACTCCATCCTCCCATTCCACCCTCAACTGATGGGACTGAAGACACCATGATCATACAACTGGCTGCTCACAGTCAACTCAAATTATCAGTGGGATATTTGGGAGTTCCTTAAAGACCATGTGACAACTTCAAAAAGTATTTCCTCAGCTAATCCAATACTCTGGTTAAGTGTGGTTTAAGTGAATTCCAACTCAAGCATTTTGTTCTGTGGAAAACCAATTTCTCTCTTCTCAAATGATATCACTTGATAATGTGACAGAAATTAGGTGATGCATCAAATAATGGCATTCACTGGCATTACCCGATGTTGGGGGAGTCCAGAACCAGGGGCCACAGTTTAAGAATAGGGAGTAAGCCATTTAGAACGGAGCCAAGGAGAGAGTGGTGAGTCTGTGGAATTCTCTGCCTCAGAGGGCGGTGGAGGCAGGTTCTCTGGATGCTTTCAAGAGAGAGCTAGATAGGGCTCTTAAAAATAGCGGAGTAAGGGGATACGACAAGAAGGCAGGAACGGGGTACTGATTGGGGATGATCAGCCATGATCACATTAAATGGCAGTGGTGGCTCGAAGGGCCGAATGGCCTGCTCCTGCACCTATTGTCCAGTGTCTATTGTCTATTACCAATATGGAATCACCCACAATCAATACACGTAGCGCGGGGCAGTGTGGGGGAGGGACACCATTGCTAGGAAACTCAGCACGACCAATTACAAAAAAACTGCAAGTCAATAGTATGAGTATTCTGTGGTGGTTGGCTCATCTAACATGACAAGCTTTGTCCTCATTCTACATAATGCAAAAGTGATGATATGTTTGAATACTCTTTTGCATCACTTGCATAGATCAGTACAGTTCCAACAATTCCAAAGGAGCTTGGCTCCATCCAGGACAAAACAGCCTGTTGGATTGGTACTACAGCCCAATCATTGCTGGCCTCAACGTCTACCACCGACAAAGGCCAAGGGTAAGAGCAGCAGGTTCATGGGAATGCCACCGACTGTGGTTCTCCTCTAGGTCAACATGTCGCCAGTCCGTAACCACAGCCAGATGTAAATCCTGGAACTCATTCACCTGCAGCATTTTGTGAATACATGCACCAGTATTAAAAAGGCAGCTTAGCGCCACCATTTCTGGGGAAATTAGAATCGGCCAATAAAAGCTGCCTTTGTCAGTCTTGTTCAGATCCCCAAAATTAATTTTAAAATGTTGATCCCGAAGGTTCCGAAGATCTTTCCTGGTCCCAACACACCGATGCAATTATAAAGAAGGCACATCAGTGCCTCTACTTCCTGAGAAGATTACGGAGAGTCGGTATGTCAAGGAGGACTCTCTCGAACACTCCTACAGGTGCATAGTAGAGAGCTTGCTGACCGGTTGCATCGTGGTTTGGTTCGGCAACTGGAATGTCCAGGAGCGGGAAAAAATCCAAAATGTTGTGACCACTGCCCAGTCTATCATTGGTTCTCATCTCCCCACCATCTAAGGGATCTATCGCAGTCGCTGCCTCAAAAAGGCTGCCAACATCGTCAAAGACCCACACTATCCTGGCCAAACACTCATCTTTCCGTTGCCATCAGGAAGAAGGTACAGGAGCTTGAAATCTGGAACATCCTGGTTCAGGAACAGCTTCTTCCCCACAGCCATCAGAATATTAAACACCAAACAAACTATGAACAATAAAAGTGTCTATTATTACTATTGCACTATCTTACAAAGCTCTCCCCTGCCCATCCCTGGGACAATCCGATCACCTCTCACTGGTTCTACTACCTGCATACAAACCCCTCATCCGCAAGACCAAACCTGCAATAAGGACGGTCAAAATATGGCCCGAGGACGCCACCCTACAACTCCAGGACTGCTTTGATCGCACCGACTGGGACCTGTTTGCACAACAGGCTACCAGTGGTACAGAGGTAGACTTGGAGGAGTACACATCCACTGTGCTCTCCTACATCAACTGCTGTGTGGGGACTGTCACAGTGGACAAGTAAATAAAGATGTTCCCAAACCGGAAACCCTGGATGAACAAGGAGGTTCAGGATCTGCTAAGGGCCTTTAAATCCAGGGACACTTCTGCCTACAGTGCGGCCAGGTCGAACCTGAACAAAGGCATAAAAAAGGCCAAAGACATCCACAGGCAAAGGGTAGAAGACCACTTCAATACCGCGGACACCAGAAGCATGTGGCAGGGTGTCAGGGACATCACTGACTACAAGAGCAGCCCCACCTGCCCCCACGGTGATATCACACTGGCCAACAAACTGAACACCTTCTTTGCCCGCTTCAAAACTGGCAACACCACCTGGAGTGGAATAACCCCGGCCATGGCGGAGGGACAGGCCTTAACACTGAGCACTCAGGAGGTACAGTGCGCTCTGCGTAGGATCAATCCACGCAAGGCTGCAGGCCCAGATGGAGTCCAGGGAAGGGTACTAAAGGACTGTGCTGTACAACTGGCGGAGGTATTCACGAGGATCTTTAATCTGTCTCTATCTCTGGCAACGGTCCCCAAGTGCCTGAAAACAGCTACCATAGTGCTGGTGCCGAAAATGTCCAAAGTCACCAACCTGAACGACTACCGCCCGGTTGCCCTAACTCCAATCCCAATGAAGTGCTTTGAAAGGCTGGTCCTCTCCCACATCAAATCCAGCATCCCTGCCTCACTGGACTCTCATCAATTTGCATACAGGGCAAATAGATCAACAGAGGATGCCATCTCTCTGGCTCTTCACACTGTCCTGACTCACCTGGACAGACAGGGCACGTACGTGAGGATGCTCTTCGTTAACTATAGCTCTGCATTCAATACGGTCATCCCCACCAATCTCACCACCAAACTCCACCAGCTAGGCCTCAGCTCGCCGATATGCGATTGGATCCTGAACTTTCTGACGGAGCGACCGCAGGCAGTGAGACTGGGCCCGCACCTGTCCTCCACTATCACCCTGAGCACCGGCACACCACAGGGCTGTGTACTAAGCCCCATGCTCTACTCCCTCTTCACTCACGACTGTGTTCCTACATTCGACACCAACACCATCGTGAAGTTTGCAGACGACACAACAGTGATTGGGCTGATCATCAACGGTGATGAAACAAAATACAGGGCGGAGGTGCAGAACCTGGCGGACTGGTGCGCACGTAACAACTTGTCACTAAACACCTCCAAGACCAAGGAGCTGATTATTGACTTCTGGAGATCCCATAATGGAGAATACGCCCCAATCTCCATTTACGGGGACAGTGTGGAGAGAGTGTCCAGCTTTAAGTTTCTGGGCACTCACATGGTCCACCAACACCGCTGCGCTGGTCAAGAAGGCACAGCAACGACTGTTCTTCCTGAGGACATTAAAAAAGACTGGTCTGCCCCAACAGCTGCTGACAACGTTCTACCGCTGCACCACAGAGAGAGCATATTAACATATGGCGTTCAGCTGCACGGAGGCGGAGAGGAGAACTCTTCAGCGCGTCGTCCACAGAGCGCAAAGGATTATTGGGACAGAGCTACCAGCCTTGGAGGGCATCTACCACACACGGTGCCTCAGGAAGGCCGTCAGAATCCATAAAGACTCCTCACACCCTTGCAATAGACTGTTCGAACTACTTCCCTCCGGCAGACGTTACAAGGCCTTCTACACCCGAACCTCCAGACTCAGAAACAGCTTAATTCCCTGAGCTATAGCGGCTCTGAACCGGCCCTGCTGAGTGCCCCCCACCCCCCTGGACTGTCTCCCTCGGATGGTCACGACACACAGCTTATTTAGTTATTTTACTTTTCTTTTACATCGGTTGGAAGCTGCATACTAAATCTCGTTGCACTGACGTGCAATGACAATAAAAGATATTATTATTATTATTATTATTACTATTACTATTATTATTATTATTATTATTATTATTATTATTATCTGTTTATTTATTGTGGACATATATGGCCAATGGTACATAAACACACTGAACTTTTATCTCCTGTTCTGTATTATGTTTACATACTCTGTTGTGCTGCAGCAAAGCAAGAATTTCATTGTCCTGTCTGGGACACATGACAATAAAACTCTCTTGACTCTTGATAGTAAAGTTCAAGTTCAAGATCAAGTGAGTTTATTGTCATGTGTCCCTGTATAGGACAATGGAATTCTTGCTTTGCTTAAGCACACAGAAAATAGTAAGCATTTACTACAAAACAGATAAATGTGTCCATATACCATGAAATAAATATATACACACATGAATAAATAAACTGATAAAGTGCAAATAACAGAAAGTGGTTATTAATAATCAGAGGTTTGTCTGAGCCAGGTTTAATAGCCTGATGGCTGTGGGGAAGTAGCTATTCCTGAACCTGGTTGTTGCAGTCTTCAGGCTCCTGTACCTTCTACCTGAAGGTAGCAGGGAGATGAGTGTGTGGCCAGGATGGTGTGGGTCTTTGATGATACTGCCAGCGACTGCGATAAATCCCCTCGATGGAAGGAAGGTCAGAGCCGATGATGGACTGGGCAGTATTTACTACTTTTTGTACTCTTTTCCTCTCCAGGGCGCTCAAATTGCCGAACCAAGCCATGATGCAACCAGTCAGCATGCTCTCGACTGTGCACCTGTAGAAGTTAGAGAGAGTCTTCCTTGACAATCCAACTCTCCGTAATCTTCTCAGGAAGTAGAGGCGCTGATGAGCTTTTTTGATAATTGCGTTAGTGTTCTCGGACCAGGAAAGATCTTCAGAGATGTGCACGCCCAGGAATTTGAAGTTCTTGACCCTTTCAACCATCGACCCGTTGATATAAATGGGGCTCTGGGTCCCCCTCCTACTCCTTCCAAAGTCCACAATCAGTTCCTTGGTTTTGCTGGTGTTGAGGGCCAGGTTATTGTGCTGGCACCATATGGACAGTTGCTCGATCTCTCTTCTGTATTCTGACTCATCCCCATCAGTGATACGCCCACAATAGTGGTGTCGTCAGCGAACTTAATGATGGAGTTCGCACTGGTAGTTCGCTACGATCTCTCATGGGTATAGAGTGAGTACAGCAGGGAGTGCTGAGCACGCAGCCTTGAGTGTGCTCCCAGCAAACTTAATGATGGAGACTGTGGTTTGCTACGAGTCATGGGTATTTCCACTAATACAGAACAGGCTGAGTCTGTGGAGCCTGAGGTGCTCCGAGGATGATTGTTATCGAGGCTGACACATTTGCACCAAGACCAGACTGTGGTCTGTGGATAAGGAAGTCGAGGATCCAGTTGCAGAGGGATGCACAGAGACCCAGTTCTGCGAGTTTGGTAACCAGCTTGGAGGGGATGATTGTGTTAAATGCCGAGCTGTAATCAATGAATAACAGCCTGACATATGAGTTTTTGTTGTCCAAGTGGTCCAGTGCGGAGTGGAGGGCCAGCGAGATCGCATCCACCGTTGATCTGTTGTGGCGGTACGCAAACTGCAGTGGGTCCAGGTTTTTGTCGAGGTAGGAGTTGATTTGCTCCATGATCAACCTCTCAAAGCACTTCATCACCACTGGCGTTAGTGCCACTGGTCGATAGTCATTGAGGCACGTCACCTTACTCTTCTTGGGCACCGGTATAATTGATGCCCTTTTAAAGCAAGTGGGGACCTCAGACTTCAGAAGTGAGAGGTTGAAAATGTCCGTAAAAACTCCCGCCAGTTGGTCCGCACAGGTTTTTAGAACACGACCGGGTATACCATCAGGTCCAGGTGCTTTTCGGGGGTTCACCCCTCTGAAGGATTTCCTGACATCGGCCTCTGTGACTGAGACTGAAATGCCATCACAGCGAATGGGGGATCGAGAAGGCACATCAGTATTCTCCCTGTCAAAGAGTGCGTAAAACGTATTGAGCTCGTCAGGGAGTGATGTTACACTGACATTCGAGCTGCCTCCTGGTTTTGCCTTGTAGGAGTTGATTGCATTCAGTAAAGCAAACAAAGTCAATGGAGAAAACTGCCCACTTTGCAGTTTTCCCCCCTCCCTGCTCTAATCAGTCTGAAGCAGACTCCCAACCCAAAACGATATATGCCAGTTCCCTTTGCAGATACTGCTTGACCCGTTG
Source organism: Leucoraja erinaceus (assembly GCF_028641065.1). Taxonomy (NCBI): domain Eukaryota; kingdom Metazoa; phylum Chordata; class Chondrichthyes; order Rajiformes; family Rajidae; genus Leucoraja; species Leucoraja erinaceus. Next base: position 105,953,533 of record NC_073380.1, read on the forward strand.
AATACTTAGGCATTTTGTGTTTTGCACATGATTCCAGCACCGCAGTACTAATGTCTTCATTCTCATTTGCAAATAATAACATAATCTGATCAAGGATAGACTATGTTAAGGATCTGCTCTGCTGTTCAATAGGTTCATGACTGATCTTTTATTTCAGAGCCACTTTCCCAGCAGATCCATACTGTCAGCATCAATCCAGCTAAGTCCTTAAAGAATGTCAATAAAGATCATCTCACCTTTTTTTAATTACTGAGATAGTACAAGTTAATTCTACTTAGTCCCTACTTTAGGAGCTAGCTTCTTCTTTCGGGGATCATTTTAGTCGTTAGAGATGTATATTATGTGTTAAGTTGGGAGAGCAAACATATATTTGGTACTATTAATGTTGTCTCACCAAATTAATGTATATTTGCAATTCCTCAGGCAGCACAGCCAATGTAGCAGATGTATTTTAATTCATTATTTTCGCTGGCAAAAGTCCTCACATATGTCCCCAAGGATAACTTTTTCGTTTTAGGGAAAGTAGAATTACTGCAAACCCAGCTTCTTGCTAGCCATTCACTAATGAATAGCATCTCTTTTGGTTTATCAAATGTCTTTGCAAATACATGATCCAGCCGTTCAGGTCATTTTTCCAATGTACTCTGTTATGTTTGTCAGACATGACCACAATTTCTTCACATGCATTGGCTATTCATAGCTACTCCACCTTTTTAACAATGAATATTGATTTAAACCCGTATATCAGCTCATATCACCTCATGAGGTTTACTTATCGATTTACTACTAACACAAACCTGATTCATCTGTTTATCTGCAATTGCTCTATATGTTTTCTAACGAATACAGGCAAACCTTCAATCATTGTACGGAATTTGTGTACCTTACCGTATCTTTTGATCATTACATGAGATGTATTTTGCTTTTTGGGGTGTGGGAGGGGGTGATTTCCTGTAGCTGATGCAGTGAATTTGAAAAGTCAAATTGTACTGCTTGAGCAGTGAGATCAACAGGTATCTGAAACAAAAAATAAGATGCAAAGGAAAAAAAAACACTAATAGTTCCAATAGACCATATATTTTCCACTGTTATTTAGTTTTAGCTTAGCTCAGTTTAAAGATAGAGCATGGAAACAAGCACTTCGACCCACCGAGTCTGCACCGACCACTGATTCCCCAAACACATTAACACTTGCCTTATCCACACCTGGAAAGTGAATCTTTCCGGACCAGGCAGCCTCAGAGCAGAGCAGCCACATATTAAGAGGTGGCAGTGACATGAACATGATGGGGTGGCATGTGTACTAGAACAACCATTGAGTCACAAGGTCATAAGGTCATAAGTGATAGTAGCAGAATTAGGCCTATCAAGTCTACACCATTCAAATATGGCTGATCTATCTCTCCCTTCTAACCCAATTCTCCTGCCTTCTCACCATAACCTCCGATACCCATCTATCTATCTATCTATCTATACATAACTAAAGCTCTGATCTTGTTGTCTTCCGGTTTGCGTGGTCATTCTATTTGCGCAAAAACTGTACGCGATAGCGCTACTATTTTTCACCAGCTTACTCACCGTTCTCCTGAGCTGCGATTGCACCGATTCGTTCTGATCGGTGGAAGCTGGTAAGAGTTAGCGAGGTTTAAAAATCTTTAAAAACTGCGCGGGCACAGATCGATTGCCACTCCTGCCAGTTAGCACCGCGTGGATTGGTCTTTTCTCCTGTCACTCCACGGGACGGTCCGCCTCTTCCTGCACCTGCGTGTTCATGGGCTGATGTTAGGGGATGGGAGCCGTCGAGTCAGCAGAGGCCCTGTAGCAACCTGGGGCTACTGTAGAGTGGGGCTACAAATGACTGAGTGTGCAGAGCGCATGTGGCCTGCAGCGGCATGGAGCAGCGGTTGAGGGCATCGTCTGGCCCGATTACTGCAACTCTGACCCAGTGCTGCCACCAGTACAACTGGTCTTCACGGCCAAGTGGCTTGAACATTTTTGTTAAAATTTCAGACTTGAGGTGTACAGGATGGCAACTCAGTGTGGTCTATTATCTTACATTCTTTATTTAGTATCATGCTGCCAAATGTATTCAGATTGTTACTGAACTGTATGCAAAAAACTACTGTATTTGTACTTGGGAAAACGTGACATTAAAATCCCATTTGAAGCTGCTACAGATCCGAGAGCAGATTTCTCTCTCAGCCAATTCCTTCTCCAGCACTATAGGAAGCCTAGGGTTTCTCAGGAAGCTCCAGTTTAATCACTGTATCTTATGGGGTTCCCAGTCACATTGATCACTGATGGATTTCAGCAAATAACTTATAAATCACAGCATTCATATACTGTAGGTGTCTTAAAACATTTGTGTTCTTTACACTGTAAACAGTAATTCCATTTGGAATGTTTGTCTTTTGATACATGGAGACTAGGATTCATAAGCAAGGGTGTCTTGCTTCAATTTAAGAAACATTGGGGAACATCATACCATTACTAAGGGACTAACTCATTTGACTTGAAGTCAGTATAGTGTAGATTCAGAAGGTTACTCCCTGCGATGAAGGATGGCAATCTGAGAGGTGAGATACAAAGGCTGAGAGACCAACACTAACTTTGTTGTTGGCAAATGTATTAAATCACAGGGTTATTTAGAGTAAAGTAAAATCTGTTTTCTGGAATAATGTAGAATGTAATGTCTGTGGAGTGGAGTTTTGAACAATAATGGAATTTTGAGCAATAGAAAATTCATTATTTTCAACAATGGTAACAGTTTTTACATTACTCTAGAGTCTACACTTAATTAAATAATTTGGTATGTAAAGTCGCGTGGCTGGCAGAATTTGTGAAATGAGCTCTATATGTGACATGACAGCAAGTCTTCCGTATTTCGTTATGATAGAACGTGCTGCTGAATCTAGTTCCTCACTTTTGTCTTCATTAAATGGAAACATAGAAACATAGAAAATAGGTGCAGGAGGAGGCCATTCGGCCCTTCGAGCCTGCACCGCCATTCAATATGATCATGGCTGATCATCCAACTCAGTATCCTGTACCTGCCTTCTCTCCATACCCCCTGATCCCTTTAACCACAAGGGCCACATCTAACTCCCTCTTAAATATAGCCAATGAACTGGCCTCAACTACCTTCTGTGGCAGAGAGTTCCAGAGATTCACCACTCTCTGTGTGAAAAATGTTTTTCTCATCTCGGTCCTAAAGGATTTCCCCTTTATCCTTAAACTGTGACCCCTTTTCCTGGACTTCCCCAACATCGGGAACAATCTTCCTGCATCTAGCCTGTCCAACCCCTTAAGAATTTTGTAAGTTTCTAACTGAAATAAAACTGAAATAGAACTTTCATTTATAAATTAAATAAAACCCAGAATTCAATACAATCAACATGCCTGTTACAGTTTTATTTTCTATCAGTAACATTTCATCTAGTGTTTCATATAGCTTAACCACAAAAATAATTAATCTGCTACAGTTCAAAGAAATTTTCGTTATCTAATAACCCAAATCAACCTTCAGCTTTACATTTTTTAAATATTCTTTTCATGAGGCAACATTCAAAAATGCGTCCAGAATGATTTTTGTAATTACTAATTCTGAACAAAATAATGATTATTTCAGGCCACTAAATTTATTCTGAAAACTGTTTCTTAGTATTTTTGCTTTAGTGTGACGGTTCCTCTCTTGTGGTTTTGCGTGATCATTGATAATGAAAAACTATGAAGTTGTATAAATTGTCTTATAATGAATTATGTAACAATATCACATATTTCATGGGACTTGAATTAGGCCATATCGTATCTACCACGGCATTCAATCATGGCTGATCTATCTTTCTCTCTCAACACCAATTTCCTGCCTCCTCCCCATAACCTTTGACGCACCTTATAAAGCTTCAACATTACATCCCTGCGTTTATATTCTATTTCTCTCAAAATATATTAATTTCAGATAATAACATTTTATGAAAACCACCAAAAGTAAATGTACTTTTACAACCATTTCCAGCTCATCCACAGAGCTGAAATTCTTCAAAAAGGAAATGACTGCCCTTTAAAAATAACTAAAATTGACAAGGTAGTTGAAAATCCTATTTTCTAAAGGAACATTCTTTTACTCTGAGCTGTGCTCTCTAGTCTTTTACTCTTCCACTAGTGGAAACATCCTCTCCACATCACATGTTCACAATACCTATTTTCAACTAGGTATCAACAGAGAAAGAAGTCTCGCACAGAGCAGAGCGAAAAAGCAATGTGGCTAATATCTGTTCTGCAGCGTTGCACATGACATAAGCAACGTTAGGTTACTGGAATGATGTAGATATTTCAAATATCTGGAGTTAAAGGAAGGTAAGAGTGGACATTGGACCCCCGGAAAATGATGCTGGGCAGTTAGCAATGGGGAACAAAGAAATGATGGACAAACTGAATGCGTATATTCTAGCAACAAGCCATAAACAAGAGGGGCAGTGGGCAAAAATGAGTACACTCGCTATTACTATGGAGAAGGTGCCAGGGAAGCAGAAAGGTCTGAAGGTGGATAAGTAACCTGGACCAGATGAACTATACCTTGGGGTTCTGAAAGAGGTGGCTTTAAGTATTGTGAAGCCATTAGTCATAATCTTACAAGAATCACGAGGAGTAGGAATCGTTCCACGGGACTGGAAAATCACAAATGTATCTCCACTGTTTAAAAAGTGTGTGAGGCAAATGGAAGGAAATTATAGGCCAGTTAGCCTCACTTCAGTGGTTGGTAATAGACAATAGGCAATAGACAACAGGTGCAGGAGTAGGCCATTCGGCCCTTCGAGCCAGCACCACCAATCAATGTGATCATGGCTGATCAACCACAATTAGTACGCCGTTCCTGCCTTCTCCCCATATCCCTTAACTCCACTATCCCTGAGAGCTCTATCTAACTCTCTCTTGAAAGCATCCAGAGAACCAGCCTCCACTGCCCTCTGAGGCAGAGAATTCCACAGACTCACAACTGCCTGTGTGAAAACATTTTTCCTCATCTCCGTTCTAAATGGCTTAGAAGTATATTCCTAAACTGTGGCCCCTGGTTCTGGACTCCCCCAACACTGGGAACATATTTCCTGCCTCTAGTGTGTCCAAACCCTTAATAATCTTATATGTTTCAATAAGATCCCCTCTCATCCTTCTAAATTCCAGAGTATACAGGCGCAGCCACTCCAATCTATCAACATATGATAGTTCCACCATCCTGGGAATTAACCCAACTACGCTGCACTCCCTCAATTGCAAGAATGTTACTTTTCACCAAATTGCACACAATACTCCAGGTGTGGTCTCACTAGAGCCCTGTACAACTGCAGGAGGACTTCTTTGCTCCTATACAAAACATTTTTCACACAGAGAGTGGTGAATCTCTGGAAGCCTCTGCCACAGAAGGTAGTTGAGGCCAGTTCATTGGCTATATTTAAGAGGGAGTTAGATGTGGCCCTTGTTGCTAAAGGGATCAGGGGGTATGGAGAGAAGGCAGGTACAGGATACTGAGTTGGATGATCAGCCATGATCATATTGAATGGCGGTGCAGGCTCAAAGGGCCGAATGGCCTACTCCTGCACCTATTTTCTATATTTCTATGCTCAACTCCTCGTGTTATGAAGACCAAAATATCATTCGCTTTCTTCACTTCCTGCTATACCTGCATGCCTACTTTCAGTGACTGATGAACAAGGACTCCCAGATCCCATTGTACTTCCCCTTTTCCCAAGTTGACACCATTTAGATAATAATCTGCCTTCCTGTTTTTGCCACCAAAATGGATAACCTCATATTTATCATTAAACTGCATCTGCCATGCATCTGCCCACTCACTCAACCTGTCTAAGTCACCCTGCATCCTCATAGCATCCTCCTCAGAGTTCACACTGCCACACAGCTTTGTGTCATCTGAAAATTTGCTAATGTTACTTTGAATCCCTTCATCTGAATCATTCATATATATATATTGTACTGCCTGCCATTCTAAAGGGGACCCGTTAATCCCTACTCTTTGTTTCCTGTCTGCCAACCAATTTTCTATACATGTCAGCACTCTACCCCCAATACCATGTGCTTTATTTTGCCCACTAATCTCCGATGTGGGACCTTAAATGCTTTCAGAAAGTGCAGACCCACCACATTCACTGGCTCGCCCTTGTCCATTATCCTGGTAACATTCTCAAAAAAATCCAGAAGGTTCGTCAAACATGATTTCCCCTTTGTAAATCCATGCTGACCGAGACTGATCCTGTTACTGCTATCCAAATGTGCCACTATTTCACCTTTTATAATTGACTCCAGCATCTTCCCCACCACTAACTGGTCTATAATTCCGTGTTTTCTCTCTACTGCCCTTCTTAAAAAATGGGATAACATCAGCTACCCTCCAATCCACAGGAACTGATCCCGAATCTATAGAACATTGGAAAATAATCACCAATGCATCCACAATTTCTAGAGCCACTTCCTTATGTATCCTGGGATGCAGACCATCTGGCCCTGGGGATTTATCAGCCTTCAGTCCCATCAGTCTATCCAACACCATTTCCTGCCTATAGTGAATTTCCTTCAGTTCCTCCGTCACCCTAGATCCTCTGGCCACTACTATATCAGGAAGATTGTTTGTGTTCTCCTTAATGAAGACGGATCCAAAATACCTGTTCAACTCATCTGCCATTTCCTTGTTCCCCATAATAAATTCACCCTTTTCAGTCTTCAAGGGTCGAACTTTGGCCTTAACTTGTTTTTTAATCTTCACATACCGAAAGAAGCTTTTACTATCCTTCTTTATATTCTTGGCTAGCTTACCTTCGTACCTCATCTTTTCTCCCCGTATTGCCTTTTTAGTTATCTTCTGTTACTCTTTAAAAGTTACCCAACCCTCTGGCTTCCCTCTCATCTTTGCTATGTTGTACTTCTTCTCTTTTATTTGTATACTGTCCCTGATGTCCCTTGTCAGCCACGGTTAGTCCTTACTCTCCTTGGAATCTTTCTTCCTCTATGGAATAAAACGATCCTGCACCTTCTGTATTATTTCCAGAAATACCTGCCATTGTTGTTCCATTGTCATCCCTGCTAGAGTATCTTTCCAGTCAACTTTGGCCAACTCCTCCCTCATGGCTCCATAGTCCCCATTGCTCAACTGTAATACCGACACCTCCGATTTACCATATTATCAGATACCCCAATATCATGGTCACTACCTCCTAATGGCTCCTTTACCTCGATTTCCCTTATCAAATCTGGTTCATTCCACAACACTAAATCCTGAATTGCCTTCTCCCTGGTATGCTCCAGTACATGCTGCTCCAAGAATCCATCACGGAGGCACTCCACAACTCCCTTGTTTGGGGTTCAGTTCCAGCCTGATTTTCCCAGTCTACCTGCATGTTGCATATTTTAATATTTAATATTTTAGAATCTAATTGTAAGGATGAGGTTGCCGGGTACTTGGAAGCACATGATAAAATAAGCTGAAGTCGGCATGGTTTTATGAAGCAGAGATCTAGCCTGATACATCTTTGAAATTATTTGAGGAAGTGACAAGCAGAATAGACAAAGGAAGTCCGTTGAATTTGTTTACTTGGATTGTCAGAAGTTGTCGCTCATGAGGTTGCTAAGCAAGATAGGGCCCCATTGTAATAGTTGCTAGGTACTTGTTTGGATAGGAGATTTGTTGATCAACAGAAGGCAAAGGGTATGAATAAAGGAGGCCTTTTCTTGTTGGCTTGCAGTGACTAGTGGTGTTCTGCAGGGGTCAGTGTTAAGTCTGCTACTTGTCATATTAAATGTTAAAAATGTGAATGATAGAATTCATGGTTTTTGCAGCTAAGCTTACAGATATGAAGAAAGGTGGAGGGGCACATAGTGTTGAGGAAGCAGGGAGTCTGCAGAAGGACTTTGACAGATTGTGAGAGTGGGCAAAAAAGTGGCAAATGGAATAATGTGTTGAAAAGTGTATGGTCATGTACTTGGCAGAAGGAATAAATGTGTAGACTATCTTCTAAATGAGAGGATTCTGAAATTGGAGGTGCGAAGGGACTTGTGAATATTGGATAATTTAATGCTCTCGGTCTGTACTCATTGGAGTTTAGAATAATGAGGGGGGGTTGCATTGAAACTGTTGAATAATGATAGGCATAGATAGGATGGATGTGGAGAGGATGTTTCCAGTTGTGGGAGAGTCTAGGCCACAGCCTCAGAATAAAAGGGTATACCTTTAGAATAGAGACAAGGAAGTATTTATTTAGCCAGAGGGTAATGACTCTGTGGAATTCATTGACATGGATGGTTGTGGAGGGCAAGTCAATTGGTACATTTAAAACAGAGATTGATCAGTTCTTGATTAGTAAAGGTGTCAAAGGTCACAGGGAGAAGGCAGGAGAATGGAGTTGAGAGGGAAAAATAGACCAGCCATGATTGAATGGTGGAGCATACTTGATGGGCTGAATGGCCAAATTCTGCTCCTGTGTCTCATGATCAGATAAATGCAATGGCAACAAGAGCAGGATGGAGGCTAGACATGCTGTGAATAAGTCACCACAAATGTTAACTGGCAATACAAGGCATAGATCTGTAATTTGATGGAATAGTCTTCACTTGGCTGAATAACCGCAAGTGCAATACTATTAAGAAGTTCACAACCATCCAGGATAAAAATGTCTACTTGATTGGAACCCTTAAACACTTACTTTCCCACACACATACACACCACCACTCACTCATGAAGGCAACTGTGAACCAGGTTGTATCCTGGAAGCGGCATGGAAAGTACAAAACTACTTTGAAGAAGTAAATATCAGGACAGATAGAGGAGAGTCAGTAGATGTCGTTTATTTAGATTTTTGGAAAGCCTTTGATAAGGTACCACACCTAGGGCTGCTTAGGAAGATGAGAGCACACGCTATCAAAGGACAGATACTAGCATGGATAGATTAGATTAGATTCCTTTATAGTCATTCAGACCTTTCGGTCTGAACAAAATTTTGTTGGCTGCAGTCATACACAATAATAATAAATAACATACAATCAAAAAACACAATTTAACATCCACCACAGTGAGTTCACCAGGCACCTCCTCACTGTGATGGAGGCAAAAGTCTTAAAGTCTCTGTCTCTTCCCTCCTTGTTCTCCCTCTGCGCTGAGGCGATCCAGGCCGAAGATGCCGCCCTCTAGTCCAGCGGACGCAGCTGTAGTTGCGGGAGCTCCGGAAACAGGTCACCAACCTGTGACCTGTGAGCTCCCAGTCGTCCACTGGGCCCGCGGCCGAACCTCCGAAGTGATGTCGCTACCGCCTCAGCTCCGAGTCGGGCTGCTGCCGTAAGCCAGAACATCGCATCCGCTCCGAGTCGGGACGCCACCGCCTCAGCTGCGAGTCGGGCCACTGCCGAAAGCTGGAACACCACCTCAGCTCAGAGTTGGGTCGCCGCCGAATGCCGGAACGCCTCCTCAGCCCCGAAGTCGACCAGCCTAGTCCTGGCTGGCTCTGCCTCCGGCGTCTTGAGGTCAGTTGCAGTTGAAAGCCGCAAGTTCCGCCATTAGGCCTCAGTGCAGACGGAGGCAGAGAAGGGGGAAACGACAAGAAAAAGTCGCATTCCCCCGAAGGAAGAGACAGAAAACATGTTTCACCCCCACCCCCCCCCCCCCCACCCCCCCCCCCCCCCCCCCCCCCCCCCCCCCCCCCCCCCCCCCCCCCCCCCCCCCCCCCCCCCCCCCCCCCCCCCCACCCCTAACCCTAGGGAGTCTGCAGAAGGACTTGGGCAGATTGGGAGAGTGGGCAGAGACGTGGCAGATGGAATATAGTGTAGCTGAGTCATGCATTTTGGTAGTAGGAATAAAGGTATAGACTATTTTCTAAATGGGGAGAGAATCCAGAAATCAGAGGTGCAATGGAACTAAGGAATACTGGTGCAGGATTCCCAAAAAGTTAATTTACAAGTTGAATCGGTGTAAAGAAAGCAAGCAAGCAAGACGGCTTGTATACAAACACAGGAATGTAATGTTAAAGCTCTATAAGGTGCTGGTCAGGCCGCAGTTGGAATATTGTGAGCAATTTTGGGCATCATATCTGAGGAAGGATGTGCTGGCTCTGGAGAGGATCTAGAGGATGTTTACAAGAATGATCCCAGGAATGAGTAGGTTAACCTATGATGAGCGTTTGTCGGCACTGGGCCTGTACCTGCTGGAGTTTAGAAGAATGAAGGAGGACCTCATTGAAACATACAGAATAGTGAAAGGCTTGGATAGAGTGGACGTGGAGAGGATGTTTCCACTAGTGGGAGAGTCTAGGACTAGAGGGCATAGAATTAAAGGACGTTCCTTTCCGAAGGAGATGTGGAGGAATTTATTTAGAGATGGTGGTGAATCTGTGGAATTCTTTTGCCACAAAGGCTGTGGAGGACAAGTCAACGGATACTTTTAAGGCAGAAATAGATAGATCCTTGATTGGTATGGGTGTCAGGGGTTCTGTGAGAAGGCAGGAGAATGGGGTTAGAAGGGAGAGATAAATCAGCCATGTTTGAATAGCGGAGTCGATGACCTTTCTTATTTTTTAGCTCTACCCATATTACCTCAGTAGATAAAGCCTCCAGCATGTCTTTTGACTTCAGCTTCAATTGCAGCACAACTAAAGGAAACTCTGAATGTAACCAGAGGTTGACTAATTATATATTCAATATCAGATCAATATCGCAAAAGATTTTGTTTGTTTGCCTGGGGTTGAGGGAATCTCTTCCCTGAGAAGTTTAGTAAAATAGGGAATCAATAACAGGTGGCCACAGTGGCACAGCAGTAGAGTTGCAGTCTTAAGGGCCTGTCCCACTTGGCCGTCATTTACGCAACAGGCCGGTAGTGACTGACGCCCGACAGTCGCGTGATGGTCGCACGTGTCATCATGCGCCCACACAGCCGTCTGGAGAGCGTGACGTAATTTGAATACCCAGTTTATTATATTTACCTAGTTTATAATGTTTACGGTGATTTTCTAAAATGTTCCAGTTTCTTGAGCAGTGCTAGCAATTGGAAAACTGCAGATGTAAACGCCCCTATTCATAAAATGAGATGAATGAACAGTAGCATGCTGCTGACCAAATTAATCAGTGGGAAGGAACTGCAGCTGCTGGTTTAAATTGAAGATAGACACAAAATGCAAGAGTAACTCAGCGGGACGGGCAGCATCTCTGGAGCGAAGGAATGGATGATGTTTCAGTCTGAAGAAGGGTCTCGACCCGAAACATCACCCATTTGACTCGAAACATCACCATGTCCCATTTACATGACAGCCCGTTGGCGCTCGCAGATTTCGTGCAGCACGAAACCCTGGTGCGCTGCACGATACCGCGCGCAACGCCACACTCCTCCACGCCACTCCATGCGCCCGTCCAGCGCTACCCACACACTACCAGGTCGTGTAAATGGCACGCAAATGACAGCCAAGTGGGACAGGCCCTTTACAGTGTGTAAGCACAAGAATGTTTTAAGACACCTGTACGAATGTTGTGATTTATGTTATTTGCTGACATCCATCAATGATCAATATGACGAGCTCTGTCACTGTGAACCCCATAAGATCCAATGATGAAGCTGGAGCTTCCTGAGAAACCCTAGACTTCCAACAGTGCTGGAGAAGCAATTTACTGAGAAAAATATTTGCTCTCAGACCTAAATATATAACCATATATCCATATAACAATTACAGCACGGACACAGGCCATCTCGACCCTTCTAGTCGGTGCCGGACACTTATTCTCCCCTAGTCCCATTTACCTGCACTCAGATCACAACCCTCCATTCCTTCCCCGTCCATATAACTATCCTCAGGGAAGGTAGTGCATCCGTGGATAACAAGAGAAATCAGGGATAGTATCAAAACAAAAGATGAAGCGTACAAATTAGCCAGAAAAAGCAGCCTACCAGAGGACTGGGAGAAATTCAGAGACCAGCAGAGGAGGACAAAGGGCTTAATTAGGAAAGGGAAAATAGATTTTAAAAGAAAACTGGCAGGGAACATAAAATCTGATTGCAAAAGCTTTTATAGATATGTGAAGAGAAAAAGATTAGTTTAAACAAATGTAGGTCCCTTGCAGTCAGAAACGGGTGAATTGATCAAGGGGAACAAGGACATGCCAGACCAATTGAATAACTACTTTGGTTCTGTCTTCACTAAGGAAGACATAAATAATCTGCCGGAAATAGCAGGGGACGGAGGGTCAAATGAGATGGAGGAACTGAGTGAAATCCAGGTTAGCCGGGAAGTGGTGTTAGGTAAATTGAATGGATTAAAGGCCGATAAATCCCCAGGGCCAGATAAGCTGCATCCCAGAGTACTTAAGGAAGTAGCCCCAGAAATAGTGGATGCATTAGTGATAATTTTTCAAAACTCTTTAGATTCTGGAGTAGTTCCTGAGGGTTGGAGGGTAGCTAACGTAACACCACTTTTTAAAAAGGGAGGCAGAGAGAAAACGGGGAATTACAGGCCAGTTAGTCTAACGTCGGTAATGGGGAAACTGCTAGAATCAGTTATTAAAGATGGGATAGCAGCACATTTGGAAAGTGGTAAAATCATTGGACAAAGTCAGCATTGATTTATGAAAGGTAAATCATGCTTGACGAATCTTATAGATTTTTCGAGGATGTAACTAGTAGAGCGGATAAGGGAGAACCAGTGGATGTGGTGTATCTGGACTTCCAGAAGGCTTTCGACAAGGTCCCACATAAGAGATTAGTATACAAACTTAAAGCACATGGCATTGGGGGTTCAGTATTGATGTGGATAGAGAACTGGCTGGCAGACAGGAAGCAAAGAGTAGGAGTAAACGCGTCCTTTTCACAATGGCAGGCAGTGACTAGTGGGGTACCGCAAGGCTCAGTTCTGGGACCCCAGCTATTTACAATATATATTAATGATTTGGATGAGGGAATTGAATGCAACATCTCCAGGTTTGCGGATGACACGAAGCTGGGGGGCAGTGTTAGCTGTGAGGAGGATGCTAGGAGGCTGCAAGGTGCCTTGGATAGGCTGGGTGAGTGGGCAAATGTTTGGCAGATGCAGTATAATGTGGATCAATGAGAGGTTATCCACTTTGGTGGCAAAAAAAGGAAGGTAGATTAATATCTGAATGGTGGCCGATTATGAAAGGGGGAGATGCAACGAGTCCTGGGTGTCATGGTACACCAGTCATTAAAAGTAGGCATGCAGGTGCAGCAGGCAGTGAAGAAGGCGAATGGTATGTTAGCATTCATAGCAAAAGGATTTGAGTATAGGAGCAGGGAGGTTCTACTGCAGTTGTACAGGGTCTTAGTGAGACCACACCTGGTGTATTGCGTACAGTTTTGGTCTCCTAATCTGAGGAAAGACATTCTTGCCATAGAGGGAGTACAGAGAAGGTTCACCAGACTGATTCCTGGGATGCCAGGACTTTCATATGAAGAAAGACTGGATAGACTCGGTTTGTACTGGCTAGAATTTAGAAGATTGAGGGGGGATCTTATAGAAACTTACAAAATTCTTAAGGAGTTGGACAGGCTAGATGCAAGAAGATTATTCCCGATGTTGGGGAAGTCCAGAACAAGGGGTCACAGTTTAAGGATAAGGGGGAAATATTTTAGGACCGAGATGAGAAAACCATTATTCACACAGAGAGTGATGAATCTCTGGAACTCTCTGCCACAGACGGTAGTTGAGGCCAGTTCATTGGCTATATTTAAGAGGGAGTTAGATGTGGCCCTTGTGGCTAAAGGGATCAGAGGGTATGGAGAGAAGGCAGGTACGGGATACTGAGTTGGATGATCAGCCATGATCATATTGAATGGCCGTGCAGGCTCGAAGGGCCGAATGGCCTACTCCTGCACCTATTTTCTATGTTTCTATGGTTCTAATAGAAAGCACATCCTTCCTCAAATTTGTGACCAAAACTGCACACAGTACCCCAGGTTGGGTATCACTAGGGCCCTGTACAAATGCAGGAAGACCTCTTTGCTCCTATACTCAACTCCTCTTGTTATGAAGGCCAACATGCCATTCGCTTTCTTCACTGCCTGTTGTACCTGCATGCTAACTTTCATTGACTGATGAACAAAGACCTCCAGATCACATTGCAATTCCCCTTTTCCCAATGACACCATTTAGATAATAATCTGCCTTCCTGTTTTTGCTACCAAAGTGGATAACCTCACATCTATCGACATTAACTGCATCTGCCATGCATCTGCCCACTCACCCAACCTGTCCAAGTCACGCTGCATTCTCATAGCATCCTCTCACGGTTCACACTGCCACCCAGCTTTGTGTCATCTACAAATGTGCTAATATTACTTTGAATCCCTTCATCTAAATCATAGATTTACATTGTAAATAGCTGCGGTCCCAGCACCGAGCCTTGCGATAGCCCACTAGTTACTGCCTGCCATTCTGAACAGGATCAGTTAATTCCTACCCTTTGGTTCCTGTCTTCCAACCAATTTTCTATCCATGTCAGCACTCTACCCCCAATACCATGTGCCATACTTTTGTCCACTAATCTATGTGGGACTTTACCAAATGCTTTCTGAAAGTCCAGGTACACCACATCCACTGGCTCTCCTCTGCCCATTTTCCTAGTTATATCCTCAAAAAATCCCAGATGATTAGTCAAGCATGATTTCCCCTTCGTAAATCCATGCTGACTCAGACCAATCCTGTTACTGCTAAAGACGTTCCTTAAAGAAGGAGATGTGGAGGAATTTCAGTAGTCAGAGGGTGGTGAACCTGTGGAATTATTTGCAACAAAAGGCTGTGGAGGCCATCAGTGGATACTTTTAAGGCAAAGATAGATAGATTCTTGATTAGTATGGGTGTCAGGGGATATGGTGAGAAGGCAGGAGAATGGGGATAGAAGGGAGAGATAAATCAGCCATGTTTGAATGGCGGAGTAGACTTGATGGGCCAAATGGCCTAATTCAGCTCCTATCACTTATGACCTTAAAAATAATAATAATAATAATAATAATAATAATAATAATAATGCATTTTATTTGCTGGCGCATTTCTGGACACCCAAGGATACCTTTACAGGACATAAAATCACAATACATTTATCAATATTAAAATCAAGTTGATTAAAAAAATTTAAAAAATACACAAAACATTTTAAGTCATTAATATCAGGGTGAACATGGTAGAAGTTATGTCGGGTATGCTAAACTAAACAGGTGTGTTTTGAGTTGTGATTTGAATTGATCGATAGTGTCCAGGTGACGGATGGGAGGTGGGAGAGTGTTCCAGAGACGTTCGGCAGAGCAACTGAAGGCTCTGGCACCCGTGGTGCTGAGTCTAAATGTGGGAACTTGTGACTCAATGGTTGTTCTAGTACACATGCCACCCAATCATGTTTGTGACACTTCCACTGCCTGGACCGGAAAGATCAACTTTCCAGGTGTGCAGAAGGCAAATGTTAATGTGGGCGGGGAATCACGGGTTGGTGCGGACTCGGTGGGCCGAAGGGCCTGTTTCCGCACTGTATCTCTATACTGAACTAAGCTAAAGCTAAATAACAGTGGAAGATATAGGGTCTATTGGAAATATTAGTGGGGTTTTTTCCCTTGCAGTTTATTTTTTGTTTCAGATACCTGTTGATCTCACTGCACAAGCAGTACAATTTGACTTTTAAATTCACTGCATCAGCTACAGGAAATCACCCCCTCCCACACCCCAAAAATAGTAAAATACATCTCTTGTAACGATCAAAAGATACGGTAAGGTACAAGAATTGCGTACGAGGATCGAAAAATTGCCTGTGTTCACATTAGATAACTATATTGCAGATAAACAGATGAATCAGGTTTGTGTTAGTAGTAAATCGATAAGTAAACCTCATGAGGTGATATGAGCTGATATACGGGTTTAAATCAATATTCATTGTTAAAAAGGTGGAGTAGCTATGAATAGCCAATGCATGTGAAGAAATTGTGGTCATGTCTGACAAACATAACAGAGTACATTGGAAAAAATGACCTGAACGGATGGATCATGTATTTGCAATGAAAAATAGATAATGCAAAATAGATAATGCTGGAACGGGGAATTGGCAAAAAGATAGGCATTGAAGTGCAATGATTCATGTATGCCTATGGACTGGAGAGATGGAAGCTGGGTTTCCAGGACTGCTACTTTCCCCAATGTGAAAAGGTTATCCCTGGGGACATATCTGATGACTTTTGCCAGAGAAAATAATGAATGAAAATTAATCTGCTGCAATGGCTGTGCTGCCTGAAAAAGTGCAAATATGCATTAAGTTGGTGAGATAACATTAACAGTACCAAATATACTTTTGGTCTCCCAACTCAGCAAATAATATTCACCTCCAATGACTAAAATGATCCCTGAAAGGAGAAGCTTGCTCCTAAAGTAAGGACTTTCTTTTAGGAAGGGGATGAGAAGAAATCTATTTAGTCAGAGGATGGTGAATCTGTGGAATTCTTTGCCGTAGAAGGCTGTGGAGGCCAAGTAGTGGATATTTTTCAGGCAGAGATAGATAGATTCTTGATTAGTACGGGTTTCAGGGGTTATGGTGAGAAGGCAGGAGAATGGGGTTAGGAGGGAGAGATAGATCAGCCATGATTGAATGGCGGAGTAGACTTGATGGGCCGAATCACCTCCTGTCACTTATGACATGACAAGTAGTTTGATGGTATTTGATTTGGGGATAAAAGGCTGTATATTGAGCTGAGGGATGGAAGATGTTGCCCTAGTTCCTTCAAACAATAAAAGAAAACTTGGAAAGCCAACCAATCTTGATTCATATTGTGTTATATATCAATCTCTTGCATTCATTGAGCTCAGTCACACCAAAAGCAGGACTAATCCATGCTTGAATCTGTTTATACTGCATGAAACTCAAAACTGTTCCCCAACTTTAGTTTGCTGGAAAATAAAGAACTGCCTGACATCTAACCTATCTTTGCCCTTGCAAAACTCGTTATTGTCAAAGATTTATGCATTACCTGAGCATCTGTTGGCAGTGCAGTGAACAAATGCAGTTCTTAGGACTCCCCAAGTGACAATCCAGGAACATTTATCACTACAGTCCAACAGACATATTGATAGCAAGAGAATCATTAAACACAACATCAACAATGTTGATTTCAGGGCTTGAGAACTTTGGATAAACATTTCAGTATTCCAACTTGTTTAAGAAAGAACTGCATAGAAACATCGAAACATAGAAAATAGGTGCAGGAGTAGGCCATTCGGCCCTTCGAGCCTGCACCGCCATTCAATATGATCATGGCTGATCATCCAACTCAGTACCCGGTACCTGCCTTCTCTCCATACCCCCTGATCCCTTTAGCCACTAGGGCCACATCTAACTCCCTCTTAAATATAGCCAATGAACTGGCTCAACTACCTTCTGCGGCAGAGAATTCCAGAGATTCACCACTCTCTGTGTGAAAAATGTTTTCCTCATCTCGGTCCTAAAAGATTTCCCCCTTATCCTTAAACTGTGACCCCTTGTTCTGGACTTCCCCAACATCGGGAATAATCTTCCTGCATCTAGCCTGTCCAATCCCTTAAAAATTTTGTAAGTTTCTATAAGATCCCCCCTCAATCTTCTAAATTCTAGTGAATACAAAACGAGTCTATCCAGTCTTCCTTCATATGAAAGTCCTGACATCCCAGGAATCAGTCTGGTGAACCTTCTCTGTACTCCCTCTATGGCAAGAATGTCTTTCCTCAGATTAGGAGACCAAAACTGTATGCAATACTCCAGGTGTGGTCTCACCAAGACCCTGTACAACTGCAGTAGAACCTCCCTGCTCCTATACTCAAATCCTTCTGCTATGAATGCTAACATACCATTCGCCTTCTTCACTGCCTGCTGCACCTACATGCCTACTTTTAATGACTGGTGTACCATGACACCCAGGTCTCGTTGCATCTCCCCCTTTCCTAATCGGCCACCATGCAGATGCTAGAACAATCGAAGGTAGACAAAAAGCTGGAGAAACTCAACGGGTGAAGTAGCATCTATGGAGCGAAGGAATGGGTGAGGTTTCGGGTCGAGACCATTCTTCAGACTAATGTGGGGGTGGGGGCGGGAAGAAGAAAGGAAGAGGCGGAGACAGTAGGCTGCCACCTCCAACGGGATCCCACCACTGGCCACATCTTCCCATCTCCTCCCCGTTCGGCTTTCCGCTCCCTCCGTAACTCCTTGGTCAATTCATACCTTCCCACCCAAACCACACCCTTGCAACCGCAGGAAAATGCTACACTTGTCGCTTTACATCCTCCCTCGACTCCATCCAAGCACCGAAGCTGTCTGCCAGGTGAGGCAGAGGTTCACCTGCACCTCCTCCAACCTCATCTATTGTATCCGCTGTTCTATGTGTCAACTGCTCTACATCGGTGAGACCAAGCGCAGGCTTGGCGATCGGTTTGTCCAACACCTCCGCTCAGTTCGCATGAGCCAACCTGATCTCCCGGTGTCTCAGCATTTCAACTCCCCCTCCTATTCTGAATCCGACCTTTCTGTCCTGGGCCTCCATGGCCAGAATGAATCCCACTGCCAATTGCAGGGGTAGCACCTCATATTTAGCTAGGGTAGTTTTAAACCCCCGGCAGTATGAAAATTGACTTCTCCAATTACAGGTAGTCCTTGTTTTTCTCCCTCCTTCCCCTCCCCTTCCCAGCTCTCCCACAGACTACTGCCTCCGCCTCTTCCTTTCTTCTCCCCCCCCCCCGCCCCCCCCCCCCCCCCCCCCCCCACCCGCACATCAGTCTGTAGAAGGGTCTCGACCTGAAACGTCACCCATTCCTTCGCTCCATAAATACTGCCTCACCCGCTGAGTTTCTCCAGCTTTGTCTACCTTCAGTATTGCAATTAATCAGCAAAAATATATAAAATGAGGAATTCTCACTCTATTGCTTTATAAACCATTCCATATTTAGTAAAAACACAATGCAACCGAAGCAACATCTTGTAGTTTATATCGTTGAGTTGCACAAGAGATCATACTCACCCTCTCTGTACACAGAGTGTAACACGTGTGATGCAGCTAATATTGGTTTTGTAACCGGCAAGAATCTGTACAATGCTACCAGCTGCTTTTTCACGATGTATATTTCATTACATTGCCCACAGTGAAATGACAGGATACAATCGGGTTATCTTGGAAAGAGAACACCGAAAACAAGAACGTACGTTGTAAATGTAACGTAACAGTGTTTTCCAATAATTGAGAGGGATATATTGATACGTGACAATTTAATCCCATGCATTGTTACGAGAGATAAGCAGATGGCGTGACCGCAAAGATTTGCACAGATTGCAGACATCTCCATATCGGAGGATGCCCTTGACTGCATGCAAGCTGTTTTACTCGAACTTCACATGAACTCTCCCATTTTAATGAAACAAAAGGGAATCCGCTTCTCCCAACGTGCCACAACTATGTTGCCAGATACAGCACATTATCCAGTGGAATGTCCAAAACTGTGGAAAAAGAAACATTCCATTCTTTTTGCACCTGTCTTTAGTGCTCTCTACATACAACTCAGACGATGTGTAGGAAGGAACTGCAGATGTTGTTTGTTGGTGGCTCAATAAATAAAAAACTTATTCATGATAAAGTACAACTTTATTTCAACAAATACACTGGAGTATTTCAACAGCCAGTTGCTGCTGGCGTCTCGCTTACTAACTAGTGCCCGAGAGAGAGAGATAATGGGGGAGAGAGAGAGAGAGTCTTTGTGTGGTACTGAAATACCATGTAAAGGGTGGCTGCATATTTGTATGGTGAAGGTTATACATGGCATGAATTAATAAGGGTTACATAGAAACATAGAAACATAGAAATTAGGTGCAGGAGTAGGCCATTCGGCCCTTTGAGCCTTCACCGCCATTCAATATGATCATGGCTGATCATCCAACTCAGTATCCCGTACCTGCCTTCTCTCCATACCCCCTGATCCCCTTAGCCACAAGGGCCACATCTAACTCCCTCTTAAATATAGCCAATGAACTGGCCTCAACTACCCTCTGTGGCAGAGAGTTCCAGAGATTCACCACTCTGTGTGAAAAAAGTTCTTCTCATCTCGGTTTTAAAGGATTTTCCCCCTTATCCTTAAGCTGTGACCCCTTGTCCTGGACTTCCCTAACATCGGGAACAATCTTCCTGCATCTAGCCTGTCCAACCCCTTAAGAATTTTGTAAGTTTCTATAAGATCCCCTCTCAATCTCCTAAATTCTAGAGAGTATAAACCAAGTCTATCCAGTCTTTCTTCATAAGACAGTCCTGACATCCCAGGAATCAGTCTGGTGAACCGTCTCTGCACTCCCTCTATGGCAATAATGTCCTTCCTCAGATTTGGAGACCAAAACTGTACGCAATACTCCAGGTGTGGTCTCACCAAGACCATGTACAACTGCAATAGAACCTCCCTGCTCCTATACTCAAATCCTTTTGCAATGAAAGCTAACATACCATTCGCTTTCTTTACTGCCTGCTGCACCTGCATGCCTACCTTCAATGACTGGTGTACCATGACACCCAGGTCTCGCTGCATCTCCTCCTTTCCCAATCGGCCACCATTTAGATAATAGTCTGCTTTCCCGTTTTTGCCACCAAAATGGATAACCTCACATTTATCCACATTATACTCCACATTAATCTACATATTTCCTCTTAAAGAAGTAAAGCATATATAGTGGTTAGTGGAGTAAATATAAAACACCAGTATAAGGTGCGGCATTTATTATTTTACTGCATATGAGAGCACATAAAACTAGATAGGTCATGCATAGTTCAGGTATAGCCAGTAAGCGGGTTTGGCTTGCAGACACGACCTGCACGTGTACGATAATAACCTCCAGCAGACACCTCACCCTTCGCTGGGGAAGCAAGTCCCCTATCGGGTGAACGCTGGAGGAGAAGACACCGGTGGAGATTGGGGACCGGGGAAGGCAGGGATGGAACCGGCACTGGCAGAGGAATCGCTGGAGCCGCATTCGCAGAGCGTGAGGGAAGACTGGCAGGCTGGTCCGGGTAAGGACGTGGAGGTGCTGGTTCATTAACCAGAAGCAGGTGTTGGCGGGTTTGCCGATAAATGCTGTTGTCAATACTGACCAAGTACGAGCGTGGTTCCACGTGGACCCCAGAATGACTCCGAGGCGGTCGTAACCTCGGAGTGACCGCAAACGGACAACCTGTCCCTTGTTGAGTGGTTGAAGCAGAGAGTTGGTTTTATCATAGTATTTTCTTTGTATGTTACGGCGGCGTTGGAGCTGGGATTGGATAACTGATGGTGCACAAACTTGTGGTTCTAGTAGTTGTTTGGCCATAGGCTGAGTGGAGCGGGTTCACCGTGACATGAACCGTTCGGCTGCAGATCCCAGGAGAGGGTCGCGGATGATGTTCCAAAGGTTGAGTAAGTCAAGATAAACATCAGAGCTGGCCCTGTGTGAGTGTTCCATTGGTTCCTTTGCACTTTTTACCACTCGCTCAACCAGGGTGTTGGACTGCGGGTACTCGTGGCTACTGGTAAAGTGGTGAAAGTTCCTGAAGAGCTGATTGGAGAACTGAGGTCCATTGTCTGAGAGTAGCTTTAGGGGGGCTCCATGTACAAAGAAGTGACGAGTTAATTTCAGAATGACCATGGCTGAGGTCGGGCTGCTGAGCAGGGCGATTTCAAACTATCCTGAGTAGGAATCAACTTACACCAGGTATTGTTGGCCGTGCCACTCGATGTCGGCTGCTACTGTGGACCAGGGTAAGTCTGGCATGGGGTGCGAGAGGAGTGGTTGTTTCTGTTGGAGCGGGGTCAACCTATTGCAGATCGGGCAGGCAGCAACCTTCTCTGGAATGTAGTTAGCCACGTCTGGCCAGAACAGCATTCCTTTCGCATGTTGAAGGGTTATTTCTGCAGCGGGATGTCCCCCTATGGACAACATCAAAGTACTTGCTGTGAAGGGACTTCGGGATGACCGGCTTGTGTCCTTTCATTATCACACTGTCTTGAATGACCAGTTCATCATGGACTGGGAAAAATGGTTGGACAGCCTGTGGCAGGTGGTGCTGTTTGTGTGGTCAGCTGCGGTGGATGACAGTGGCCAGCGATTGTAGTGGTTCATCTGCAACTGTTTGGGACACTAGGATATCTAAACCGGCAGATGGGAGGCAGGAAACCACCATAACCGTGTACCCCTCTTGCTCATCACCAGACAGGTGTTTTCGTAGGTTGTTCGAGGTGCCCGTGAGAGGTTGTCAGCTACATGTCCTTACCACGTTTGTAGGTTAGTCTGATGACATATCTATGTAGTTCCATCATCATGCATTGTAAGCGCGCTGGTACCGTGTGGATCGGTTTACTGAGGATACTGACCAGGGGTTGGTGGTCGCTTTCAAACATGATCGGGTTGCCAAAGATAAAGTCCTTGGATTTCTTGCAGGTAAATGTTACTGCAAGTAGCTCCTTCTCGATTTGAGCGTAGCGCTGTTCAGTGTCGGTCATGGTACGGGAGGCAACTTGTCTGAAGCCCTTTCCGTCGTCTTGTAGGCAAGCAGCGCCCAGTCCACACTGGGAGGCATCACGGGTAAGGGTGATGGGTAACTTGGCATCAAAGTATGCGAGGGTTGTAGCGCAAGACACTAGTGTTTAAGGATTTCAAACACCCTCTGCTAGTGTTGGTGAGCAGTCACGTTCGTAGGTGCCGGCATTTCGTTGATGACGGCAATGATTTTAAACGGGTCTGGCTTAAGTCCATTGTTGGTGAACACGTGGCCCACATAAGTCACTTTGTTGACCCGGAACCTGCATTTGAGAGGGTTGAGTTCGAGATTTACCTCGCCAGCACGATCTAGGACCTGTTTCAGGTTTGTCATGTTCTTGTGCGTTGTGCCCGGTGATCAGGATATTGTCCAAGATTATGTAACAAGGGTAGCCAGCAAAGTGTTGCTCCATAATACGCTGGAAAACCTCACTGGCTGAATTGATGCCGAACGGCATTTGTAAAAATCGGTAGCATCCGAGGGGCGTCGCGAATGTGGTTGACATGGAGGATGCTTGGTCTAGTGGCATTTGCCAAAATGAGTTCTTTGCATCTAGAACAGAAAAAACTGTGGTTGGCAGCGAGGTTGGCAGCGACTTCTTCCACCGTCCGTATTGGGTGGTGTGGCCGTTTGATGGCAGTATTTAAATCCTTGGGTTTGATTTCCTTAGGTTCGACTTTGTTCTTCTTGACGAAACTGAAGATAGGCACAAAACAAATCTGGAGGAACTAAGTGGGTCAGGCACTATCTCTGGAGAAAAGGAATAGTTGACGTTTCGGGTCAATCTCTGAAGAAGGGTCTTGGCACAAAAAGTCACCTATTCCTTTTCTCCAGGATGCTCTGACCTGTTAAGGTACTCCAGCTTTTTGTGTCTATCTTCAACTCAAAGACCTCATTAAGCGACTCATTAAACAACTTTGTTTCTTTTCGATCAAGATTAATTTGTATATCTGATAAGCTGATCCATTATAACATGATTTTCATCATTTCCGATACCTTGAACTTTTGGAAAAGCTACTTAGTTGTGCCACAACAAATGTGGTTGGCAGCCCCTCCACTTCTGCTTCTCCACATCCTGACTACATTCCAACTTTTGCAAGGGGGCAGCTCTTCGATTATCAATGTTCATCAGATGGAACCAGTGGCACTTTCAAGCAGCAACATACCATTTGCAACCTGGATTCTCGATCTGGGAGCCTCTTGGAAATACAACACAGGACTAAGTATTGTACATCAAAAACACTAAAACTTGAGTCCTGCAATAATTCCATTCCATTTTCCCAGTTACTCCGTATCCATTGTATTACTCCGACGATGAGCTTTCCACTTTCCTCTGACATGCCTTCTTTCTTCCTAAACCATGACTAATCCTCTCTCATCTATTTTCTGCATATCTACTCTCACCCCTCCCAACCACACACCCCACCAGAGAAGGCAAGTGATTGAATTGACTCTATGATCTGCTCTTCCACCCCCAACAATCACATTTCCTTACAACACCTGTATTTTGACTTTGTTTTCCACCAAATGGGAACCCAAACAGAGTATTTTTGTTCCAATCTATTGCCTGTTACTTGAATTATCCATCCCACTTGCACTCTCACCTATCTGTCTGTGACATAGAAACATAGAAACATAGACAATAGGTGCAGGTGTAGGCCATTCGGCCCTTTGAGCCTGCATTGCCATTCAATATGATCATGGCTGATCATCCAACTCGGGACATTTTATACTGTTAGAATGAGACCCAATACAAGCTTAAGGACCAACACTCCATTTTCTGATAACAGTCTTCAGTAGTCACTATTGAATTCTAAAATGTCTTTACTTGCTTTCTCTCTTTCTATCAGAACAATTTTCACTCTCAGTCACCCATTGGTGATGTGGTTCCCCTTTTTTTTCTTTCCATTAGTTCATGTCCTTCAAGCCCTCTATTTGCACACAACTCATTATTTGTCCAGATTACTCTGTTCACCAGAGGACTTATACAACTTATCACCAAGGAAACCTTGGCCTCACCCTAATACAGATTTTGTCATATCTATCCCCCTCTCCCACTTTTGCCATAACTTATTTTGTTTCTATTTCCCAATTCTGATGATGGGTCTTCAACCTGAAACATTTACTGTTGTCCTTTCTGATGAGTATTTTCAACATAGTCATCTTTATATAACCACTGACAGAGCTCGAGAAATGAAATAAAGCATATGTGAAAATAATTCTTAAAAAGGTTCTGTATGGATCCAAGGTCTGCATCAAATTGTAGGTACTGGGTTTTAGAGATACAGCACGGAAACAGGATTTTCGGCCCACTGAGTCCATGCCGACCAGCGATCCCAGCACACTCACACTATCCTACACACACTAGGGACAATTTACAATTTTTACTAAAGCCAATTAGCCTACGTCTTTGGAGCGTGAGAGGAAACGGGAGATCCCAGAGGAAACCCACATAGGTAATGGGGAGAACGTACAAACTCCGTACAGACAGAATCCGTAATCAGGATCTA
This sequence comes from Leucoraja erinaceus, assembly GCF_028641065.1. Classification (NCBI taxonomy): domain Eukaryota; kingdom Metazoa; phylum Chordata; class Chondrichthyes; order Rajiformes; family Rajidae; genus Leucoraja; species Leucoraja erinaceus. Next base: position 105,978,583 of record NC_073380.1, read on the forward strand.
TCCTGGGTCTCTGGCACTGTAAGGCTGCAACTCTACCGCAGTCACTATGCCACCCTGTTCACTGTTAAACATCTGGGCAGTTTATCTTATTCAATGGAATTGAATATTTAGCAGCTGACATTTACACTGATGCCATGGAATTTCCTAGACTGACAATACCACCCATCTACTCGCATCTCCTGTATCATCAAATGATGTGAATATAATGGATGGAGATTGTACCCTCTACATCTGCACACAATCCCCTCAGATATTTGCAGTGTGGTTAAGACACAACATACACAGACTTAATTATTGGATCTTACACTATGACAGCAGACATTTGCTGTCAGCTATATGTTTGCCCTACTTGTGTTACTTCAGTAACTCACTACTTAAATAGAAGTTGTTGCATTTTTATTTAGAGTACATGTGAGAGAGGGCTTGCATTGTACAATAATATTTTTGGCAAATCAATTTATGGTATAAAAAACCTATAATAAGGTTTGTCAATCATATTATTGACATAGTGACAATAACTATCTATACTATTACTAAAACTCTCATCTTGACCACTTCCAGTTTGCTTTTGTTTTTTAATTTGTTCAAAAACTGTACTGTTTATCGATAATATTTTTTGCCACCTTACTCACCATTCTCCTGTAATCCAACCCACCCAGTTTTGTTCCGAGTGGAGAAATTATACAAAGGTTATGAAGGTTTAAAAAAATCTTGAGATCAGCAGATTGGTCTTCTCGCCTGTCAGTCACAATGAAGATAACTCCCCTTCCGGTACACTCTGGGGAATAAAGGGGGTGTCCCATGAACATGCGACTCCATGCGGCAATCGGGACCTAAAGGGCCTGTCCCACAAGCATGCGACTGCATGCGGCAAGCGCGACCAAACCAGAAGCGGGGGCCGCGCGGAGGTCGAGTGAGTGACATGAAGTTCGAGCGAAGTCCGCGGGAAGTTCGCGCGTGACGCATGCCCGTCGAGGCAGTGCGTACGGCGTCGAGGCGGCTGCGGGCCGGCAGGCCGTTGCCGCGCAGAATTTTTGAACACGGTCAGTTTTTCAGAGCCCCGCGCGATGTCGGGACCAGCTCCGCACAACTCCATACGGCTCCGGCGATCAAAGTGGGACCGGCCCCGCGAGGCCGTACGGCTCAAGCGACCATGGTAGGTCGTGCTTGCCGCACGGAGTCGCATGCTCGTGGGACAGGCCCTTAAAGCCCCGTAGGTGGGGCTGAGTCCGCAAGTAATCCTGATTGAGTCCGCAAGAGTGGAGTCGGAAAATCCGGCTGTGTGGAGTTGGAAAAGTCGGCTGTGTGGAATCGGAAAAGTCGGCTGTGTGGAGTTGGAAAAAATGGCTGTGTGGTTGGGTAAGGTGGTCAGTGGCTGCTGAGTGGAGACTCTCCACCTCCCCTCCCATCCCACACCCCCTTCCCCCTCCCCCTCTTCGCCCTTCCCCCTCCTCCCCAGACACCCCCTCCTCCCCCATACACCACACCACCCCTTTACCCCTCCCCTGTTCACCCCCCCACACCACCCCCACCCCTCCACACCACCCCCCCACCACCCCCCCCCCACACCACCCCTCCACACCACCCCACACCACCCCCCCCACACCACCCCCCCACACTACCCCACCCCACATCACACCACCCCCACACCACCCCCCACACCACCCCCCCACACTACCCCACCCCCACATCACACCACCCCCACACCACCACCCCCCCACACTACCCCACCCCACATCACACACCACCCCCACACCACCCCCCCACACTACCCCACCCCACCCACACCCCACCCCACACACACCACCCCCACACCACCCCACACCCACCCCCCCACACTACCCCACCCCACATCACACCACCCCCACACCACCCCCCACACTACCCCACCCCACATCACACCACCCCCACACCACCCCCCACACTACCCCACCCCACATCACACCACCCCCACACCACCCCCACACCACCCCCCCACACTACCCCCACCCCACATCACACCCCCCACATCACACCCCCCACACCACCCCCCCCCACACCACCCCCCCACACCACCCCCACCCCACATCACACCACCCCCCACACACCACCCCACCCCCTACACCACACCACCCAACACCACCCCACCCCCCCACACCCCCCACATCACACCACCCCACAGCACCCAACACCACTCCACACCACAGTTGCTGCTCCGTTTGGTGCCAAGGCAGGTTAACTTTGCCATTTTTCCTCTGAAAACACCGCAGTGGAATTTTTTTTGAAGAACTGATGGCATTTCCCCACAAGACTCTTTGTTATTATGATGGTCAGTAATTCTGCTGTCACAAGTTTCAGGCTGGCACAACTTTGGATCTCTTTATGAATTATTAGTTACCAGCAAGTTAATTTCCCAGTGTTGTACCTCATGCATGGTGAAACCAATCACAAATATCACAGAGCATGTTCAGCATCAGGAAGAAGTAATGACAGTCAAATGTTCAGGTCAGGCATCTGCATGAGCTTGAATCCAATGGAGGTACCTGCACTAGCTTTAAAATCTGGTATCTGCTGCTGCTCTCTGTGCAAACAAGTACATGGAAATGTCTGTCAGGAAAGGACCAGACCAGCTGGGCAACTTAGCCTGTCACTACTCCCGACAAGAGTGTACCAGCTGCCTTAATCAGAGGGGCTAAGCCTACATGAATTTCCCAAATAAGTAGTCCATTGTCCTAAATCTGTTCCTGCCTCCACCACATAACTGACCTTGTGAAGAGCAGGTATCCATAAACTCAGCATTGATTCATGCCCTGGATTCCTGTTCAAACACTGCCAGTAAAATTGCATCCGAAAGTCTGTGGAATAATTGACTCACTAATTTGTAATCTCTGGACCACATTCAAATCCATTCAAGTCCATTTGCTAAATGTTCCCCCAATGGTTTCTGTAAAGGACCCATGTGAAACTACTCAATCTACAATCTATTCATTACAAATCCTCACCAAAACATTTCTAAATGTAAAGACTATTTTATAAAGTCTTACTCAGAAAAAAAATGCATAAAGATGTCTGGCATGGGAGTTTTCATTATTAGACCATGGCAGAAGAAAGTTTTGTAATTTTGATATCAAAGTAAATTGTTATTGCATCTTTATGGAACTTGATTCCTTCTCACTAATCAAATCTCGAGGCAAAAATGTTAATTAGTAACTGGTTCAAGAACAGGTGGACAACAATTCTGGGGCAACAGAAGATCTGACAATATTTTGGTTCAACAAATTTCAATCAGAACCAGGGAAAGGTTGAGATAAACAAGTTTTATCAAACTGAGTTGGATGATCAGCCATGATCATATTAAATGGCAGTGCAGGCTCGAAGGGCCGAATGGCCTACTCCTACACCTATTTTCTATGTTTATGGTGCTGAGTAAGGGAACGAACGGAAGGAACCAAAGGGGATATCTGCATTAAGGTGAAAGGACAAGGAATGGAGCAGATCTTCCATTGTCCTTTATTTGCTATGCATCAGCTTTATTCCCAGCATATTATCATGTTGCACTTCTCAAAATTATCACAGTTGTTAATTGTTTATAAGTGTTAAACACCCGGAACTATCTAAAGATATATTGTTGAAATGCATTAAAGAAAAAACATGTTAAAGTTTTGAAATAATATGTACACATAAACACTAATTAAGGACACTTATAGAAACAATAAAATAATAAAATAATTCTCCATTAACCCGCCTGCCAGCAATTGATTTCTCCTATATATTTGAATGGAAACCATTGTGTTCTTTGTGACAATTTCCCTGCCTGAGAGCGGGAAGCCCGCTAACTTTATTCTACTCCACTGGGCAGGGGGAGGAAAGTACTGGAAACCTCTGGTGAGCAAAACAGGAGGCAAAGCTGGCTCAGACCAATGACACAGGTGGAAATTGGGACTTGGCAGAACTAAGAACAGTGAAGCACAAAAAGAGGCCCTTTGATCCACGACGTCTGTGCTGAACATGATGCCAAAAGCACCTGCACATTATCCATATCCCTTAATTGCCTGTATATTAATATGTCTATCCAAAAGTCTCTTCTGTGGGAGGATGTGGTTAAGTCCCAGCAATAGTCTTAAATGACAAAAAGGAATGGCAATGCAGGTTAGAGGAGTGTATTGAAGACTCAGTGCAGCTCATTGGGAAAATTACTGTTCCTCAAGGTTATGCTGTGTTTTATTGGAACAATGAAGTTGGTAAAGGCAGAGGGTAGAAGCACGGTGGTGAATGAAACTAATGCAGAAATTGAGACTTGGGTTTGTGTTCACAGACAGAGCGAGGAGATTCTGTTAACTAGCCAAGGATGATGGCACATCATTGGTCAAGTAGCCAAGGATGGGTTTAATGGATGAAATATCACAGTTGTTGCATCACCTGTGGTTCGATGGGAAAGAGGCATGTGACGGGGAAAGATGTGAGGGGAAGTGTTATGGAGGATCCTGCTGGAAAGGTTCCCATCGTGTTGCTGAAGAGGAGGGAAGAAGAGGGAAGGATGTGCTTGCTGGTGGCAACACACGTAGACGTTCTTCCTTGTTAAAGAAGGAACTGCAGATGCTGGAAAATCGAAGGTACACAAAAAAGCTGGAGAAACTCAGCAGGTGCAGCAGCATCTATGGAGCGAGGGAAATAGGCAACGTTTCGGGCCGAAAGAGTTTCGGCCCGAAACGTTGCCTATATCCTTCGCTCCATAGATGCTGCTGCACCTGTTGAGTAGCTCCAGCTTTTTTGTGTACCTTAGACGTTCTTCCTTGTTGTCTAAAACAATAACGATCTGGAAGAAGATGCAATTAACATTGACATTAAATGAAAATAAATAAAGATATGTCAAATTACAGAAACTTAAATTGTTCGGGTAATTCCAGAGACAATTTTTAACAGCTGAAAATGGAGCATTATCAGATGTACAATACAATACAATACAATACAACGTTTATTTGTCACATTGCACAAAAAGTGCAAGTGAAATGATACGTCAGCAGCGATACAATGATAAAGGGCACACACAAAAACACAATAAATTTTTAACATAAACATCCACCACAGCATTCATCACTGTGGTGGAAGGCACACAATTTGGCCAGTCCTCCTCCATTTTCCCCCCGTGGTCGGGACCTCAACCCTCCGCAGCCGTTGCTGCGGGCGTCCAGATGGTAAAAGGACAAGGTACAAGTCCAGGTAAGTCCAGAGTCGGCTCCTCCCCACCGGAGACCGCGGCTTTTAGCTGGTGTAGGCCGCAGGCCGGCGGCCGAAGATTTAAAGTTCCCTCCACGTCGCAGCCGTAAGCACCGCAGTCTGCAGGGCCGGCAGTCGAAGCTCCCCTCCAGGGGTGATGTTAAGTCCATACCGGACCCGCGGTAGAAGTTGGCCGCGGGCCGGCGGAGGAAGCTTCTTCTTCCCCCGGGTCCCCCACGAGGGATCCCGGGCTGTAGACGCCGCACCAGCTGGAGCTGTGCAGACCGCGGCTTCAGGCTGCCGTCTGCTGCGGGCCAACGGAACGGAGCGCTCCCCTCCAGCGAGCCCCAGCTCCGTGCTGACAGTTCACGCTGCACCCGCCGCCGGAGCCCCGAGCCCCGGGCGCGTCTCCGGGAAAGGCCGCGCCGATCCTCGCTGTTAGGCCACGGGGGAGGCGACCTGGAAAAAGTCGCCTCTCCATGGAGGAGGCGGCCGAAACGGTTTCCCCCTCACCCCCCCCCCACACCACCCCTCACACAAAACACACTAAGAAACACTAAAATCAGACTTTGAGACATACTAAAAAAATAAAAAAAGTTGAAAAGACTAACACGCTGCTGACAGGGCTGCTGCCAGTGCAGCGCCCCCACCGGTATTTACTGTGTACCTATCAGAATGTTGCAGAGAATGGATAATTAAATGACTAATTTAATGATTTAATAATTTGATTATGAAAACCACCTTTGTACAAATGGATGGTTTGCTTTTGTTGAATATTTTTTCCTTTAGCTGCACACGTACAGATACAGTTTTAGAAAAGAACCAGGAAATGGAGAATGTGTAGAGTTCTATATAGGCAACACCACAATCAGCATCACATATTTGGAATGAGTGCATATTCAGATCCAGCCTCATTCATTTCCTAATCCAAATTGGTGGTGATATAGGAAATTGAAGGGGGGAACTGTTCATTCTAACAGTTTTTTATTTAACAGTTATTGACAACTTAAACAATAAAATCATTATTTTTCCTCTTAATGTCATTGAGAAAATGTAACATGGCAGCCTGTATTGTGCTGCTGTCATGGTCTTACTCCAATCATGGTATCATAGACTCATAGTGTTCATAGATTGACACAGCGTGGAAACAGGCCCTTCGGCCCACATTGGCCAACATGACTGCATTTGGCCCATATCTCTCCAAACCTGTCCTATCCATGTCCCTGTCTAACTGTTTCTTAAATGTTGAGAAAGTCCCAGCCTCAATTACCTCATCAGGCAGCTTGCTCCATACACTCACCACCCTTGTGTGAAAAAGTTACCCCTCAGATTCCTATTAAATCTTTTCCCCTTCACCTTAAACCTATGTCCTCTGGTCCTCAATTCTGGGCAAGAGACTCTGTGCGTCTACCCGATTTATTCCCCTCATGATCTTATACACCTCTATCAGATCACCCCTCATCCTGCTGTTCTCCAACAAATAGTGTCGCAGACTACTCAACCTCTCTCTACAGCTAATTCTCTAGTCTTGGCAACATCCTCGTAAATCTTCTTTGCACCCACTCCCCTCCTCCCCTTCTCAGCTCTCCCTCAGCCCTCAGGCTCCTCCTCTTCCTTTCTCCTTTCTTCTCCCTCCCCGCCCCACCCTACATCAGTCTGTAGAAGGGTTTCGGCCCGAAACGTTGCCTATTTCCTTCACTCCACAGATGCTGCTGCTGCACCCGCTAAGTTTCTCCAGCACTTTTGTCGCCCAGCTTGACAGCATCTTTCCCATAACATGGTGCCCAGAACTGAACCAACACTATAAATGCGGCCTGACCAGCATCTTATACAATTGCATCATGACCCTCCAACTCGTGATAGCATCTTAAATGCAGCTCACTTTTGTGAATTGGCCAGATTTCATCATCTATATACATATATATCTGCAACCACCCCCCCCCCCCCCCCCACCCCCATCTCCCTCCCCTTACCCCCTTATTTAAAATACACTTGACAATGTACAAGAGTTGGAGGAAAATGGTGCAGGTGCAGACAGGTGGAACTAGCTTAGTTAGGTAACAAAGTGGGCCAACTCATATGTGGTATAGCTGTACGACTACCTCTGGGACTCACATCATCCTCATATGCTTGCATTCATACTCTTTTGCTTCCATTCCAGAACAAAACTCACGGCAACCTCAATTGTTAAGGTGCAGGGCACGGATGACTCTTGCTAATGAACATCTCCAAATAATAAAGTTGATGCTTTCACTGAAGCATGTCTGAGGAAGAAGTGAAATCCAGCATGATGTTCATAATCTACTGTACAGCAGCAGCTCCTTCCTTCCCAGATGCTTTGCACATATGCACTAGTTACACCCGACAACTATCATGGTAGCAGAATACTATGAATGCTGAATCTGCAGAATCCTCCAAATCCACTGATAGGGCAAATAAACCCAGCACCAAGGATCAGACTCAGACAGCTCCAGTGTGGGGGAACTATGTCTGTCTGCCTAATGCTAGACTTCCAAAACAGGCATCCCCTTCCAAATTCTATTCAAATGCCACAGATTACAAAGAGGACGTTCCCATCTTCTTCAAGGATCAATATATATTATTTTCTAAAAGAAAATGTGGCATTATCTTTGATTTAAGGGAATCGGACCATTGACTAATCCAATTGAGGAGAAACATTCAGGAAAGCACTGAAATCCACACATTTCCACATTGGGAGGACACAGAAACCCAACGTAACTTGTAGGAGGAGGTCAACACCCTTCAATCTACCCGTCGTATACTATCCTCATCAAGAACCTCATGTCCCACCTCTGGGGATGTCTGCTGGTCCTGCAGTAGCTTCATCATCAACCTCAGAAAACCAAAAACTAGAATTATCTTCGTCCTTAAAGACCTAAGATGATGAAGATGTCAGTGAGCACATTACGTAACTGCTCCAAATTTGACACGCAACGACCCACAGCAATATAAACCTGCAGGGTTCCACTGATGAAAGAGGTGCTCAGTAAAGACAATGTGAGCATGTTTAATTTAAATGTTTAAATCTTGCTGCTCAGCTATCTCAATTTGGAAACAAATTTGCTGATGATGAAAATATAGGTGGAATAGCAAGCTGAGAGGAGGACACAATGAACCTGCAAAGGAATATACATGTATACATGTACTGAATGAGTGAGCAGAAAATTGGCAAATGGAGTATAATCTGGAAAAATCTACTTCAGAAGGATGTATAAAATAGAAAATTATTTCTGAAACTGAATGTGACTATAACATATTTTGGTGCAAAGGGAACTGGGAGTCCTCGCGCATGTAACACAAAGGGTTAACATTCAGGTACAATTAATAGAAGCGACATGGAGCAATAAAATAGAAAGTTTTGATTGTTGCTGGTGACATACTTGTTTGCTCCCCATATCTAAGGAAGGATATACTTGCATTAGGAAACCGTGCAGAGAAAAATTCACTAGGTTAATGCCTAGCGTGGAGGGATCGACCTTTGAAGAAACGTTGAATAATTGAGCTACTCAATAGAGTGAAAAGAGATGATTTTACTTCGGAGTCACGTGAGTGACTTCGTGAAGAAGCCCGCTCAGGGCGCAGGTGCGGCATTACGCCAGCAAGTGCAACAGCGGCGGCAGCTGGAGTCAGGCTCTCCAGCTGCACTTTAAAAGCGCACTTTCAGGTAAGTGAAGGGTGCGTTGGGAACGGAGCGAGTAGGAGTTGGGTTTTTGTTTCAGGAAAACATGTCCCAACGCAAGAGACTCGCGACCAGAGCTGCCCGAGCTTTAACTCCGCCAGAGGAGTCTATTCCAGCGGGGCAGCAGCCAGCGGCACTACCGCTGGAACAGCGGTTTGAGATTCCTCAGACCGAGCCGGGCCCAGTCACGCCAGAGCCTACACGGCGGGCTGGGAAAGCCACCTGTAAAACTAACCGGCCGGTCGATTCCGATTCGTCGGAGGAGGACATGTCCACCCCCAAGCTGGGGAGAGACAGCCGCTTAAGCAGCATCATGCAGCTGCTGGAGGGGATGGTCTACCGGGAGCAGCAGCGCTCTCGGTCAGACAGGACAGGCGCCCCCTCCATGGTGCTGAGTCCGGCACCCCCCTTTGCGACCTCGGACCAGGACTGGGAGGTCAGCATCGGTGACCAGGAGCAGGCTGGTCTGAATATGGGGCAGGCGGAAGGTACCGACAAAGAGCAGGGTGTGCAGGAAGAGCTGCTAGGGGTAGTAACATGATTCGTTGCTACCCCACGGGTTGGAGCACCACTGCAACCTAGAATGGCTGCAAGTATCAATCATCTATCAAATAAGCCATTGCAGGAAAAGGTGCTCGCCCAAGTGCTGGACGAGCACATCGCCCCGGATAACTGTGAAGCCCTGAAGGTCAAGAGCCTCAACCCTCAGATATGGGGTAACGTGGGTGGACCTATCCGCACTCAGGAGGTCAAACTCCAGCGGGTACTTCGCCTCCTGACGGCGGCGATAACAGCATACGCACGGGGAGTCGAGACCACAGAAATGACAGCTCATCAACAGGATGTCTTGGCGCTCATGTGCACCACGCAATACGAGCTGAACAATCTCAGGAGAGATAACATTAGGCCGGCACTGAATCCTAAATTTGCAGGATTGTGTAAGGCTCCCACTGTAGAGACCGACTCATTTCTTTTTGGAAAAGATTTAAATAAACAACTGAAAGAAATGGAGGAGGCTTCGAAAACCTTTAGCCTCATGAGGGCAACACCGCCAGCACCTGTACCGAAGCTTTTTATAACACCAAGGCGGCAGCACACCGCTGCATCCACCAGTCGGCATCATCCATATGCGACTGGTCAAAGCTTGGGGCCGCACTATCCCCAGAAACCTTTTTTAGGTCAGGGCCTGCAGCGGACCCCCTGGAAAATGCGCCTCCCCCCAACATCGCCAGCTCGTCAACAGAAAGCATCCAAAAAGAGAAAACCTCAACCCCGCCAATAACCATGGAGGTAGGTGGATCTGGTTCCTACCCGCATATTGTGAATAAGGGTGAATTACTAACAGGGGGAAGGTTACGCTTATTTACAAAAGCATGGGGGAGGATCACAGATGATAAATATATACTTAATAGTATTCAAGGTTATAAAATAGAGTTTATTTCGAGTATACCGCCAGTTCAACACATGCCTAAGAGGACATTTGTACTCTCCAACAAACAACAACTGGAGGGACAAGCTGAACTGGTAAGGCTTATAAACAAAGGGGTCATAGGAAAAACTATTCATGAGCCCTTGGAATTTGTTTCCAATATATTTACTAAATGTAAAAAGGATGGTGGATGTCGCATCATCATTGACTTAACATCCTTGAATGTGTTTGTTAAGTATATACATTTCAAAATGGAAACATTTTGCGACTGCTAGACAATTGATTTTCAAAGGATACTATATGGCCAGCATCGATCTCAAAGATGCTTACTATCTAGTACCGATACATAAAGATTATAGCAGATATCTTAAATTTATCTGGATGGGGGAGCTTTGGCAGTATAAAGCACTGCCTAATGGGCTTACTTCAGCTCCAAGACTATTCACTAAAATATTGAAGCCAGCCATGGCAATGTTAAGGAAACAAAACCATATTGTCATGGCATATTTGGACGACATCCTCATAGTTGGGAAAACTATGGAATTGGCTGTAGCAGCAGTGTCAGCTACAAAACAGCTCCTAGAAACTCTAGGGTTTGTCTTACATCCAGATAAATCCAAGTTAAATCCATCCACAATTATGGACTACTTGGGGTTCACAATTAACTCAGTCCAAATGACGATTACCATGCCAAGGGAAAAAATGATTGCATTAACACAATCATGTGAAAACTTAAAAAGTAAAGAGAAAGCCAACTATTCGACAAGTGGCTGCAGTAATTGGGAAAATGGTAGCAGCTTTTCCAGCTATCCAATTTGGACCTTTGCACTATCAAAATTTGCAAAGAGCAAAGATAATAGCATTAAAATGGCACAGAGGTCATTATGATCGGATTATGACTATACCCCCTGAAGCAATAGCAGAGCTACAGTGGTGGATTCAATATATTTGGCATGGTTATAGTCCTATAGTTATCACTAATCCTACGTTAGTAATCCAGACCGATGCTAGTGCTCAAGGCTGGGGAGCAACTAACTCCATATCCAGCACAGGTGGTAGATGGACTAACTCAGAATCCTCATTACTATCTACACTGGGCATTAACACTTTGGAAATGTTGGGCGCCTTTTATGGTTTGAAAGCATATGCGTCTGATATGCGTCACTTGCATGTTAGATTAGAAATAGATAATACAACGGTGGTGGCTTATATTAACCATATGGGCGGCATCAAATCTTTATCATGCGACAAATTGGTTAATATGATTTGGCAATGGTGTGTCGAAAGACATATTTGGCTTTCAGCTACCTATCTACCAGGTAAGCTAAACATAGTGGCGGACACCAGGTCACGGAAATTCAATGATAACATCGAATGGATGTTAAATCCTAAAACATTTGCTAAAATTGTAAAGCAATATGGGAAGCCAGATATAGATTTATTTGCATCAAGACTGAATCACCAACTACCAGTCTATGTCGCGTGGGAACCAGATCCGGAGGCAGCAGCGGTAGACGCTTTTACGTTAGATTGGGGAAAGTTTGTGTTTTATGCTTTTCCCCCCTTCTGCCTCATTAGTCGGGTGCTTCGAAAAATCGGATTCAGCGTCTGGAGTTTTGGTGGTGCCCGACTGGCCTACACAGCCATGGTTCCCAATTCTCCAGGACATGGTGGTGGAAACACCTATGGTATTCCCCAGTCATCCAGGGTTACTGACTCACCCAGTATCAGGCATCAGCCACCCATGCCACAAAGATATGAATCTCCTGGGTTGCAGATTTTAAACCGACCTTACCTGGATCTGGGGCTATCGGAACAAACCATCGCCACCATGTCAGCATCCCTACGGATATCCACGAAGAGGCAGTACCTAACCTGCATCAAAAAATGGGAAACGTACTGCCAGAAAACCGGGATTGCTTATAAAACGGCCACAGTAGCGGATGTTCTGGAATTCCTGGCAGACTTACATCATCGTGAAGATTTGAGCTACAGTGCCATCAACACGGCACGTAGTGCTCTTTCAAATTACCTCAAACCTGCGGGACATCAGGCCATGGGAGCCCATCCGCTGGTGGTAAAACTGATGAGGGGCATATTTAACAGCAAGCCCCCCACCCCGAGATATACAAAAATCTGGGATGTCAGTGTTGTACTAACATACCTTCGGGACAGACCACCAGCCAGATCTCTCAGCTTAGAGCAGTTGACTTTAAAAACACTCATGCTCATGGCGCTAGTATCTGCACAGAGGGTCCAGTCCTTACATAAACTTCGACTGGACAACATGGACACTACATCGGAGCAGATCACATTCACTATTCAAGGTCTGATAAAACAGTCCAGGCCAGGAACATCAAACACGCTAGTGGCATTCCGGGCATACCCACTAGAGCCACGATTGTGTGTGGTGACCCACATAAATATTTACATAGACACTACCCATAACATCAGAGGAAGTGAGAGAGCCTTATGGGTCAGCCACAGGAAACCACATGGCAGGGTAACAAGTCAAACCATTTCAAGGTGGTTGAAACAGGTTTTGGAAGCTGCTGGAATTAACATTAATCTGTTTAAATCTCATTCCACCAGGGCAGCATCCACATCATCGGCGGCCAGAATGGATGTGCTTGTGGACTTAATCCTCAAGAAAGCAGGATGGTCACGGGAAGCCACATTCCGAACATTTTATAATAAACCGTTGGTGGAACCTGATATATTTGCAGTCAGCATTTTAGAAACTGCAAATGTTTAATTTAAAGCCCGGGGGAGCTATTTTTTCTTTTGTTATTGTTAATAAATACCGTTTTGTTTTCAAAACAGATTCATTGGTTGATTACAATAACACTTCCTTCCTCAAGAGCTTTCGGTAGTGAGTGTATAAACTGTTACACGGTTTGAAATCACAGAGCTTTGAAATCTTCACGAAGTCACTCACGTGACTCCGAAGTAAAATAGTAAGATTAAACGAGAACTTACCAGTTTGAAGTTTGATCTGTATTTTATGAGGAGTTACGATGAGGGATTACGTGCCCTCCGCTCCCACCCTCATTACATGGATCAAACCGATAAATTGATGTCTCTTTGTTCTTTACTATGTTACTTCAAATACGTGTCTGTCTGTGATTCCACACCGCTGCTTGGAAGCATGCCGCACCTGCGCCCTGAGCGGGCTTCTTCACGTAATCCCTCATCGTAACTCCTCATAAAATACAGATCAAACTTCAAACTGGTAAGTTCTCGTTTAATCTTACTATTTTATTGCAATCTACAAGATTCTGTGGGACGACAGATGGCACAATGGGCTAAGTGTTCCGATGGCGACCGGTTCGAATCCCGCTTGGAGTGCATACTGTTGTTGTGTCCTTGGGGCAAGACACTTCACCCACCTTTGCCTGTGTGTAAATGTAATGTAATTATGTGAAGCACTTTGGGGTCAATGCAAGTTGACTAAAAATGTGCTATATAAATAAGATTATTATTATTATTATTATTATTATTGACAGGATTGATGGTGAGGATGTTTCCCCAAGCAGTGATCACTAGAATCAGGGGAAGCTGTTTCAGATTAAACTATGCTGATTTCAGACAGAGATGGGGAGGAGTTTCCTCTCTCAGAAGTTTTTGAATCTTTGAAGTGTTCTACTTTCGTAGAGCTGTGCTGGTAAAGTCGTTAAATATACACAGGGCAGAGATTTACGGAATTTTAAACCAAAAGGATCAATAGGTATGAGAGTGGGAAAGTGATGTTGATGCCGCAATTGGATCAGTCATGATCATATTGATTGGAGGAGATAGCTTGAGGGGTGAATCTGTATCTGTCTGATCCCCTTTTATATGTTGTTTTATATTGGACCTTAACTAGTCCTTGAGCAAGGATCACACCACACCACACCACACCACAGCGAATGGTATGTTAGCTTTCATAGCAAAAGGATTTGAGTATAGGAGCAGGGAGGTTCTATTGCAGTTGTACAGGGTCTTGGTGAGACCACACCTGGAGTATTGCGTACAGTTTTGGTCTCCAAATCTGAGGAAGGACATTATTGCCATAGAGGGAGTGCAGAGACGGTTCACCAGACTGATTCCTGGGATGTCAGGACAGTCTTATGAAGAAAGACTGGATAGACTTGGTTTATACTCTCTAGAATTTTGGAGATTGAGAGGGGATCTTATAGAAACGTACAAAATTCTTAAGGGGTTGGACAGGCTAGATGCAGGAAGATTGCATCCCGATGTTGGGGAAGTCCAGGACAAGGGGGTCACAGCTTAAGGATAAGGGGGAAATCTTTTAAAACCGAGATGAGAAAAACTTTTTTCACACAGAGAGTGGTGAATCTCTGGAACTCTCTGCCACAGAGGGTAGTTGAGGCCAGTTCATTGGCTATATTTAAGAGGGAGTTAGATGTGGCCCTTGTGGCTAAGGGGATCAGAGGGTATGAAGAGAAGGCAGGTACGGGATACTGAGTTGGATGATCAGCCATGATCATATTGAATGGTGGTGCAGGCTCGAAGGGCCGAATGGCCAACTCCTGCACCTAATTTCTATGTTTCTATGTTTCCACACTCAGTGAAAAAGGGCAGCATCTTGTGGGAAAGCACAATTGTCTCTCCAGGTAAGTAAAGTGGTTGTGTATTGGAGCACATGGGAACAGGAATGCTTCATTCCCACTTCCATATTATTCTGGTTTTGATGGATAAAGCCACTCAAGTACACCTCTTTCCGCTAAGACATTAACTCACCAAAACAGTTCCCAGCAGGAACACATTCTGCTAAAATGCTTAATTATTTTCTGTCTCGGGTAAGAGTTCTGCTGCAGGCGGATCCCAATGTCTCAGATTGCAGTTCAGAAGAAATTAGAAATGGGAATCTTCCAGTTTCCATTCACCTATACTGGTGATGTCTATCCATCTTCCATTGAGTCATTCCACTTTAAAAGCACAGTTTGAGGGTGCATGCACACTGTGGCGGCAGATTTTCATATCTTTCAGGTAATTAGCACCCTAGTCGCTATTTGGATGAGAATGGTTGAAGGAGGTGTCTTCTAAACGCATGCAAGCTTACTCACAGAGCTTCTTCTCAAATATAACTTCAAAACACAGTCTTTTGATGAATAAATGCTTTATTGGTGCTAGAAAACAGTAAGATACATCCAAGTTTCTTTGGACTCATTACTCCAGCTTATTACTTTAGACATTAATAAACTCCTCGTGTCTCTGTAACACCGGCAAGATCTAGCATGATCCCCTTTAGATCTCCCATGGACTTTGCATGGCCCGCAGGGTAGAAGGGTCAACCTTCCCCATTGGCTCTCCAAACTAATCTAAAAACTAAACTTCTGCGCAAGCATCTAAGCTCCAAACACGCCCAAAAACACGTCATAAATCCCACCCACAATATAATGGGCAGTCTAAAATTTAAAGGCACATGCAAACATCAATGACATGCAAAACAGGCCAAATGGCCACTACACACACACATCACCATGATGGTAATTGCTTATGCCAGCATTCGCACAATAGTGCATGAAACATGAAATGATATGGCCTGTATTTTACATATAAGTGAGTTCCACAGTGACACCAAACCAACAACTCCTTTATGCTCTGTTATAAATTGATTCCAAATCTCCCAGGAAAGCAATGCTTTATAATTTTGTTATACATTGAACACAGATGAAATCTTCCTCCATTGTACTCCAATTTAAGAGTGAAAAATTAATTAGTATCTGGGAACATCAATGTTTTGTGCACTGCCCGAAGCACTGGTGGATTTGTATAATAAGTTCTCTAGGGAAGGGAACTACAAAAGGACAGAATTTCAAAATGTTAGCATGAAAGGAAAGGATCTAACACATGAAAGCTTTATCATCAAAGAACTACTTTCTTACTTAGCCGTCTTACTGAGACTAATTGATATTCTTTTCTTGTAAACGTCTAGTTGTTTTGATCTATAGCCTTTGGATAATGGAATATTTGATCTCAGATTTAGAATTCTATAGTGGTAGCCCCATTCAAACGCAATGCTCTTGTATTATTAATAGGAGTTTGCTGTGAATCAGTGGTAAGATGCACCTCTGAATCACTTTCAAGTTACATACATCGGTGACGTCAGTTCATCCACTCTCCCATTCTGAGGCAGGACTGAAGAAATGCTGCATGGTTGGAAGTGCCATTTATCAAATAACAATATTAAATCAAGATCCTCTGTGAAGCTCGAGGGTATAATGATCCTACAGAACAACATTACTACTATTATTCTACTACTGGAATTACAAATATATTGAAGTGAGGTAGAATCAATGTAAAGGTGAGAAGTTGAGTTTTGCTGTTGAGACCGCAAATAGCTTCCAGGACATTTTCATTATAATTCTCATTATGACAGTTCAAAGCCTTTTGATTGCAGTCTCACCTGTCAGCTAGTGAGGCACCTGTCATATGAAACATAGAAACATAGAAATTAGGTGCAGGAGTAGGCCATTCGGCTCTTCGAGCCTGCACCGTCATTCAATATGATCATGGCTGATAATCCAACTCAGTATCCCGTACCTGCCTTCTCTCCATACCCACTGATCCCCTTAGCCACAAGGGCCACATCTAACTCCCTCTTAAATATAGCCAATGAACTGGCCTCGACTACCCTCTGTGGCAGAGAGGTCCAGAGATTCACCACTCTCTGTGTGAAAAAAGTTCTTCTCATCTCGGTTTTAAAGGATTTTCCCCTTATCCTTAAGCTGTGACCCCTTGTCCTGGACTTCCCCAACATCGGGAGCAATCTTCCTGCATCTAGCCTGTCCAACCCCTTAAGAATTTTGTAAGTTTCTATAAGATCCCCTCTCAATCTCCTAAATCTAGAGAGTATAAACCAAGTCTATCCAGTCTTTCTTCATAAGACAGTCCTGACATCCCAGGAATCAGTCTGGTGAACCTTCTCTGCACTCCCTCTATGGCAATAATGTCCTTCCTCAGATTTGGAGACCAAAACTGTACGCAATACTCCAGGTGTGGTCTCACCAAGACCCTGTACAACTGCAGTAGAACCTCCCTGCTCCTATACTCAAATCCTTTTGCAATGAAAGCTAACATACCATTCACTTTCTTTACTGCCTGCTGCACCTGCATGCCTACTTTCAATGACTGGTGTACCATGACACCCAGGTCTCGCTGCATCTCCCAGTCGGCCACCATTTAGATAATAGTCTGCTTTCCCGTTTTTGCCACCAAAATGGATAACCTCACATTTATCCACATTATACTGCATCTGCCAAACAGTTGCCCACTCACCCAGCCTATCCAAGTCACCTTGCAGTCTCCTAGCATCCTCCTCAGAGCTAACACTCATGTGCAGACGGTCAGAGCCTCTGCTTCTCTGTGCTTGGAAAAACAAGTACCTCTGAGTTGTCAGGGCTAGGTGGCCACAAGTTGCTGGAGGCAGGATGCTTCCAGGATGATCAGATACAGTGAGTTCAGGATGCTCACTCTCATCTACAGATCCTTCTGCAGCCTGAGTGAACTATATCTCTCAGCTCCAGGGCCAAGCTTGCATCACTCTCTTCACAATCTCAAAATGGCCATCAATCAATTCAATCCCACCTTCTGTAGCCGGGATCCCTTTCTCGAACTGTGCTGCGTTTGATGGCAGTGCACTGGTGCAGCTGGTAGGGCTGGTGTGTCACACCATCAGAGACTCGGGTTCAATCCTGACCTCAAGTACTGTCTGCGGGAGTTTGCATGTTCTCCCTGCGATCGTATACACTTTCTCTTGGTGCTCCAGTTTCCTCCCTCATTCCAAAGTTAGTAGGTTAATTGGCCACTGTACCTTTACACTACTGTGCAGTGAGTGGTAGAATCTGGTGTAAGTTGAAGAGGGGGAGGGGCTGGGAGAGGGAGAGAGAGGGGGAGGGAGAGGGAGAGGGAGAAAGAGATTTTAAGTATCAATTAATCCTTCACAGCGCCCACAGATTAGAAATGAAGGCAACTTACTTTCAAACCCGAGAGACTGGCTGAGAAGAAGTAGATAGAAAAGTAAAGGGGCTGTCCCACTGTACGAGGTAATTCAAGAGCTCTCCCGAGTTTAAAATAAAAATCAAACTCGTGGTAAGCACGTAGAATGTACGTAGCGGGTACATCGGAGTTTGGGACGTCTCTTAGCGGCTCGTAACGCTAACGGCAGGTACTCGGGAAACGCGGTAAGCTCGTGAAGACACGTGAAGACTTTTCAACACGTTGAAAAATGTTCACGAGAGCCCCGAGTACCTACGAGCGACTATTACCGTAATTCTCCGAGTTCGAATCAGGGGAAACTCGGGATAACTCTTGAATTAGCTCGTACAGTGGGACAGCCCCATAAGCAATGTAAAAGAATAGTGAAAATTACGAGTTGGATCGATGCACAGCAGCAGCAGTTAAAGTGTAAGTGTACCATTGAGTCAGCTACAGGTGTGCAACATGAAGATGGCCGCAAACAAACGGGAGGATTGGTGCCGGTGAGTTGGCTGTGAGCTCACCTATCACACCCTTGGAGGCGTGCTGTGGTTTCCAAGTTGGCTACGGGAGGCAGACCAGCCCCCAGAGGCTGAGCGATGGCTGCAGGGGGTAAGGAGATGGCATGGTTGCAACTCAATATGGAGCCCCTGCAGCAGAGACAAGCAAGCGGTTCAGACACAGTGTGCAGCAGAGCAGCAGTGAAGATGTTGACAGCATCGCAAGGCCAGTCAGACCCATGCAACATAGACCCAGTGCCATCGCCAGCGCATTCGGCATTTAAGGCCACGTTAATACTCTATACTTTTAAGAACTTGAAAATAGGACACAAGATTGTGCTAGAAACATGGCTACTGTGCCTCAGTGGAGTTGACTATTCTTACACTACAATTGTGGCACTATTGTACGTATTATATTGTGCTAATGTATAGTATAACTTTACTGAATTGGATGCAAACCGAAGAATTTCATTTTATCGAGGAACGTGTGATGATAAAGTACCATTGAACCATTGAACATGAATAGGAAAGGTTGGGGGCAATATTTGCCAGACACAGGCAAGTGGGACGAGCTTGGTGAGGCAACTTGGTCTGTATGGTTGAGTTAGGCTGATGTGTTGGCTTCTATTATTTTATGCGGATGGATGGTCAGCATGGACTTGGTGAGCCAACGTGCCTGTTGCTGTGTTGTATTTCTCTCCGACATTAACTCTGCTATCCACCCTTAAAACCTCTTTAATTATTTACTGGGAGAGATTTAAACTTGCCCACCTTGACCAAGCAAGACTACTCTGCCAGGAAGAAGCATGTGATCCTGTTGAGCTCTGCTGTCGGAATAACTTAGATCACGCAGAGCGATTAAAATCCAAAGACTTTATTAGCATTACAGCATAGGTGACATCATCTTAACACATAACTCTAGACTGAAGAAGAAGGGGTAAAGTGGTTTTCTGTTAACTAGTGGACGTAGCCACAAAGTATGACTCATAACATGAGTGACAGTGATCTGCATCCTCCCTCTTAAAGAATTAAATGTCACTATAAAACCATTGACTAATTAAGGCATGCGTAGCAATTGATAACAACCTGGAGGAAAGTCAAACATAGCCCGGGTACTTCACAAGAGACAATAGACAATAGGTGCAGGAGTAGGCCATTCAGCCCTTCGAGCCAGCACTGCCATTCAATGTGATCATGGCTGATCATCCTCAATCAGTACCCCGTTCCTGCCTTCTCCCCATGTCCCCTGACTCTGCTATTTTTAAAGCCCTATCTAGCTCTCTTTTTTAAAGCATCCAGAGAACCTGCCTCCACCGCCCTCCGAGGCAGAGAATTCCACACTCACCACTGCGAGAAAAAGTGGCTCCTCGTCTCCGTTCTAAATGGCTTACTCCATATTCTTAAACTGTGGCCCCCAGTTCTGGACTCCCCCAACATCGGGAACATGTTTCCTGCTTCTAGCGTGTCCAAACCCTTAACAATCAAACCCTTCACTGCTGCTCTGCTGCACACTGTGTCTGAACCGCTTGCTTGGCTCAGCTGCAGGGGCTCCATATCGACCTGCAACCATGCCACATCCTTACCCCCTGCAGCCATCGCTCAGCCTCTGGGGATTGGGCTGCCTCCCGTAGCCAACCTTGGAAACCACAGAGCACCTCCAACGGTGTGATAGGTGAGCTCATGTGCTTATGTATATGACTTTCAATGAGATATCCTCTCATCCTTCTAAACTCCAGAGTGTACAAGCCCAGATGCTCCATTCTCTCAGCATATGACAGTCCCGCCATCCCGGGAATTAACCTTGTAAACCTACGCTGCACTCCCTCAACAGCAAGAATGTCCTTCCTCAAATTAGGGGACCAAAACTGTACACAATACTCCAGGTGTGGTCTCACTAGGGTTCTGTACAACTGGAGAAGGACCTCTTTGCTCCTATATTCGATTCCTCTTGTTATAAAGGCAAACAGCTTTCTTCACTGCCTGCTGTACCTGGATGCTTACATTCTGATGTACAAGGACCCCCAGATCCCGTTGTACTTCCCCTTTTCCCAACTTGACGCCATTTAGATAGTAATCTGCCTTCCTGTTTTTGCTACCAAAGTGGATAACCTCACATTTATCCACATTAAACTTCATCTGCCACGCATCTCCCCACTCGCCCAACCTGTCCAAGTCACCCTGCATTCTCATAGCATCCTCCTCACAGTTCACACTGCCACCCAGCTTTGTGTCATCTGAAATTTTGCTAATGTTACTTTGAATCCTTTCATCCAAATCATTGATGTATATTGTATGTAGCTGCGGTCCCAGCACCGAGCCATGCGGTACCCCACTAGTCACTGCCTGCCATTCTGAAAGGGATCCGTTAATCCCTACTCGTTGTTTCCTATCTGCCAACTGCTTTTCTATCCATGCCAGGGGTTGGACAGGCTAGATGCAGGAAGATTATTCCCGATGTTGGGGAAGTCCAGAACAAGGGGTTACAGTTTAAGGATAAGTGGGAAATCATTTATGACTGAGATGAGGAAAAGATTTTTCACACAGAGAGTGGTGAATCTGTGGAATTCTCTTCCACAGAAGGTAGTTGAGGCCAGTTCATTGGCTATATTTAAGAGGGAGTTAGATGTGGCCCTTGTGGCTAAAAGGATCAGAGGGTATGGAGAAAAGGCAGGTACGGGATACTGAGTTGGATGATCAGCCATGATCATATTGAATGGCGATGCAGGCTCGAAGGGCCAAATGGCCTACTCCTGCACCTATTTTCTATGTTTCTATGTCAGCACTCTACCTCCAATACCATGTGCCCTAATTTTGCCCACTAATGTCCTATGTGGGACCTTATTAAATGGGAGACTTGCAAACGCACACGGTGGGCTTGCAAACGCACACGGTGGGCTTACAAACACGACCAGCACGTGTGCGATAAAAACCATCTGTTTTTCTCTACCAGGGACAGAGTCGGTGGCTTGACTGGTGACAGAGATTGAAACAACATTCCCGGTGATGAAACAGAGGACTTTGGCACAGCCGGAGGAGGCATCGCCATTGATAGAGCCGCTCCAGAAGTGGGTTGTTGTGCTGGTATAGGCGGACCAATGCCGCCGGACACGGGCGAAAGTCCACTTGTACGGTCTGGATAATACGGAGGTGGAGCGGGCTCATTCACAGGCAGGATATGTTGTCTGTACGCCTGTAGGTGCTGCCATCGGCACTGACCAGATATGAGAGTGGCTCAGAAGCAGTTCCAGAAATAACACCGATATGGTCATGACCTTTGACGGTTTGCAAACGAACCACCTGCCCATTGGTTAATGGCGGCAGCGGCCTACTTGTTTTGTCATACCACTGCTTTTGAATGTCACACTTTTGTTATAACCTGGACTGGACTTCTGATGGTGGAACCACCTGTGGGATCAATGCCAGATCCACCACAGGCACCGTGGCTCAGGTCTGCCTCGACAATAAACGTTGAGCAGGCAAACTCAAAATGGGGTTGCAGGAGATGTTGCGTAGGTTGAGCAGATCCACGCATACATCAGAATTAGCTCTGGGCGATTGTTCCATGAGTTGTTTGGCACTCTTGACAGCCCGCTCAGCTAGTCCATTTGCCTGTGGATATTCATGGCTGCTGGTGATGTGGCGAAAACCCATGTGCGGTTCCCGGAGGTTGCAGGTGGTTGCCGGAGGTTGCAGGTAGGGAGACTGACAAAAACCTCCGGGAACCTCCGGGAACCGCACGGAAACCTTGGAGGTCTCCAGAGGTTTCCCTTCAGATATCCTAAGTGGGACAGGGGCATTATTTTCCAAGGGCTTTCAGGACGATTCCCTCTCAGCATCAGTTGTCTTTCCAGGGGAATGTCATATGTGGGGCAGAACAT
This sequence comes from Leucoraja erinaceus, assembly GCF_028641065.1. NCBI lineage: Eukaryota > Metazoa > Chordata > Chondrichthyes > Rajiformes > Rajidae > Leucoraja > Leucoraja erinaceus. The sequence continues at coordinate 106,001,269 of NC_073380.1, forward strand.
CTTATCATCCTATCCAGGAAATGGCCTTGAGTAGAAGAAGGGTCAGGAAATCAGGAAGATGTTCTGCTCTCACTCTACTGCCCTTTAAAAAGCGGTCCCATCCTTGTCATTTCACTCATGTGTTTCACATTTACATAATCGCTCAAAGTAAAAATTAACACAGAAAATGTAAATTAAACTTGATCCCTCATCTATGGCTCTGCATTATGTTCGATGTTCTGAAAGAAAGACAGACGAACATTTCACCTCGCCAATTCTGGATGTCACTTAGTTTGTTGCAATTTATTTTTAATATTTACCGTTGTAATGTAGGAAACAATTTTACACAGTGAGATGACTCAAAGAGTTTCATTACTGATTGGATAATTTGCACATTTGAGTTAATAGAGGGATAAATATTAACCAGGACACCCTATGACTTTCCTGAAGTAGTTGGAGGGTAGCTAATGTTATCCCACTATTCAAGAAAGGAGCGAGAGAGAAAAATAGCACTTTAATTAAAAGTAACACTAGCAAATTTGTAGGTGACACAAAGCTAGGTGGCAGTGTGAACTGTGAAGAGGATGCCAGAAGGTTGTAGGGTGACTTGGACAGGTTGAGAGTGGGCAGATGCATGGCAGATGCAGTATAATGTAGATAAATGTGAGGTTATCCACTTTGGCGGCAAGAACAAGGAGGCAGATTATTATCTCAATGGTGTCAGATTAGGAAAATGGGAAGTGCAACAAGACCTGGGTGTCCTTGTGCACCAGTCACTGAAAGTAAACATGCAGGTAGAGCAGGCAGTGAAGAAAGCTAACGGCCTCCATTACGAGAGGATTTGAGTATAGGAGTGAAGAGACCCTTCTGCAGTTGTACAGGGCCCTGATGAGACCAAATCTGGAGTATTGTGTGCAGTTTTGGTCTCCTAATTTGAGGAAGGACATCCTTGCTATTGAGGCAGTGTAGCGTAGGTTCACGAGTTTAATCCCCGGGATGGCAAGACAGTCATATGAGGAAAGATTGTAAAGACTGGGCTTGTATTCACTGGAAGTTAGAAAGATGGGAGGGGATCTTATAGAAACACTAGACTAAGTGGGACCTGTTGGGTCCCAACTTCACACGGGAGGGCTGGTCCCCCAACGCAATATTCCACCTCTCCACCAATTCCAATATTGCTAGCCAATGGGGTGGGGAACTTTCTGGAGCGCTAGTATGGGTGTTGTTGGCCGAAGGGACCGGTTTCCAGAGGGTTAGTATGGACATTGTGGGCCGAATGGATTCTTGGGCTGGCAGCTCAGTCACTGAGATCAAACACACACACACACACGTAAACTTTCTTGAATACTCACACGGCTGAGCGCGGCCCCTCCACTTTAGGGCTGCCACATTCAGCGGCACTTCTGCAATCAGTGTGACCTCTGCACTTACCGGAAAGTACGCAATCAGCGCGACCTGTCCACTAAGCAGTAATCACGAAATGAGCGGGACTTTTGAACCAAGCACAGTCAGACCTAATAAAGCATTTATTCCTTCCAAACACAGTCGGACCTAATAAAGCATTGCAGTTTCAAGCACAGGCAGGGTAGCAAGCCAAACGACTCATGGCATTATCATTAAGGGCTGACAAGTCATGTATTGCAAGTACATTGCAGACTCACAGTTGAGTTGATTCACAGCTTAGAATGAGAGTCGTGGCTTCTCCCTCGCGATCTTGCAGAGTGACTGAGTTACATCCAGGCATTCAGGGTTTTATTGTCCTGCCCCCACACCGGAAGTGGCGTTGCCATCATCACGGTGATTGACAAGCGAGAGGATCTCAAGGTTTTTTAAACACACATAACTTTTTTATTTTTCATCGATGGTAAAAATCCTCAGGGCCTGACAGCGGAGGACTGTGAGTAAGATGGCCAAAAATCATAGCAATATAAGGTAGTTTTTTTTCTAAAATCAATATACAGCGCAGACAGGAAGTGGTCAAGATGAGACTTTTAATTATATAGATATAAAATTATAAATGGACTGGGCAAGCTAGATGCAGGAAAAATTGCCCCAATTTTGGAGGAGTCCAGAGCCAGGGGCCACGGTCTAAGAATAAAGGGGAGGCCACTTAAAACTGAGATGAGAAAAAAAGTTTTCACCCAGAGAGCTGAGAATTTGTGGAATTCTCTGCCACAGAAGGCAGTAGAGGCCAATTCACTGGATGAATTTAAAAGAGTTAGATAGTGCTCTAAGTGGTTAGCTGAATCAAGTGATATGGGGAAAAGGCTGGCACAGGTTACTGATTGGGGATAATCAGCCATGATCATAATGAATGGCGGTGCTGACTCGTAGGAGCAAATGGCCTCCTCCTGCACCTATTTTCTATGTTTCTAGTTTGTTTTCTGTTTTTATGGGATTTAAAAAAAAACATATTAACATATTTTAACAAACATAATCTAGCATCCAGTTATTTGGAAATCATGACAGTTCAGTATCTAACTCTTTATTTCTCTGAAAAACGAGCCAAAGTCATGAGTCCAGGCAGGAGATGTGGTCAGAGCCAGGATCTTGACTATTGGCTATCTGTGTGGTCAGAGCCAGAGTTGCTGTATGGAACACTGGGAATCAGGAAGCCAGGGGAACTGTTTTCAAAATGGTTAGTTGACGGGGGAAATCTTTTAGGACCGAGATGAGAGGTTTTTTTTTTCCCACACAGAGTGTGGTGAATCTGTGGAATTCTCTGCCACAGAGGGTGGTTCATTGGCTATATTTAAGAGGGAGTTTGATGTGGCCCTTGTGGCTAAAGAGATCCTTTATACTATGGAGAGTTGGTATGGTGATTCTCTCCACAATGAGTGGCAGATAGGGAGTGAAGAGAAAAGAAAAAGGGTAAGGGAGGATTATTCAACGTAATGAATAGAAAGGCATGCATCACTGGGGTCCATGTGAGTGCCTGTGGCTACATTTAGACTTGATTTTGGCCTGGAGTTTGTCCATTTTCCCTCTGATTGCATGGGTTTCTTCTGGGTGTTATAGTTTCCCCTAGCATGTCATAAAAACATATCAGTTGGTTGATTAATTGGCTACTAAAAATTGCTATCTAGCATGTAGCTACCTGTATGTGGTAAATCAGGAGGAAATGGATGGGAATGTGATGAGAGTAAAATTTTACATGTGATCAATTAGTGTACATGGATGGTACACAAAATTGCTGGAGAAACTCAGCAGGTGCAGCAGCATCTATGGAGCGAAGGAAATAGATGTTTCGGGCCGAAACGTCGCCTATTTCCTTCGCTCCATAGATACTGCTGCACCCGCTGAGTTTCTCCAGCAATTTTGTGTACCTTCGATCTTCCAGCATCTGCAGTTCCTTCTTGAACACTAGTGTACATGGATGCTTGATGAGGAGAACTTAATAGGCTCACAAAGTGCTGCAGTTACTAATGGGGAAGGCATAATTCTGGAGAACAGATAGGCCATGATTTGGATTGGGACCATCTTCAAACTAATTGTGATAATGGGGGAGAGAGCTGAGAAAAGAGTTGGGGGCGGGACAAAGTTTGGCAAGTGGTAGTTGGATAGGGGTGAGGGTTATTTTATTGGCAGATGGGTGGACAAAGGCCAGGGATGATAAGAGACTGTAATTATGGAGAGAGTATGGAGAGAAGGCAGGTACAGGATACTGAGTTGGATGGTCAGCCATGATCATATTGAATGGCGGTGCAGACTCGAAGGGCCGAATGGCCTACTCCTGCACCTATTTTCTCTGTTTCTATAACTATGTGGGATGTCTACATTTGTGAATAACATGGGCACAGTGTAAAGGATTGTGTAAAGGATTGTTGTTGGATGGATTTAAGGAAGATACCCAAATTTCAAAATGTGATTGAACATCTTGAATGTTAAAGGTTAGAAGTGAAATAATTTAATGCATTTGGTATGTTGAAACTTGATGTAAGCAAGTTACAGTAAATCTCGAATTTACCAACACCCATGGGACTTTGGGACTGCTGGACCAGCAGCAGCTTTTGTGGACTATTGGATAATACTCCTATTAATATCAAACGTACATTTTATTTCAGTTTAATCTCCTATTACACAGTGGTATATTAAATGTTCCAGTGAATTTAAAGGGTACAAGAAAAATGGAAGCACTTCAAACCCTGATTTGGGCTGCAAAGATAATAATGCTACAATAATAATCTTATTTATATAGCACATTTTTAGTCAACTTGCATTGACCCCAAAGTGCTTCACATAATTACATTACATTTTACACACAGGCAAAGGTGGGTGAAGTGTCTTGCCCCAAGGACACAACGACAGTATGCACTTCAAGCGGGATTCGAACTGGCAACCTTCCAGTCGCCAGCCGAACACTTAGCCCATTGTGCCATCTGCCGTCCCAACATGATAGGTAAATAAGGATCTTAAAAAGGCCAGAAGAATTCCCCTAGCTTTGTTTGTCTCACAGTAGTGAGACATTTCCAAAGTTAAACCCTGGCAATTAAATATAACAGAGAGAGAGACACGAGGACTGCAGATGCTGAGATCTTGAGTGAAATACAAAGTACTGGGGTAACTCTGCGGCATCTCCAGAGGACATGGATAAGTTAAATTTTGGGTCAGGGCCCTTCTTCAGACTTTACAGTCTTTTATCATCCCTGGCCTTTGTCTACCCATCTGCCAATAAAATAAACCTAACCCCCATCCAACTACCGCTTGCCAAAACTTTTCTCAGCTCTCTCCCTCATTATCACAATTAGTTTGAAGATAGTCCCAATCCAAATCATTGCCTATCTGTTCTCCAGAATGCTGCCTTCCCCATTAGTTCCTGCAGCACTTTGTGAGCCTATTAAGTTATCACTGCTCATCAAGCATCCATTTACACTAATTGATCACATGGAAAATTTTACTCTCATCACATTCCCATCCATTTCCTCCTGATTTACCACATACAGGTAGCTACACGCTAGATAGCAATTTTTAGTGGCCAATTAATCAACCAACTGATATGTTTTTATGATATGCTAAGGGAAACTATAACACCCAGAAGAGACCCATGCAATCAGAGGGGAAATGGACAAACTCCAGGCCAAAATCAAGTCAAGATGTAGCCACGGGCACTCACATGGACCCCAGTTATGCATGCCTTTCTGTTCATTATGTTGAATAGTCCTCCCTTCTCCCTTCTCTTTTCTCTCCCTATCTGCCACTCATTGGTCTCCTATTCATCTCTATCCTTTGTCCACTCATTCGCTAATCACACCACCAAACTTGTATTCATCTATCACTTGACAGTCTTTGTCCTGCTCTCATCTCTTTTCCATCCTTCTCTCCCCTATGGATGCGAAAGTGGGGCAACATAGAACTAGTGTGAGTGGATAATCAAGAGTCAATTTAATTGTCATTTGGACCCCTAGAGGTCCAAACGAAATGCCGTTTCTGCAGCCATACATTACACACAAATAGACCCAGACACAACATAGTTACATTTTACATAAACATCCATCACATAGCTGTGATGGAAGGCCAAAAAAAACTTATCTCTCCACTGCACTCTCTCCCCCCCGATGTCAGAGTCAAAGTCATAGCCCCCGGCTGGCGATGGCGATTGTCCCGCGGCCATTAAAGCCACGCCGGGTGGTGCGAGGTCGCACACCGGGTCTTGGTGTTGGAGCCCCCGGTGTGCGCTCGTAAAGTCCCGCGGCCGTTCCAGCCGCGCGGGGCAATGGTGTTAGGCCCCGCTCCAGGAGCTCTTCGACCCCGCAACTCGGGCGGGAGAATTCGCCGTTGCAGGAGCCCCGAAAAGCGGTCTCTCTCCAGGGAGCCGCGGGCTCCCGGCGCCGCTGTCCGCAGACCCGTCGTTGGAGCCTCCGACTCAGCAGCAGCCTCCGACTCAGCAGCAGCCTACAACTCAGCAGAAGCAGCAGCGGCAGCAGCAGCAGCGCTCCTCCACTGCTCCAACCGCTCCGGGTTAATCACTTAGCATTGACTCATCAGTGCTCTATCAGCAATGATTTATTCTCAATCGTTTAAAAATAAGCTGTTTAAATGCTGCCAACAAATCTTATCACCTTCACCGAAACACACTGAGGTCCCTTTATTCACCAAAGTTTATGTCACAGTCTGCCCTCTCCTCATTCTCATCCACTTCACCTCCCAGTACTTTTCCACCGGTCCCTCCTTCTCCTCACCTGCCTGACTGCCACTCCCCTCTCATCAGCCCAACTCTCTTCACCTGTTGCACTCAGTTGCCTCTGATCACCTATTAACCCGGTATATAGACTCTCCACACCATTCACACAGTGCCAGATTGTTCTCAGCATTCATGCAAGACTCTCCAGCGATTTCCCGACTGACTACACGGATTCGAACCTGCCTGCCTGCCCGCCCCTGACCATTCCGTCCTGTCGTCTTCCCGGATATCACCTCAGCCTTCTGTCCACGACCACGGCCTTCGTCCCGTACCTCCTGGTTTCTGTCTGCCTCTCTCCTGGGCTGTTTGGTGAATCCCTGCAACGGTTCCTCGACTTCCTGCCTGGCTTCGACTCTCCTTTCGTCTGTCCCTCACTGGTTTGTTTGCATTGTGTGTTGCATCTCCTGGTTACTGGACCTTCCGCTACCCCGACTACGTCTCCTGCCTGCCCCTCTTCGGAACCCTCGCTCAATCCTGAGCCTCTGTGTGAGTACGGTGTACCCATTCCTGTGTTACTACTCTGTGTTACAGTATCGTAATAAAGTTCATGACCAATTATACCTGCCTGATTCTGTGCTGCTATTGGGTCCAAGCTATACCCATTACAGTTTACCCTTTGGAGAATTATATACTCGGATGAATGTTGTGCCCCAACTGTTTTGTCATCAAACCATTACAAAGTATTAGGGGAACCACAAAGCAAATTATTAAAACCCATGCAGAGATAACAATACACACTGTTAAACTCATTGCATCTACTACCAACCTAACGGATGAGCAGGCTGTTATCAGTGGATGTAGTCCAACTCAAATCCCAGACTAGATTTCATATGGTTGAATGTGTATCATACATAATATATGTGGTGAAGGCTATATTAACAGTGATTAATATAGACCTGGGTGTCATGGTACACCAGTCATTGAAAGTAGGCATGCAGGTGTAGCAGGCAGTGAAGAAAGAGAATGGTATGTTAGCATTCATAGCAAAAGGATTTGAGTATAGGAGCAGGGAGGTTCTACTGCAGTTGTACAGGGTCTTGGTGAGACCACACCTGGAGTATTGCGTACAGTTTTGGTCTCCTAATCTGAGGAAAGACATTCTTGCCATAGAGGGAGTGCAGAGAAGGTTCACCAGACTGATTCCTGGGATGGCAGGACTTTCATATGAAGAAAGACTGGATAGACTCGGCTTGTACTCACTAGAATTTAGAAGATTGAGAGGGGATCTTATAGAAACTTACAAAATTCTTAAGGGGTTGGACAGGCTAGATGCAGGAACATTGTTCCCGATGTTCGGAAAGTCCAGAACAGGGGTCACAGTTTAAGGATAAGGAGGAAATCTTTTAGGACCGAGATGAGGAAAACTTTTTTCACACAGTGGTGAATCTCTGGAATTCCCTGCCACAGAAGGTAGTTGAGGCCAGTTCATTGACTATATTTAAGAGGGAGTGGCCCTTGTGGCTAAAGGGATCGGGGGGTATGGAGAGAAGGCAGGTACAGGATACTGAGTTGGATGATCAGCCATGATCATATTGAATGGTGGTGCTGGCTTGAAGGGCCTATTGGCCTACTCCTGCACCTAATTTCTATATTTCTATTTTAATATGGTTGATCTACATTCTTCCTCTTAAAGAAGCAAATCATAATTATACAAGCTTGAAGTGGAGTATATAGAAAACACTAATGTGAAGGGAGTACACTTTACTTTGTGTACTGTGCACTGAGAGTAGCAAGTGTGAAGACAGTTCACACACAGTCCTTGTACTCTGGATTCAGTTTGCAGGTGCAACCTGCGCGTGTACGGTACCAACCGTGTCCTCCCTTCACCGGAGATTGAATAGGAGAGTTGCCTCCACACTGGAGGCATGGATTCGTATCCCACTTCTGACACCATGTTTTGTAATCAAACTATTGCAAAGTATTCGGTGAACCACAAAGCATTTATTAAAACCCATGCAGAGTGAACATTACACACTGGGGGTGAGCAGGCTGTTATCAGTGGCTGCAGTCCTACTCTAATCCCGGACTGGATGACATGGTGGAATGTGTATCATGCATAATATATGAGATGACAGCTATATTGACAGAGGTTAATAAGGTTGATCTACACCAACCACATTGCATTTTAGCATCACTCAACTTAATACAAGCAAGCAAGCCAACAAACATATTATATTTTAAGAGTTATTCACATTTAAGCTTTAATAAATCCCTTTTCCACTTGCCGTGCCCATCTGCTGTGCCTGCGCAGTAATACCTGCGTGTACTACGTGGGAACCCAATGGGATGGAACGACTGCGCCGCTGGAGAGCCGCTAAAAGTGACCGGGGGGAAGGGGTTTGAGGGGGGGGGGGATGGAGTGAGTGCATTGGGGGGAGGGGGAGGGGCAGAGTGGGGGGGGGGTGGTGGTGAGGGGGAGAAGGGGGGACCAGGAGTGTCACAAAGGGAGCTTGTCAGCCACGCCTGCGTACTTGGGGGCTATGTGTGAGTGGTGGAATATTGGAATTGGTGGAGAGGTGGAATATTGCCTTGGGGGACCAGGCCTCCCATGTGAGGATGGGACTGAACGGGTCCCACTTTGTCTAGTATAACTTAAATGTGTGTTCCATTGCTCTCAGCCGTACGAATCACCATAGCAACTCCATCTATGGGATGGCACAGCTGGTAGAGTTGCTGCCTCACAGCACCAGAGACCCAGATTTGATCCTAACCTCGGGTACTGACTGTGTGAAATTTGTCTGTTTTCCTGTGACTGTGTGGGTTTCCTCCTGGTGTTCCGATTACCTCCCACATCCTAAGTACGTGTGGGTTTGTTGGTTTATTAGCCTCTGTTAAATTGGCCCTAATGTGTTGGGAGTGGATGAGAAAGTAGGATAATTTGGATAACTAGTGTGAATGGGTGATCAAAAGTCGGCAATGAATTTGGTGGGCTGAAGGGCCGGTTTCTGTGCTGTATTTCTAAACTATACTAGTTCAACAAGTACATTGGAAACTGTAATTGGTTGAGGTTATGAGATTCTGCACCAACAGATGAAGAAGATGCTGGAATTAAAAAGTAAGGAAGTGGCAGATTTACTTACTTTACACTGGCCTTGAACTAAAAGTAAAGGATTGAGCATCAATGAAAAAAGGAAAACTAAATAAAAATAGAAAGCAAGGAACATACTAGATTTAATTACTTCAGGAATTAATCTAGCGAACAATATGAGAATAAATATAAAAATGATTAATGTAGAGAGATGTTTCTTATAAATCTATTTGGAATCTAAAACAAGGAATATAACTTAAACCTAGACCTCAACAACTCAGAAAGCATTGTAGCAAATGCATTTGGAGATAATCCAGAATTTCTAAAAGTCATAAACTAATGTTGCTATACATTTGAGGGGCAGGACACTGTCAAATATAGTGGCAATCAAGGGAAAAGCCATATTTAATTGAATGTGGGTAAGGCTTTGTGGAGTTAGGCTATGTTTATGCGAAATCCCACTGGGCTAATTTTGAGGCATAAAAGATAGGGACCCCCTCTTCTTCCATCACCACCTCCACTTTCTCCTCAAAACAATCTTTTGACTCTTATATAATTATAGAATAAAGCATCAGTCCCACTTAAGAATTTTTGCATTACAAGACGGAATGTTATATTCATTTAACGGCACCTTCGGGTGCATGTGACGAATAAAATTGACTTTGAGTTTGACTTTGATCTAAACATGTTCAAATTATTATGCTTTAATGCGGTGACATTTTATCAGCTGAGCTGCATATACATTTCAATTTATACAACATCATCCTTTCTGGATAGGAGTTCATGCCACTGGCAGGCATCAAAAATTGAGGAGCTAAATAGCCAATGTTTCCTGATACCCTTAATAAATATTATAATGAACCATACAATGGAAGTAAAATGTCTGAGAATAAATTGCATTGAGATGCAAAATTATTTTAATAACATTGTGTGATTCAGAGGGTGTTCAATAAGCAGCCAGTAATTGCTATACTTAAAAATAAAAATCACGAATTACTATTTTCATAAAATATGCATCAGGATGGAGATAGAAAAAGGCTGACAAAAAACTCAAATTGCATTAGGAACCAAATTGATGTTATGCCTAGGGCTTGGGACATACTATGTTGGCATTGCAAATTAAATCATGAATCAATGCCACCTTGCTGAAGTGTTTGCTACAAGAAAGGCAATGTCAGCTTATTTAGAACTCCACTCATCTCTAGCACGTGATTTGAGTTTGTGGGCGTGGTCTTGCACTTTTAATGAGAGCAGAACTTCATTGGAACCGTCAGTCACCAGATAACCTAATCCACGAACACATTCATATCTCATATTCATATCACATACACTCAAGCGTTCAGTATCGGTTCCATTTACCATTAAAAGCAAACATTGCAGTGCAACACAGCTGCTTCATTTGCGAATTGGCACAGTACATCAGGTGTCTAAATCTCATTAATGGCAACAATGAAATAAAATCGTGAGTCAAGCTTTAGGTACATTGTGCATTGCAGAAAGGAAAAAAAAACCTCAGATGTGTTCACAAGTATCTCGAGCTTGAATTAGAAGTAAACAAATCCTAGAAAACAAGTTTTGTAATACATCGTAACAAGGAAGTCTCTGAAGTGAATGGTTTACAGAAAAGTATCATCGGTAGAATGGAAGCAAGCATAAAATCTGTCTGTGACCCTGGATGATTAACCATCACTGGAACTTATACAAAACAAAGTCAGCATACAAGGGCAGCAAGCAACTGCACAAGTAAGTGTTATATTATAACTAGCAGGAAGCGTGGCAACAAAGTGGTGAGTCCAGAAATGGAGAATCATATACAGTGTTGATCTCCTCACCTGCCCAGAGATATACATGCCCAGAGGATGTGAAATAAAACTTCAGCACATCAGTTCCTGAGATGCAATGAAAGACTAGTATATCATTACCTTTCTGCTTTAAGGGCCCGTCCCACTTTCCTGAGTTATTCACAAATTCTCCCTGCGTTATTCACAAATTCACGAGTTTTCAAACTGGTAGAAAGTTCGTAACGAGTCGGTAGAAGGCTGTGGGAGTCCATGGATATTTTGTAGCAGCTCGTTATGCCAGCCATAGGTACTCGGGGCATCAGGTAAGTTGGGACGTTTTTTCCAGCCTGATGAAAAATGTCCACGAGTAAAAAAATAGCCTCGAGTACCTATGGCTGGCATAACGAGCAGTGTGAGATAAGGATAAGAGGTGAAAAATCTGAAACCAGAAGAAGAAAAATATAGGTGGAAGGGATGGGGAAGGGGAAAAGGAGAAATGAATGCATTACTAGGTGGGACACGGGGAGGAGAGGGAATGAAAAGGGCTTGAAACGTTGCTTATCCATGTTCTCCAGGCATGCTGCGTGACCCGCTGAGTTACTCCGGATATTTTATGTCTTTTATTTTGGATGAAAGAGGGTTTGGTAAATAATAAAAGGCAGGTCAGGATCAGATGTATATAGAAGAAAATACATGAATATATGAAATTGCCTCGAAAATGAAACTATGAATGGTAAAAATGTAAACGCAAGATTTGGAGAGGACAGATGAAGCTTTAAAGGTCTAGGGATAGATTAGGTGAGTGGGCAAAGATCTGACAAATTAAGTGGAAAAAAACATTTTGGCAAGAAAAATAAAAACAAAGACAAAGTCAATTTTTATTTGTCACATGCACCCGAAGGTGCAGTGAAATGAATTTGCCAGCAGCGATACAGTTAAAAACAACACACAATACACAATAAGATTTAACTCAAACATCCACCACAGCATTCTTCACTGTGGTGGAAGGCACAAAGTTCAGCCAGTCCTCCTCCTTTGTTCATCTGTGGTCGGTGCCATAAACCCTCCATAGTCGCCGCTACGGAAGGAGCGATGTACAGGCTCGCTCATCAAGATGATTTGAAACGCTGATGTCAGGATGGTCGAACACACTCGGAGGTCCCAAATCGGCGCTTTCTGGATGTTATAGGCCGCGGGTTCAGGATGTTATGGGCCGCAGGCCGACGGTAGGAGCTCTTCTCTGGCGATCCCCGGTCGAGGGATCACAGGCTCCAGATGGTAAGCCACGGCTAGAAGCTCTGCAGACCGCGGCTTCAGGATTTTATTGGATTTTACAGGATTTTAACATGAATATTATCCAAATGGTAAGACCATATAACAATTACAGCACGGAAACAGGCCCTACAAGTCCATGCCGAACAACTTTTTCCCCTTAGTCCCACCTGCCTGCACTCATACCATAGCCCTCCATTCCCTTCTCATCCATATGCCTATCCAATTTATTTTTAAATGATACCAACGAACCTGCCTCCACCACTTCCACTGGAAGCTCATTCCACACCGCTACCACTCTCTGAGTAAAGAAGTTCCCCCTCATGTTACCCCTAAACTCCTGTCCCTTAATTCTGAAGTCATGTCCCCTTGTTTGAATCTTCTCTATTCTCAAAGGGAAAAGCTGATCCTCATCAACTCTGTCTATCCCTCTCATCATTTTAAAGACCTCTATCAAGTCCCCCCTTAACCTTCTGTGCTCCAGAGAATAAAGACCTAACTTATTCAACCTTTCTCTGTAACTTAGTTGTTTAAACCCAGGCAACATTCTGGTAAATTTCCTCTGTACTCTCTCTATTTTGTTGACATCCTTTCTATAGAGATTACAGGGCTTTAAGATTCAGGGCTTGGACACCTGGGTATCCAAGTTCATGATTTGGAATAGATTAATTGATGATTGTAGCAAATAATTGGGAGAGCTGTTAGAATATTATTGTTTCTTTGTGAGGAGAATTGCATACCGATCTAGAAAAACGATGCTTCAGTTACATAAGTCAATGGGAGGACAATATCTGGAATACTGTGCACCGTTTTGTTCTCCCTTTCATGGAATGTTGGTAGCAATTCAGAGATGATAGTAGACAGGCCACAAAATAGAAAATATTGCTGGAAAGTAAGGCTTAAATACAGTTATTCAAAGAGACAGCTGAGAAGTGCTCTTACACAGGGATCAGTGCAGGGACCATTATTGTTTATAAATAATCCAACAGAGCAAACAACGAGCACAACTGCTTCAAAGGCCCATTTAGTATTTTATTGGCGGCAAAGTAGTAATAGTCAAAGACTGATAACGGTGGAAAATAGATGTCCATTCAATATTTTGCAGTCCATGCACCATAGAAACATAGAAATTAGGTGCAGGAGTAGGCCAATCGGCCCTTCGAGCCTGCACCGCCATTCAATATGATCATGGCTGATCATCCAACTCAGTATCCCTCCCGTACCTGCCTTCTGATCCCCTTAGCCACAAGGGCCACATCTAACTCCCTCTTAAATATAGCCAATTAACTGGCCTCGACTACCTTCTGTGGCAGAGAGTTCCAGAGATTCACCACTCTGTGTGAAAAAAGTTCTTCTCATCTCAGTTTTAAAGGATTTCCCCCTTATCCTTAAGCTGTGACCCCTTGTCCTGGACTTCCCCAACATCGGGAACAATCTTCCTGCATCTAGCCTGTCCAACCCCTTAAGAATTTTGTAAGTTTCTATAAGATCCCCTCTCAGTCTCCTAAATTCTAGAGAGTATAAACCAAGTCTATCCAGTCTTTCTTCATAAGACAGTCCTGACATCACAGGAATCGGTCTGGTGAACCTTCTCTGCACTCCCTCTATGGCAAGAATGTCCATCCTCAGATTTGGAGACCAAAACTGTATGCAATACTCCAGGTGTGGTCTCACCAAGACCCTGTACAACTGCAGTAGAACCTCCCTGCTCCTATGCTCAAATCCTTTTGCTATGAAAGCTAACATACCATTCGCTTACCACCAGAGGAGAACTTGCATATAATAAGGCCCAAGCTGCTAACCACAATGTTATTAAGCACACAATTGCTATCCTTAAACGATGACTACATCAATTGGACTATTCAAAAGCACAAGTGGGTTGCCATATTCCTTCTCGCTTATGGTGTACGCCACAATCTGTCCCTGGCAAGCACTCAGTTCTTACCAGGAACTTGGGAATAGGAGCAGAAGAAAAAGACCAGGAAAGAGGAGCAGAGAAAGGGAAGGATGAAAAGGTGGAGGAAGAGAATGAAGGTGAAAGACAAGGAAGTGAAAGAAGCAGAGATGGAAGAGGGGGAAGAAGCAGAGGTAGGAAGAAGAGGATAGAGGAGGAAAATATGGGTCAATGAGAACACAGCAAATGCAAATCTAGCCCTTTCATTGTTTCTCAATATGAATTCCACCAGCTTGACTGTGTGGTCATTAAATAATCTTGAATTAGAAATGTTATGCTAAAGTTGTACCAGTTGTTAGATCAGTCTTAGATTACTGCGTCCTATTAAAGTTACCATATTGTAATAAAGATAAGCATACTGAAGGAAGTGCAGGAAGCGAATTACAAACATATTATAGGTAGATAAAAATACTAGAAAAACTCAGTGTGAGGCAACATCTATGGAGCAAAGGAATAGGTGACGTTTCGTGTTGAGACCTTTCTTTAGACAAATTATTATTGTTTCTTTTTAGCATGTTGTGGAAAAGGGAAAAATATAGGATATGCTGAGCCAATGGAGATCAAAATGGCTCTGCCTGTAAGCCATGTGTTTGCTCATAGACTGTTGTTGTTTCTAACCACAGGAGAGAATGATAGAAAGAGGAAGAAAATGAAATATTGAATATAGCAAACACAGTGAGTTAAAATATTAAGGGTCCAAGCTCTATAAAAGTTAACAAATTACTAGATCAAAAACATCTCAGTTTCAAGAGTATCGGGGAGGAAATAGTGGAGACTCTGTCCCTTATTTTCCAATCCATTTGGCTTCTATCTTGCTGTTGAAGCACCCTACGTTTGCCATGGCTACACTGGGAAGAAAGGTATAAATGCACAATTACAAGCCAATCAATTTCTGAGATATGATCTAAATCAACATTTAGAAGGTTGCAGTTTAATTAAGGATAGTTAGCAAGGAAGGTCATGTCTAGATAATCAATGGTCTGAGAGGATAGTAGGACAGTCAATGAGAGCGGCAGATTTAATGTGGTCTGCAAAGACTGCAGCAGGCCATCAGAAAAGGTCCCTTTCAGAAAAATATAAGCCCATTACATCCAATGGAAAGAGACAAACTGGATCCCAGGTTGATCCACCAGCAGAAACTATAGATAATCTTCAACTGGTGATTGGAAGCCTGTTTACAATCATTTTAGTTGGATTCAGTGATAAGTCTCCTGATTTCTGTGGAAAATGGCAATGACTGGAAAATGTTGGAAGCACATGAAGCCAGCAGGTGGGTAAAACTGATATGACATTGTGATGGTGAGGAAAAATGAATGTAGGCCCTAAGATATGTACCGACTGTTCAAGTGGGAAAAATTTGATTTGCTCTACTCCATATTCAGTATTTCCTTATGACATAGAAGAAGCTTAATCAACCCATTAAGTTTGTGCTGGTTGGTAGACCAATCCCATTCTCCCACTAATTCTCCCTGTAACCTATTCTTGGTTTACACTCAAAAGATCCCCTCAGATTCAACTACTTACCGATACAGCAGGGCTAATTCACAGTGGCCAATGGATCTACTGATCTGCATGTTTTAGGGATGTGGGATGAAACCAGAACACATAGAAACATAGAAAATAGGTGCAGGAGTAGGCCATTCGGCCCTTCGAGCCTGCACCGCCATTCAATATGATCATGGCTGATCGTCCAACTCAGTATCCTGTACCTGCCTTCTCTCCATACCCTCTGATACCTTTAGCCACAAGGACCACATCTGACTCCCTCTTTAGCACCTGCTGGAAACTCATGATGTTTATAATTTTATAAAGCTTTCATGGAAAGGATGACATTAAATAATAGGCCAAGCAATATTTTGAGTTTTGAACGTTACCAACACTTTGCAAAACATTACCGCTGATAGAACTACAGCCTCACACTCCAACAACCTGACCTCAAACCTGTCACTAACTATTGTCTGTGTGGGAAGTTGCACATTATTCCTGTGACTGAGTGGGTTTCCTTCGGGTGCCCCGTATCCTCTCAGATCCTCTCAGATATGCGGGTTGATTGGTTAAATGGCCACTGCAAATTGCCCCTGGTGTGGAAAGGTTAATGGAAGTATGGAGAGAGTAATATGGATTTGGGTATGATGGATGTATAAATGAGTGTCAAAAGTCAAGGGCGTTTTATTGTCATGTGTCCCAGATAGGACAATGGAATTCTTATTTGCTGCAGCACAACAGAATATGTAAACATAATACAAAACGGAAGATAAAAGTTCAGTGTGTCTATAGACCATATATACATAATAATAATAATAATAATAATAACTTTATTTATAGAGCACTTTAAATACAACCACTGTTGCAACAAAGTGCTGTACATGACTAATCATGGACAAAAAATTATTACACGACAATAAAAACACTAGAAGAGAGATTAAAAACATTAAAAGCACTAAAACAGGAGCAAAGTCTCAAGCAGGGTCAAAAGCCAAGGAATATAAATGTGTTAATACTGGTTTTGAAGATGGACAGTGAGGGGGCCTGTCTGATGTGCATAAATAAACAGATGTAGTGCAATAATAATAATAGACTGTTATTGTTCCGAGCTTATTTGTTGTTGTGTTTAATAGTCTGATGGCTGTGGGGATTAAGCTGTTCCTGAACCTGGATATTGCAGATTTCAGGCTCCTGTACCTTATTCCCGATGACAATGGGGTGACGAGTGTGTGGCCAGGATGGTGTGGGTCTTTGATGATGTTGGCAGCCTTTTTGAGGCAGTGACTGTGATAGATCCCTTTGATGATGGGAAGGTGAAGCCGATGATGGACTGGGCAGTGGTCACAACCTTCTGCATTCTTTTCTGCTCCTGGACGTTCAAGTTCCCGAACAAAGCCACAATGCAACCAGTCAGCATGCTCTCCACTGTGCACCTGTAAAAGTTCGAAAGAATCCTCCTTGACATACTGATTCTCCGTAATCTTCTCAGGAAGTAGAGGCGCTGATGTGCCTTCTTTATAATTGCATCAGTGTGCTGGGACCAGGAAATATCTTCGGAAATATGTACGCCCAGGAATTTGAAGTTCTTGACCCTTTCCATCATCGTTGCGTTGATATAAACAGGTTGTGGGTCCCCATCCTACGCCTCCCAAAGTCCCCAATCAGTTCCTTGGTTTTACTGGTGTAGAAAGCAATGTTATTGTGCTGGCACCATTTGGTCAATCGGTCGATCTCACTTCTATACTCTGACTCATCACCATCTGTGATTTGTCTCACAACAGTGGTGTCGGCGGCGAACTTGATGATGGAGTTCGCACTTTGTCTGGCCATGCAGTCATGAGTATAGAGTGAGTACAGCAGGGGGCTGAGCACGCAGCCTTGAGGTGATCCTGTGCTGATTGTTATTGAGGATTACATATTTCCACCAATACGGACAGACTGTGGTCTGTGGATGAGGAAGTCGAGAATCCAATTGCAGAGGGATGCGCAGATACCCAGGTCCGTGAGCTTGGTAATCAGCTTTTTTTTGCTTTTTTTTTTTTAATTTATTCAATTATTAAAAATAATATTTACACTACAATAAAACAAGCCAGAACCCAGCACCATAATACAATACAAACATGTATCCATAATAAACTATTATACAACTATGTGACAATCCTTATTGAGGATACATTCAACACCCTGCTTGGAGGGGATGATTGTGTTAATCGCCGAGCTGTAGTCTACGAACAACAGGCTGACGTACGCATATTTGTTGTCCAAGTGGTCCAGAGCGGAGTGGAGGGCCAGCGAGATCACATCTACCGTTGATCTGTTGCGGCGGTAAGCAAACTGCAGTGGGTCGAGGTTCTTGTCGAGGTAGGAGTTGATATGTGCCATAATGAACCTCTCATAGAAACATACAAATTAGGTGCAGGAGTAGGCCATTCGGCCCTTCGAGCCTGCACCGCCATTCAATATGATCATGGCTGATCATCCAACTCAGTATCCCGTACCTGCCTTCTCTCCATACCCTCTGATCCCCTTAGCCACAAGGGCCACATCTAACTCCCTCTTAAATATAGCCAATGAACTGGCCTCAACTACCCTCTGTGGCAGAGAGTTCCAGCGATTCACCACTCTCTGTGTGAAAAAAGTTCTCCTCATCTCGGTTTTAAAGGGTTTTCCCCCTTATCCTTAAGCTGTGACCCATTGTCCTGGACTTCCCTAACATCGGGAACAATCTTCCTGCATCTAGCCTGTCCAACCCCTTAAGAATTTTGTAAGTTTCTATAAGATCCCCTCTCAATCTCCTAAATTCTAGAGAGTATAAACCAAGTCTATCCAGTCTTTCCAGTCCAAAACTGCACGCAATACTCCAGGTGTGGTCTCACCAAGACCCTGTACAACTGCAGTAGAACCTCCCTGCTCCTATACTCAAATCCTCTTGCTATGAAAGCCAACATACCATTCGCTTTCTTTACTGCCTGCTGCACCTGCATGCCTACCTTCAATGACTGGTGTACCATGACACCCAGGTCTCGCTGCATCTCCCCCTTTCCCAATCGGCCACCAATCGCCACCATCGTCAAAGCACTCCATCACCACAGACGTTCGTGCCACTGGTCGATAGTCATTGAGGCACGTCACCTTACTCTTCTTGGGCACTGGTATAATTGATGCCCTTTTAAAGCAGGTGGGAACCACAGACCTCAGAATTGAGAGGTTGAAAATGTCCGTAAAACCTCCAGCCAGTTGGTCTGCACAGGTTTTATAACACGCCCGGGTATACCATCAGGTTCAGGTGCTTTCCGAGAGTTCACCCCTCTGAAGGATCTTCTGAAGTCGGCCTCTGTGAATGTGACTGAAATAGCATCACGGCGAATAGGGTCTCGGGAAGGCAAATCAGTGTTCTCCTTATCAAAACGTGCGTAGAACGCGTTGAGCTCGTCAGGGAGTGATGCTTCGCTGTCGTTTGAGCTGCCTCCTGATTTCGCCTTGTAGGAGGTGATGGCATTCAAGCCCTGCCACAGTTGCCGAACATCCATCTCGTTATCCAGCTTAGAGCAGGTCCCTTTTGGCCTTTTTGATGGCCTTACCAAGCTCGTATCTGGACTTCTTGTGGACCTCTGCATCACCAGACTTGAATGCCCATGATCTGGTCTTCAGAAGAATGCAGATCTCATGGCTCATCCAAGGCTTCTGGTTAGGTTTTTGTCGGGAAGCAGTGCTCCGCATATTTCATTATGAAGTCTGTAATGACTGTGGCATATTCATCCAGGTCCGTTGCCTAGTCCTTGAACATTGCCCAGTCTACAGACTCCAAGCAGTCTTAGAGTTGTTCCTCTGCCTTCCCCGACCAGCTCTGTACTGTCCTCACCTCTGGGGGTGCGCTCTTCAATTGCTGCCTGTAGGCAGGAAGAAGCAACACCACAGTATGGTCAGATTTACCGAAATGCTTGCAGACTCAATGAGCTACAGGGCTTGTTTCCTGGTGTATCTCTCAATGCGTCCTGACCTTTTGAACAGGAGACTTCTTCTTCTTTCGTGTGGCGTGCACAGCCTAAACTTGTTCTATTTGATGCACGTCGAGTTGACTGCATTAGTCGAAACAGGGCGGACCACAGGAAGGTTGCAATCTTCCACCCCGAATAGAAGGTAAGCTCCTGAATTGCTTGCTTTTCCTGTGCAGAGCATGAGAAGGAAATTGGGTAAGTTTGACACCAATAAGGTTAGCTGCGAATATAAGAAAGGGGATTGGGGTGGGAGAGCAGTTAATTAGTGAAGTGGTAATGAGTAGTTGCAGTTGATGTTGAGTAATATAGTCATAGTTAAATTAGGTAGGAGTATTCTCTAGATTCGTTGGTAAAAGGGAGCAGGGGAACTATCATTTTTGGGGACCACCTAAACTGAGATCCCAACACCAGCCTGGTACCTCCTCTAGAATGACACTTTTAAATCAAACAGAAGCAGTTTTCTCAATGTGTTTATGGTCTGCTTCTGTATAAAGTTTCAAAATTACCCTTGATGTAGGACTTGGCTGCAGCTTATCACACTAGGCAGACATGGGAAATGTCATCTGATCATTCCCTCCACAGTCTGTTGAGTTCCACCAGCATTCTGTCTTTTGTTCAAGATTCCTTTATCTGCAGTTTCTTGTGTCTTCAGAAAAATGTCGCTGTTGTGTAAAGCAAAAAGTGTTGGATCAAATTTGGCTTGTCAATAAAATAAATCAAGGTCACCCTGTGAAATATTACTAAACATGCATTATTACTCGTAGTTGAAATGTTGGAGTGAAAAATCAATGCATTACAATTGCATCTGATCATTGTCTAATAGGCAATACGCTGTGAAGACCTATTTAAAAAAAAACACAGCTTTTACAATTACTGCATTCCAGCCAATTTAACAGTTTGCAAAGCTTTATCTTGCCAAGTCTTGTAATTTGTGCCTGGTTTTAATCTCTAGAGTTCACTGAGCTGGTGAGATAACAAGTGCTGAAGAAGATTGTATATTAAATTCTGTTGACGTTATTATGCTTTCTTTAGCCCGGGCCACGGGTCGTTCCTTCTGAGGCACTAGATTGACCCACAGGTGACGGATTGCCAAGCATAACTAAACATGCCGCTAGCAACTACATATCTGAGGATTCTCTGATCTATATGCTGCTCTCAGGAATGTATATAGAAATGGATATCAAATGCTGCTGAAAGATGATTAATGATAAAAGAGCCTCTTTGGTCTTCCCGAAACCTGGTGGAGATCTGGTACACCAAGATGTACATAACGAATGCTGCCGACTGGCATCCCTCAAGTCCAGACTGCAGGACTTGAGGGATGTACAGAAGCTCAGTGCAGGGAATGCTAAAGCTTCGTAGATAAGTACTGCAGTTTAGGGTCTTTCTGCCAATGGTCATTGGATGGGTGTGGGACTGTTCTGGATCAAGACCCTTCCTTGGACTGGTAAAGTCTGAGAAAGCATCCCGACCTGAAACACCTCCTGTCCATTCATTCTGCAGATACTGCTTGACAATCATTTTATTTGATTGGTGAATTAAAACAGGAAACAAAGAAATGGCGGATATGTTAAGTCAATATTTGGCACCAAACTTCAGAGAGGGAGATGCTCTCAGATCCCCAAGAGGGTAAATACTCCAATTTTTTAATTTCATTTTCAGTAGACTTGGGGTGTGCTATCCCCATAATCTAATCTTACAAATGCACTTTCACATACCAGTTTCTTTGCATTTCTATGAGTTTCTGGCCTACAGTTTCCTATTGTTATGTTTGTATTTGTTAGGTTTTTTTTTTATTGGTTAAGATTATGTTATTATTACTACTGGGCCCGCCACTTAGCGCTGGGGCTGCGTCTGCAGGCAGGGACAGCCATCTCTGGCTCCAGGGGTGGGGAGATGCCACGCCGACAATCTGGGGCCTGGGCACTGAGGCTGGCTTTCCTCCGGGCCCGCGGGCTGGCTCTGGGGGGTGTGAAGAGGCCGCGCCTATTACGAGGTTGAGCCATGCCTGCGCAGTTGGGGTCTATGGGTGAGTGGTGGAATACTGCGTTGGAGTAATGGGTTGCATTGGGGGGGAACGGGTGAGTGGTGGAATGTTACATTGGGGAACGGGTTGTGTTGAGGGACCAAGCCGCCCGAGTGACAGGGACCCAACGGGTCCCACTTAGTCCAGTTGGTATTAAAATCATCCAAAGCTGTTGTCAGAGTTTACACAGTGAGTGAGAAGCCACTATTAAAATTTAACAGAAGAAAAATATTTAATCAGTCATTGACTTGGAAGAATCCCCAGATTCACTTAATTGAACAGAACTAATCAAGGTAGCAATTAGAGGCGAAAAACATCATATTAATGAGATGTTTGGAGACAGATTATGATCACATTGAACATTTACTGATCTCAGAATGCCTCTGCTATTTTCAGATTATGCTTAGTTTACAGGTTTGTGTTGTCTGGAAGATTAGATTGCATTAGATCCAAGTAGAGATAGATGACTGGATAGAACATTTAGCTTCATAGAAGGAAGCACAGGGTGATATAAGGAAGGTTGTTTTTTGGCATGGAGGCCTGTGACTAATGGTGTGCCTCAGGGTTCAGTGCAGTAGCTGTTTGTCATCTCTATCAATGATTTGGATGAGAACGTAAAACCCACAATTAGTAAGTTTGCAGATTACACTAAAGTTGGTGGTATTGTAGATAGTGAAGATGGTTGCCAATAATTGGAGCAAGATCTTAATCGGCTGGGTAGGTAGGCTTAGGAATGGTTGATGGAGTTTAATATAGAGAAGTGTGAGTCTAAGTCCAACCAGGCCCTACACAGTGAATAGCAGGGCTCTGGGGCGTGTTGTCGAGCAGAGGAATCAAGGAATGCAAGTACATAGTTCCTTGAAAGTAGTGTCACAGGTCAAGAACGCTTTTGGTACATTGGCCTTTATCAGTCCGAGTATTGAGTAAGGAAGTTGGGAGGTCATGTTACAGTTGTACAGAACATTGGTCTACCTTTAGAATATTGTGTTCAGTTTTGGTCATCCCGTTATAGCTTGTTAAGTTGGAAAGGGTGCAGAGAAGATTTACAAGGATGGTGTCAGGACAAGGGCCTGAACTATAGGGAGAGGTTGAGCAGGCTAGGACTTTATTCCTTGGAGTGCAGGAGGATGAGGTGTGATCTGATAGAGGTGTACATGATCATGAGAGGATTAGATGGGGTAAATGTACAGAACCTTTTACCCAGAATCTATCTCAACACTTAAAACACATTTAGGCAGGTGCATGCATTGAGCCAAAGGGCCTATTTCCTCACTCTATGACTCTATTCAGGAGTTAAGGAATTATGTGAATACCAGGTGTCGATAGAAACAGGCTTCAAATAATCTGCTCCAATGTAAATTACCAGTAGTAATCAGATGTTTCAGAGCAGGTCCAGAATGATTTTGAGATTGTTTCTGGGACTGACAAGATAAGCAATGATTTACAGATGTTTAAGTAGCTACAGTAGTACCTTTGTTGAGATGGTGCACGTAGAGGGGCAGGATTTGATTCCGCAAGAATTAACGAGAAACCATTTGTACAACTTACTGTGAACAGGTCCTGGAACAATTCCAGCTCCTGGTACTATGCAGTCATAGAAAGGAAGTCACAGTCACTGAAGTAAGTAAATAAAATGTTTTACTTAGCTTCTCTCTGGTCTCATATATGGTATGTGCATCTTGGCGAGCATGCAAAACAAAGATGGCAATAATATACCAGTACTGTATCATATGTTGTTTATTCACCTCCATTAAGTTTCTCCCTGTCTATCCTTCGTCAAAAGAAAACAACCCAGCTTTTATTATCAACCTTCAAATATGTATTAACCTCTCTGCTGTTCCAAATTTTGTAACATGACTTGGGAACTGTTCCACAGATTACTAACTCAACTTGAACTTGTATTTTTGTATCCTAACCTGAGCCATCAGAATCTTTTTTTCCATCTCCAGCACTGCCTTCCCCATGAGCTTTTCTGATCTTTACACTTTCCAAGTCAGTCAATGTAGGTCTTAATCTGACTGGAAGGCAACATAGAACCCGGAATATCTATTTAAAGAGCTACCGGTCTCCTACCTTATAGCTACTGCATTTTTATCTCTGTTACCATGTACCCCTATTTCCTTAAGCTATTGATGCTATTGATATTTATTTGGTGATCTTGAGTTTGCATATACCAAGAGATTCAATCTATTTCAACACTATGTTAGCAATATGTCACTCTGGGGTACTTCTGTTCTAACATGTCAAATTCTACTTTTAAAATTGAGAGACAACTTTGATGCATACTGAAGCACATGCATGTCGCTGGTAACTTAAAACCCAAATAGCTGGTAACTTAAAACCCAAATTGCAATAGAATAAAGTGAAAGTTATCGAATTATACCGCCTGTTCTTGCGTGTAAAAGGGATGTCCTTTAGGTTAGCATGGAGGAAGCTTTTCTTTAAATACTTTCTGTACAATATTAGTTTATGTCAACATATGATATATTCACATTGACTGCACTTAATCCACATGTACTGTGGGGTGCCCTCAGCTGCAAAGTTCCCCAGGCAACTGGTTTCATAGAAACATAGAAATTAGGTGCAGGAGTAGGCCATTCGGCCCTTCGAGCCTGCACCGCCATTCAATATGATCATGGCTGATCATCCAACTCAGTATCCCGTACCTGCCTTCTCTCCATACCCCCTGATCCCCTTAGCCACAAGGGCAACATCTAACTCCCTCTTAAATATAGCCAATGAACTGGCCTCGACCACCCTCTGTGGCAGAGAGTTCCAGAGATTCACCACTCTGTTTGAAAACAGTTCTTCTCATCTCAGTTTTAAAGGATTTCCCCCTTATCCTTAAGCTGTGACCCCTTGTCCTGGACTTCCCAAACATCGGGAGCAATCTTCCTGCATCTAGCCTGTCCAACCCCTTAAGAATTTTGTAAGTTTCTATAAGATCCCCTCTCAATCTCCTAAATTCTAGCGAGTACAAGCCGAGTCTATCCAGTCTTTCTTCATAAGACAGTCCTGACATCCCAAGAATCAGTCTGGTGAACCGTCTCTGCACTCCCTCTATGGCAATAATGTCCTTCCTCAGATTTGGAGACCAAAACTGTACGCAATACTCCAGGTGTGGTCTCACCAAGACCCTGTACAACTGGGAGATGTGGATTCTGGGCAACTGACAGACAACTGATGCCTCCTATTGCAGTGACCTGCCACCAAGAGTAGTTTAACAGATGACAATGGTGTGCAACGATTGGTGTGCAAAGGTACTAGATGGTGTGTATTTTCCCACATGGAGTTATTCAGAGACTCTAGAGAAGTGTTTCTACCTGCAAATTGAGAACCTATATAACATATAACCATATAACAATTACAGCACGGAAACAGGCCATCTCGGCCCTACAAGTCCGTGCTGAACAACTTTTTTTCCCCTTAGTCCCACCTGCCTGCACTCATACCATAACCCTCCATTCCCTTCTCATCCATATGCCTATCCAATTTATTTTTAAATGATACCAATGAACCTGCCTCCACCACTTTCATGTCCTCTTGTTTGAATCTTCCCTATTCTCAAAGGGAAAAGCTTGTCCACATCAACTCTGTCTATCCCTCTCATCATTTTAAAGACCTCTATCAAGTCCCCCCTTAACCTTCTGCGCTCCAGAGAATAAAGACTTAACTTATTCAACCTATCTCTGTAACTTAGTTGTTGAAACCCAGGCAACATTCTAGTAAATCTAGTCTGTACTCTCTCTATTTTGTTGACATCCTTCCTATAATTGGGCACCAAAATTGTACACCATACTCCAGATTTGGTCTCACCAATGCCTTGTACAATTTTAACATTACATCCCAGCTTCTATACTCAATGCTCTGGTTTATGAAGGCTAGCATACCAAAAGCTTTCTTTACCACCCTATCTATATGAGATTCCACCTTCAAGGAACTATGCACGGTTATACCCAGATCCCTCTGTTCAACTGTATTCTTCAATTCCCTACCATTTACCATGTACGTCCTATTTTGATTTGTCCTGCCAAGGTGTAGCACCTCACATTTATCAGCATTAAACTCCATCTGCCATCTTTCAGCCCATTTTTCCAAATGGCCTAAATCACTTTGTAGACTTTGGAAATCCTCTTCATTATCCACAACATCCCCTATCTTGGTATCATCTGCATACTTACTAATCCAATTTACCACACCTTCATCCAGATCATTGATGTACACGACAAACAACAAAGGACCCAACACAGATCCCTGAGGCACCCCACTAGTCACCTGCCTCCAACCCGACAAACAACCATCCACCATTACCCTCTGGCGTCTCCCATTCAGCCACTGTTGAATCCATCTTGCTATTCCTGCATTTATACCCAACAGTTGAACCTTCTTAACTAACCTTCCATGAGGAACCTTGTCAAAGGCCTTACTAAAGTCCATATAGACAACATCCACTGCTTTACCCTCGTCAATTTCCCTAGTAACCTCTTCAAAAAATTAAAGAAGATTAGTCAAACATGACCTTCCAGGCACAAATCCATGTTGACTGTTCCTAATCAGACCCTGTTTATCTAGATGCTTATATATATTATCTCTAAGTATCTTTTCCATTAATTTGCCCACCACTGAAGTCAAACTAACAGGCCTATAATTGCTAGGTTTACTCTTAGAACCCTTTTTAAACAATGGAACAACATGCACAGTACGCCAATCCTTGGGGACTATTCCCGTTTCTAATGACATTTGAAATATTTCTGTCATAGCCCCGGCTATTTCTACACTAACTTCCCTCAATGTCCATGGGAATATCCTGTCAGGACCTGGAGACTTATCCACTTTTATATTTTTCAAAAGTGTCAGTACTTCTTTTACTTTGAACCTCATAGTATCCATAGCTACTCTACTAGTTTCCCTTACCTCACATAATTCAATATCCTTCTCCTTGGTGAATACCGAAGAAAAAAAATTGTTCAATATCTCCCCCATCTCATTTGGCTCTGCAGATAGCTGTCCACTCTGTCTCTCCAATGGACCAATTTTATCCCTCGTTATCCTTTTGCTATTAATATAGCTGTAGAAACCCTTTGGATTTACTTTCACCTTACTTGCCAAAGCAACCTCATATCTTCTTTTAGCTTTTCTAATTTCTTTCTTAAGATTCTTTTTACATTCCTGATACTACTCAAGCACCTCATTTACTTCATGCTGCCTATAATTATTGTAGATCTCCCTCTTTTTCCGAACAAGATGTCCAATTTCCCTTGAAAACCAGGGCTCTTTCCAATTTTTATTGTTTCCTTTCAACCGAACAGGAACATAAAGATTCTGTACTCTTAAAATTTCCCCTTTAAATGTCTTCCATTTCTCTTCTACATCTTTCCCATAAAACAAAATGTCCCAGTTCACTCCTTTTAAATCATCTCGCATCTCATCAAAGTTAGCCTTTCTCCAATCAAAAATCTCAACCCTAGGTCCAGTTCTGACCCTCTCCATAATTATATTGAAACTAATGGTATTGTGATCACTGGACCCGAAGTGCTCCCCAACACATACCTCTGCCACCTGACCCGTCTCATTTCCTAACAGGAGGTCCAGCACTGCCCCTCCTCTAGTAGGTACCTCTATGTATTGCTGCAAAAAACTATCCTGCACACATTTTACAAACTCCAACCCATCCAGCCCATTTACAGAATGTGTTTCCCAGTCTATGTGTGGAAAGTTGAAATCTCCCACAATCACTACCTTGTGCTTACTACTAATATCTGCTATCTCCTTACATATTTTCTCTTCCAATTCTCGTTCCCCGTTTGGCGGTCTATAATACACCCCTATAAGTGTTGCTACACCTTTCCCACTTCTCAATTCCACCCAAATAGCCTCCCTAGATGAGTCCTCCAATCTATCCTGCCAAAGCACTGCTGTAATATCTCCCCTGACTAGCAATGCAACACCTCCACCTCTTGCCCCTCCAATTCTATCACACCTGAAGCAACGAAATCCTGGAATATTTAGTTTCCAATCACAGCCCTCCTGCAACCACGTTTCACTGATCGCCACAACATCATACTTCCAGGTGTCTATCCAGACTCTAAGCTCATCCACCTTTCTTACAATGCTCCTAGCATTAAAATATGCACATTTAAGAAACCCCCCGCCTCTTATTCTCTGTTTATTTCCTTTTTTTTCTTTCTCCTCTTGTGTCCGAGTGCTTCCCTTTTCTGCTTCCTGCCTCCCATTCTGTCTACTACCTTTCGCTATTTGAGTCCCTGGCCCCAACCATTCTAGTTTAAAGTCTCCCCATTAGCCTTTGCAAATTTCCCCGCTAGGATATTGGTTCTCCTCGGGTTCAAGTGCAATCCATCCTTTCTGTACGGGTCCCACCTTCCCCAAAAGAAGTCCCAATGATCCAGGAACTTGAATCCCTGCCCTCTGCACCAGTCTTTCAGCCACGCATTTATCCTCCACCTCGCTCCATTCCTACTCTCACTGTCGCGTGGCACAGGCAGTAATCCTGAGATTGTTACCTTTTTGGTCCTTTTCCTTAACTCTCCTCCTAACTCCCTAAATCCTCCCTTCAGGACCTCTTCCCTTTTTTTACCTATCACATTGGTACCTATATGTACCATGACCTCAGGCTCCTCTCTGATTTCAGGATATCTTGGACGCGTTGAGACACGTCCGAGACCTTGGCACCAGGGAGGCAGACCACCATCCTGGTCTCCCGACTGCGTCCACAGATTCGCCTATCCGACCCCCTAACAATAGAGTCCCCAATTACTATTGCCCTCTTTTTTTCCCTACCTTTTGGAGCAACAGGGCCGGTCTCTGTGCTGGAGGCCCGTCCGCTGTCACTACCCCCGGGTAGGCTGTCACCCCCATCCGTACTCAAACAGGAGTACTTATTTGCGAGGTGTACCGACATTGGAGTACTCACTCGTTCCTGCCTCTGCCCCTTGCCCTTCCTTAACGTGACCCACATGTCTCTCTCCCGTGGTTTTGGAGTGACCACCTCTCTATAACTCCCCTCTATGACCTCCTCACTCTCCCTGACCAGACAGAGGTCATCGAGCTGCTGCTCCAGGATCCTAATACGGTCCCTTAGGAGCCCCATCTCGCTGCACCTGGTGCAGATGTGGACGTCTGGAGGGCCATCCGACACCATGACCTCCCACATCTGACATCCAGAACAGTATACTGCTCTGACTGTCATTCTCCCGCCTTACCCTGGATCTGATACCAGTATAATACAATAGAAACTGCTGGGAGAAATCAGCAGGTATCTGACTCACAACAGCTGCTCCCTCGTGACCTTTAAACTGCACCTTTATTATATAAACAAAAAGCACTGTACCTTTAACCCACTGTACCCTTACTAAAGCACTGTACCTTTACTAAAGCACTGCACCTTTAACCCACTGTACCCTTGGCTCACTGTACCTTTACTAAAGCACTGCACCTTTAACCCACTGTACCCTTAGCCCACTGTACCTTTACTAAAGCACTGCACCTTTAACCCACTGTACCCTTAGCCCACTGTACCTTTACTAAAGCACTGTACCTTTAACCAGAAAGCACAAATGCTAACCTGAGGTTGCACCCAATCAGCTGCTTCCTCTAGTCTGCTTCCACCAATCAGCGGCTTCCACCAGAACCCTCCCTATGGAGTGTGGAACGTTACGGATTTTGGTAAAAGCCCTGACCCTCCTCCACTGCTCACCAACGGTCCTGGGCCTCTGTGAAAACAAGCCCCGTGCCCGAATTAAGTACTCACCGCCCTGACCCTCCTCCACTGCTCACCAACGGTCCCGGGCCTCTCTAAGTAAGCAAATATGGCAAGGTTTGATTGACATGATGATTTTGGAACATTAAACTCGGATCAGTTTATTGTCAAATGCACTATTGTACCATGAAATTATTTATTTGCAAGAAGATCATGGAGTAAACAGTATGTGTGATAATGATGAATGCATTAAAACATACAAGGACAGACGCAGTGCAAATAATGCAAAAACTGCAGTGCAATCTAAAGTAGTGAACAGAATTCTGGATGTAATGAGGCAGATAATTGTGGGAAGGAGAAGCACAATGCTCCATCACCTGGATTTCTAAAGGACATCTGAGAGCAAAGGGAAGGAATAACACCATCTCATATAATCACTGCCATCTGTTCCTTTACCCCATCTAAAGACAACTGAAATATTGCTGAGAAATATCTAAATTTGTTTATATTCTCTATGTAAATTAACCAAACCAGCTATTATCCACCGACAACAGCTTTTGGCTTGTGATTCAATTATCTATGCAAGGATCTATTTGTACAATGTAAACGGAAATGTGGGTGCGACTTTAGAAGAATATCAGTGGCTAATGAGAACAAATACGATTATTTCGGGTGATGCACTGCCTTGCAATCTCATAAAGCAGACTGTTCAAATCCCATGAGCAAAGAGTGTATGTAACAGTTCCCTCCTGTCACTAACTATCATATGTGTACTGAGCTCAATCCTCTGTATAAATAGTCAGCTAGTTGAAGTAGGGATTTTAAATGAGTGCATAATGGATGAGATTTATATAGCGCCTTTCTAGATACTCAAGGTGCTTTACATCGCATTATTCATTCACTCCGCAGTCACACTCGGTGGTGGTGAGCTACTTCTGTAGCCACAGCTGCCCTGGGGCAGACTGACGGAAGCGTGGCTGCTAATCTGCGCCTACGGCCCCTCCGACCGCCACCAAACACTCACACACATTCACACACATTCACACGCAGGCAAAGGTGGGTGAAGTGTCTTGCCCAAGGACACAACGACAGTATGCACTCCAAGCGGGATTCGAACCGGCTACCTTCCGGTCGCCAGCCGAACACTTAGCCCATTGTGCCATCTGCCGTGTTGTGACCTTTTCCAAGGTTAATCTTTGCAAATTAAAAAGGATAATTGGCCAGTAGCAGAAAAAATGATAGGTTAAAAAATAAACAACCTGGGGTCCTGCTCATTAGTCCCTGGTAATATTATGTGCACACAATGAACAATAGCAGATTGGTTTAAATTGACAGTCACAAGTAATCTTCAACAATATGTTGTCAAGATTATAGACATTATATGATTTGACTTGGAAAGGATGAAAATTGTTATTCTACGTGATGGGATTAATAGACATTAAATGCAAGTTTTCAAGCACTGAATACAACAATAAAAACATAAGAATAAGGAGTGAGTTGTATCATTCTTCTAACCTGCTTCATAACTAAATAGGTATAACATAGAAACATAGAAATTAGGTGCAGGCGTAGGCCATTCGGCCCTTCGAGCCTGCACCGCCATTCAATATGATCATGGCTGATCATCCAACTCAGTATCCCGTACCTGCCTTCTCTCCATACCCCCTGATCCCCTTAGCCACATGGGCCACATCTAACTCCCTCTTAAATATAGCCAATGAACTGGCCTCAACTACCCTCTGTGGCAGAGAGTTCCAGAGATTCACCACTCTCTGTGTGAAAAATGTTCTTCTCATCTCGGTTTTAAAGGATTTCCCCCTTATCCTTAAGCTGTGACCCCTTGTCCTGGACTTCCCAAACATCGGGAACAATCTTCCTGCATCTAGCCTGTCCAACCCCTTAAGAATTTTGTAAGTTTCTATAAGTCTATTTCTGTAAGTATAAATACACTGCATAATAAATGTCATAGATTTTCAATTTTGAATGAGCATAGTAGCATCATTTTAAAAGACGAGTTGATTAAAATCATGGAAGTAGATAAACTAAGCAAGTTGTATCCAAGATTATATTACTGTTTTGATTATATGCAATTTGATAATTAAAGCAATGATGGGGATGAAGCTTTGGGGAAATTCAAGCTTTCAGCTTCACACATCATTACCATTTTCTTACAGAGTTGAAAGAAAGCTAAGTGGTTTGATGCACAAGGTCGGTAACAGAAACAACACTCCGAGTATTATTCAAAAATACCCAGACCATATGATATACAAACTAGGCCTAATGACATCAGGCAATGAGCGACCTATACAGTCATTTTAAACTGGTTAGTGCTGATTACTCCTGGAGTATTGCGTACAGTTTTGGTCTCCTAATCTGAGGAAAGACATTCTTGCCATAGAGGGAGTACAGAGAAGGTTCACCAGACTGATTCCTGGGATGTCAGGACTTTCATATGAAGAAATAGTGGATAGACTTGGCTTGTACTCGCTAGAATTTAGAAGATTGAGGAGGGATCTTATAAAAACTTATAAAATACTTAAGGGGTTGGACAGGCTAGATGCAGGAAGATTGTTCCCGATGTTGGGGAAGTCTAGGACAAGGAGTCACAGTTTAAGGATAAGGGGGAAGTCTTTTAGGACCGAGATGAGAAAAACATTTTTCACACAGAGAGTGGTGAATCTGTGGAATTCTCTGCCACAGAAGGTAGTTGAGGCCACAGTTCATTGGCTATATTTAAGAGGGAGTTAGATGTGGCCCTTGTGGCTAAAGGGATCAGAGAGTATGGAGAGAAGGCAGGTACGGGATACTGAGTTGAATGATCAGCCATGATCATATTGAATGGCGGTGCAGGCTCGAAGGGCCGAATGGCCTAATCCTGCACCTATTTTCTATGTTTCTATGTTTACTCAATAGGTGGATGGGCAACTAACTGTGAAGGATTCCGATTTTCTTGCAAAATGGGGAGCAACATGGTGGCACAATAGTTCAATACAGATTTGGTCTTGACCTTCAGTTCTGCTTGTGTGGAGTTTAGACATTCTCCCTGTTACCACATAGATTCCCCACAGCTGCTCTGGTTTCCTCCATGTCCCAAGAACATGGGGTAGGTTAACTGCTACTGTAAATACCTCTCCAAGTACAAGCAAAAGAAACCAAAGTGGATTTGATAGACATTTAAAATCACAGAGAGAGACCCAAACAGCTGGAGTAACTGGTTTAAACCCATGTTAGGCACAGAAAGCTGGCGTAACTCAGCGGGACAGGCAGCACCTCTGGAGAGAAGGAATAGGTGACGCTTCGGGTCAAGACCCTTCTTCAGGCCCAAAACATCACCCTTTCCTTCTCTCCAGAGATGTTGCCTGTCCCGCTGAGTTATTCCAGCTTTTTGTGCCTAACATCTGTTTAAACCAGCATCTGCAGTTTATTCTTACATGTATAAAATCACAGAGTGATACAACACAAAAACAGGCACTTCAGCACACAACTGCATGTCAACCATCAACCATCCATTTATTCTGATCCTATGTTCATCCGTATGATTATCCTCCACACTTTCTCATCAACTCTCCCAGATTTAATTACACACCTCCACAGGGTAATTTACAGTGGCCAACTGGGGTGGGAGATTGCAACCTTCACATGGTCCACCCTGTTTCGACGTGCACAAGCCAAATAAATGTAGTGTTTTGGTGTCTACAACTTTAGGCCGTGCATGCCATACACAAGATGTAACCAACTCAGCTTCCAACTCTATATTTCTGGGGGATTTGGGAGGAACAATTTTGGTCTCCTAATTTGAGGAAGGGCATCCTTGTGATTGAGGCAGTGCAGTGTAGGTTCACAAGATTGATCCCTGGGATGGTGGGACTGTCATATGAGGAAAGATTGAAAAGACTAGGCTTGTATTCACTGTAGTTTAGAAGGATGAGGAGGGATCTTACAGAAACATATAAAATTATAAAAGGACTGGACAAGCTAGATGCAGGAAAAATGTTCCCAATGTTGGGCGAGTCCAGAACCAGGGGCCACAGTCTTAGAATAAAGGGGAGGCCATTTAAGACGGAGGTGAGAAAATACTTTTTTACCCAGAGAGTTGTGAATTTGTGGAATTCCCTGCCACAGAGGGCAGTGGAGGCCAAATCACTGGATGGATTTAAGAGAGAATCTGATAGAGCTCTAGGGGCTAGTGGAATCAAGGGATATGGGGAGAAGGCAGGCACGGGTTATTGATAGGGGACGATCAGCCATGACCACAGCGAATGGCGGTGCTGGCTCGAAGGGCCAAATGGCCTCTACCTGCACCTATTTTCTATGTTTCTATGTCTGTTTCTAAACATGAGCACCCAGAGGAAATCCATATGAGATAGTAAATTGAGAGGCCACAGAATAATAAGAAAGAGGAACAGATAGAATTGTTCTGCTGGGAATCATCATGGATTTGATGGACCAAAAAGACTCTTGTGCATCATAATAAGAAGTAAATAGGTAAATCGCAATGCCTCCAGCTAAGGAATTAGCTGCAAATGCTGGTCCTGATGTCCTGACCCACTGTGTGTAGTAGTCAGGGCAGCACAGGGGCACAGCTGTAGTGTTTCTGCCTTGCAGTGCCAGAGACCTGGGTTTGATCCTGACTACGGGAGCTATCTGTACAGAGTTTGCACATTCTCCCTATGACATTCAAAGTTGGTTTGTTGAGTCTCTGAGTCTGTACTCATTCTCACATAGGCAACAACTAACAATGGCCTTTCTCCTTTACCATCATTACTTTTTTGCTCATCTTTCATTCATTTGTTCTATATCTCTCTGCATCACGGTCTATATTTCTCGTTTCCCTTTCCCCCTGACTCTCAGTATGAAGAAGGGTCTCTGGAACTCTCTGCCACAGAAGGTAGTTGAGGCCAGTTCATTGGCTATATTTAAGAGGGAGTTAGATGTGGCCCTTGTGGCTAAAGGGATCAGGGGGTATAGAGAGAAGGCAGGTACGGGATACTGAGTTGGATGATCAGCCATGATCATATTGAATGGCGGTGCAGGCTTGAAGGGCCCAATGGCCTACTCCTGCACCTATTTTCTATGTTTCTATGACCCGAAACGTCACCTATCCCTTTTCTCCAGAGATCCTGTCAGACCCTTGAGTTACTCCAGCTTTTTGTGTCTATCTACCTCTAATTCAACTAGTTCTTGCTTTTCTGTGCATTGTGAACAAAAGCCTCCAGAATCACACTTATACAGCAAACACTGGCCCTTCAACCCAATGCCTTCTAAAAAAAACAAATACACATCCAATGGTTCTTCATTATCTATTCTACTATACCCATCCTGATCGGTCAAAACATCATTCTCCTTTCATAAATCCATGCTGACTCTGGCCAATTCTATGATGTAGTGAGGAATGGATTTACTAACTCTTCATCTGCTGACTGCAAGCACTAATACTGGCCATCAGAATTCCCCACCTCTTTAAAACAATCAGAAGTTTGAACTCTTAAATATATATATAAAAAATACAAATATAGCAGATGTTTGGAGGATCGCGAACCCGACTGGAAGGGAATACTCGTTTTATTCAATGGTGCATAAAACATACTCACGCATAGACTATTTCCTAGTGAATTCAATACTAATCCCTTATAATCTTAAAAAATACACACTAACTAATCATTCCCCGATTGGAAGGAATCTCTACTGAACACATCGTTCTGGAACGCGATTTGATAAAACCACAAGGGAATACCAATGGGATTTAAAAACAAAACAATACACATCCAAATGGTGGAAACTCTCAGGGTCGGTCCAAAATCACCCACGCTATCTTTGGGCCAAGGCTCCCTAAATGAAGCTCACAGCAGGGAGTATATTCCTAAAAAATCAAGACTAATCCCTTATCTTTGATACCCACCACTAAAATTTCAGATCACACCAGAGGGGAACTTCGTCTCTATGAACCACATCTATTTCTGGAGGTTTAACTCCCGCAGATTTAAAAGACCCACAAAGGGAGTATATATCTAAAAAAACAAATGGATCTATTTTTTGAGATAAATGATACACCAGATATTTCGCCTACTTTATTATGGGAATCCTTCAAAGCGTTTATTAGAGGAGTCATTATCTCGTATCAAGCTTTTCAAAACAAAAAGAATTTTTTAAAAAACAATCAGAAGTTAGTAATGAATCTTCTAATTTATCACCTCAATAAATATTCGGACGGTTGTATTGTATCAGTTCAGAATCCACTAAACACTGTTGCCGACATGAAATATGATATAGTCGGCAATTGATAGCATACTTTGTGACGTCTGAAATACATAAACATACAGTAAGCCAGTCGAAGCTATTTCTTTGAGTGAAATTGGATAATGGCTCACTATTCATTTGACTTATACATGGGCAAATTGCCAATCCTGTCAATTACGAAAAGCAGTTAATTTCACGTGTATTGGGTGGGAAAGAATGAAATAATTTATCTATAGCAAGATATCAAGAACTTATAAAAGGACTGGACAAGCTAAATGCAGGATAAATGTTTCCAATGTTGGGCGAGTCCAGAACCAGGGGCCACAGTCTTAGAATAAAGGGGAGGTCATTTAAGACTGAGGTGAGAAAAAACGTTTTCACCCAGAGTTGTGAATTTGTGGAATTCCCTGCCACAGAGGGCAGTGTAGGGGTTTTGCATTTCCCTTTATTTCCCTTCGGGCCCAACTGCTCGAGTTATTCTCTCCCTTGTCGGAGGGTCAAACGGCCACCACTCCACTCGAGCGGTTTCCAAGAGAGAGAATACAACAAAAGGGATTCCCCTAGGTTCTAGACCTCGGAATTATGGTGGGATATGATAAAAGGTTGACTTGACCAGAGTGTGCTGATGAGGGAAAACAGAAACCAAGGTGGACTCAAAGCAAGTCTAAAATTTACAGGCTTTATTAAACAATGAGAAATCGAATCTCACCAACACTACAAAATACGTGGCTAAACTTATGCTTTAAACTAAAACTATGGACGGAAAACTATCGGGCATATCGTAAAACTTACTTTACACAATTTTACTTGCAAGTACCCCTTTTCCACAATTTTACCCCCTTTATCTTCTAAACCTCTATCCTATTTCGGGAATTTCACCAGGTCACTGGGGTACTTACAGTTGGGCTCACGAGCTGTCCAGCAGAGCAGAAAAAGAGAAAGAGTTGGGCCCACGAGCTGTCCAGCAGAGCAGAAAGAGAGAGAGTTCTGGCTTGACTCCTGTTTTTATACCCGAGCTTCCTTTGAAACCCCCAGGTGGTCCTCTGGATAAAAGGGTTCTTTTGATGATACCCAGTTTCGATCTGGCATGAACAATAGGCTTCCGATGATAAGGGGTTTGCTGATGTCATGATCCCTCAGCCTGATCGTTATCCCATCGCCTGGATGGGCTCCTATTGTCTCGATGGATGTGTCATCCAAGATGGTGATTGTGCTTGTGCTGGCCTGTTTACCACCGTCTGCTGAGGCTTGGTTGCTTCCTTTGTGTATCCAAGATAATCTCGTTATCTCCGTCTCAGCCTTTCCTCCCCACACCAGTCGCCCAGTTGTTTGATGCCCACAGGCCAGGCAGGTTTGTGGATTGGGGTTTTTTCCGTTGCAGCCAGCAAATTTGTCTTTTTAAAATGTCCATGTTCTTATCCGAGATCTTCCATGATTTTGGAGGATTTGCCCCAATAACTTACAGCAGTGGAGGCCAAGTCACTGGATGGATTTGAGAGAGAGTTAGATAGAGCTCTAGGGGCTAGTGGAGTCAAGGGATATGGGGAGAAGAAAGGCACGGGTTATTGATAGGGGACGATCAGCCACGATCACAATGAATGGCGGTGCTGGTTCGAAGGGCCAATTGGCATCCTCCTGCACCTATTTTCTATGTTTCTATATTCACCAGTTTGGGAATTTAGGAATCACACTATTATATGACATTGATTTTGCAATGTTGGTAATAATAAGACAACTAAAACTCAGGATACTATGCAGAGTGATAAAGATGCCACAAGAACTTTAGAGAACGAATGTGAAGACTTCAGTAGGACCTTGGCGGACTATTTCTCAGAAATAGAACATTTGTCAAGTATTCTACATGAGGATTAGATACTATATGTCATGAACAGTAACTTGAAATGATCAACTTGGATGGAGTCAACTGCAGAAGCAGAATACATTAGCAGCCACCAGACTACTGTATGTTTAATGTTGCCAACTGGGGAAACCTATCACACCAACATTATTAACCAAAAAATTCTTCTTATTCTATAAACCCACATGGGATATTTTGGCAGAATGGTGTGTGTACAATTATTCGAGTCACATTCTTAACTGCAAGGCTAATCATTTATTTTTTTTACATTTCCTTCTTCCAACAATTATGCTAGCATTTTTACATAAATTCATCTGACGCTTCAACTTAATTTTGATTTATAACATTTGTTGTGTCTACGGAGGGCATTTAACATATTGTCCTATGAGTTTCCAGTTTACATTTTTCTCAAATGCAAACCACTATCTTTGCTGTTGTATTGTTCAGTTCTATACATGGAATATAGGCAATTATAGGCTACAGTGATATAGTGTGGAAACAGGCCCTTTGTGCCAAGTTTCCCACACCAGCCAACATTTTCAAAGTCTCGTCCAGTCCACGTGCTCAGTCTTCTGTGGCAGTATCCAATCTAGGTGAGCCTCTGTCTGCGTAGGGCCTTCAGCCACTGTCACCACCTAGTCCAGCGACCAATCGTCTCTCGCCTTGCCTGATTCAACCCGTGTGCCCCAGGGGCAGCTCCTGAAGCCGACCTTAAAGGTGTGGAAGGTAAGGCCCTGGTTCACTCTCTTAATGCCCCGTGCTCTGGCATCTGCCATCACAGGCTCCCTGCAACCTCCTCCCCAGTGCTCTGGTCCTCAGGGGATGAGCAGTCCACATCTCTGAGGATATGACATGGGCATCACACGCATCAGCATTCGTGAACAAGGCAAGGCAGCGCATTTACCACCTCAGGCAATTGAGGAAATTCAGAGTGTCTCCGAGGATCCTCCAGTGCTTCTACGCAGTGGCGGTGGAAAGCATCTTGTCCGGAAATATTACCATCTGGTTTGGGAATTGCTCTGCCGAGGACAAAAAGGCTCTGCAGAGAGTAGTGCGTTTGGCCGAACGCACTATGGGAACTTCACTCACCCCCCTGCAGGAACTATACAACAGGAGGTGCAACTCCAGAGCAAATAAAATCATGGGAGACCCCTTCCACCCCTGCAACTGACTGTTCTAGCTGCTACGGTCAGGCAAACGCCTCCGTTGCCATGCAGTGAGAATGGAGAGGTTGAGAAGGAGTTTCTTCCCAGAAGCCATTCGGACTGTAAACGCCTATCTCACCAGGGACTAACTCTACTGAATGTTTTTCCTTCCATTATATAATTAGTAAAAGAATATGTGTGTTATGATTGTGTTTATAGTTTGTTTGGTTGTTTTGTTGTTTGTCTTTTGCACAAAAGTCCGCGAGCATTGCCACTTTCATTCCACTGCACATCTCGTATGTGTATGTGTCAACTTGACTTGACTTGACTTCCCTCCATAGGCCACGGCCCACCACTTGTAGCTTCTGGCAGTATTAGCCATACTGCAAATATTTATTAATAGTCTAGCCTTTTGTAAGTTGCTAAAAAGTTTACAAAAAAGCAGTTCAGCATGATCTCCATCGGTAAAGGTCTTTTCTTCCATTTCCTCCCAGCAGTATTCTCAACACAGCAGCAGCCCAAATAATACTAAAGGTCAGGAGAAATATTGGCATCCTCTTCATGTGTAACTTGAACAACTCACAAATCTTTTTGCACACCCCAAGGTTGAGATGAGAAAAACATTTTTCACACAGAGAGTGGTGAGTCTCCGGAACTCTCTGCCACAGAGGGTAGTTGAGGCCAGTTCATTGGCTATATGTAAGAGGGAGTTAGATGTGGCCCTTGTGGCTAAAGGGATCAGGGGGTATGGAGAGAAGGCAGGTACAGGATACTGAGTTGGATGATCAGCCATGATCATATTGAACGGTGGTGCAGGCTCGAAGGGCCAAATGGCCTACTGCTGCACCTATTTTCTATGTTTCTATGTTTCTAAGGTTGCCTATGAAGCCAGCTTCTGTTTGAGCCACCATTTTTTCTTTTCCTGCCAATATCGTATTGCAATATTAAGGCTTCTTGTGTTTTTCCACTTTGTTTATTTGTTAACAGGCAAGGGTTCAATGCATTGTTTAAAGAAGTGTTAGCAAATCTGACCCAACTACTTACCTTGAATGGTGTTAAAGATAATTAAGTTAATTACTGAGAGTAATTGTCCAATTGTTTTTATTTGTTTTTTGCTGTGACAGTTGCAAGTAAAGTTTTGCATCATTAATATTTTATGTTAGTTGTGCCGACTGAAGTTCACAGCCTCATCAAACCTTTACAGCAAGACTGACTTTAATTATCATCATCATTCTGGACTATCCACGAGAATTTCTGCAATGATATGAGTAATATCTTGCAAGTGTTTCAGTAGTTATAGAACAGCTTTTTGGAGAGAGGAACTCATTATTCTGTTACTTGTATTGCAAGTTATGTGTTTATTGATACGTTGGTCCATCTGTTATGAACGATCTGTACTGATCTCTCATGGTATTGCCCACAGTGACATGGACTACATAGAAACATAGAAATTAGGTGCAGGAGTAGGCCATTCGGCCCTTCGAGACTGCACCGCCATTCAATATGATCATGGCTGATCATCCAACTCAGTATCTTGTACCTGCCTTCCCTCCATACCCCCTGACCCCTTTAGCCACAAGGGCCACATCTAACTCCCTCTTAAATATAGCCAATGAACTGGCCTCAACTACCTTCTGTGGCAGAGAATTCCAGAGATTCACCACTCTCTGTGTAAAAAAGTGTTTTTCTCATCTCAGTCCTAAAAGATTTCCCCCTTATCCTTAAACTGTGACCCCTTGTTCTGGACTTCCCCAACATCGGGAACAATCTTCCTGCATCTAGCTTGTCCAACCCCTTACGAATTTTGTAAGTTTCTATAAGATTCCTCAACAGGCCCTAGCTGGGACACATACATTAAATCTGTACAACCTGCAGATAATATATAAGATAATCTTATAGAAACTTACAAAATTCTTAAGGGGTTGGACAGGCTAGATGCAGGAAGATTGTTCCCGATGTTAGCGAAGTCCAGGACAAGGGGTCACAGCTTAAGGATAAGGGGGAAATCCTTTAAAACCGAGATGAGAAGAACTTTTTTCACACAGAGAGTGGTGAATCTCTGGAACTCTCTGCCACAGAGGGTAGTTGAGGCCAGTTCATTGGCTAAATTTAAGAGGGAGTTAGATGTGGCCCTTGTGGCTAAGGGGATCAGGGGGTATGGAGAGAAGGCAGGTACGGGATACTGAGTTGGATGATCAGCCATGATCATATTGAATGGCGGTGCAGGCTCGAAGGGCCGAATGGCCTACTCCTGCACCTAATTTCTATGTTTCTATATGAATCTCCCCATCTTGTTTCACCAATTACACACCAGCCTGTGCCCCATTCCTCTTCCCCACCTGGCTATGTTCTTTTAGTGTTCTGCTTAGAATAGAATAGGATACATTATTGTCACGTAACAAATCACAGTGACATTTTTTCTTTACATACCTTGCCAAGGTATGTAAATAGTCGCCCATTAAGGGCGCTTACAAAGTTACACCCCCCCCCCCCCCCCCCCCTCGCACCAGGTCCCATTTTGTTCTTCCCCCTCTCCCCCTCCCCCCTCCCCCTCCCTCACAGCAGTCCATCCACACCCAGTGCTCCATTGTTCTTCACGGTGGTTCCTCCCCCCCCCCCCCCCCCCCCCCCCGCCGGGTCCCCATTGCTCTTTCCTCTGCCTCACGGCGGTCCCCCCCATGTCAGGTCCTCATTTGTTCCTTCCCTCGATAGGGATTTCCTCACTTCCTGTTTCCGTCCTCATCCGTCAATTGGTACCATCATCGATCACCGCGCCTTCTCCACTCACACTGCCGGGTCCTCTCCAGACGCCGACCCAGGCCCCTCTGTCGACCCAGGTACCCAGGCTCTTTGTTCCAGATTCAACCATCTGCAGCTCATTTATACAGTTTCTATTACAGCTGTTCTCTCTTTCACCCTCCCTTAAAAAAGCTTCAATGTTTTTCCTTTAATAGTAAGATTAAACGAGTACTTACCAGTACGAAGTTTGATCTGTATTTTATGAGGAGTTACGATGAGGGATTACGTGAAGAACCCACCCAGCGCGCAGGCGCGGCATACTTCCAAGCAGCGGTGTGGAATCACAGATAGACACTAGTTGAAGTAAAGATAGTAAAGACCAACGAGACATTAGTCCGAATTTGATCTATATAATGAGGGTGGGAGCGGAGGGCACGTAATCCCTCATCGTAACTCCTCATAAAATACAGATCAAACTTCGTACTGGTAAGTACTCGTTTAATCTTACTATTTTACTTCGGAGTCACGTGAGTGACTACGTGAAGACTTCAAAGGTCTGTGATTTCAAACCGTGTAACAGTTATATCACTCACTGCCGAAAGATCATCGAGGGAGGAAGTGGTAGCTAAAGACCAACAAGTTTGTTTAGTTATAAAAGAAATGTTTATTAACTATAACAAAAAGTAGCTCCCATGGGCTTTAAATCATAACTTTGCGGTTTCTAAAATGCTATCCGCAAAGACGTCCTGTTCCATCAGCGGTTTTCTGTAAAATCGTTGGAATGTCGATTCCCTTGACCATCCCGCTGCTCTGAGGATGTGGTCTAGGGGAACCTGCATCCTATCCGCCGCTGAGGTGGACGCTGCCCTGGTTGAATGGGATTTAAAAACATTTGTGTTAATCCCTGCCATGTTGAGGACCTGTTTCAACCATCTGGATAATGTCTGGCTGGTAACCCGTCCAAAAGGCTTTCTGTGGCTAACCCATAAGGCTTTCTCTCTCCCTCTAAGCGTTTGGGTTGTGTCTAGATAATGATGAAGGTGGGTCACCACACACAGCCTAGGTTCTGGAGGGTAAGCCCGGAAGATCAACGGGGAGTTTAATGTACCTGGTCTACTTTGTTTTACCAACCCCGGCATGGTGAAAGTAATGGTATCTGGGGTGGTCACCATGTAGTTCAGATTTAGCTGATGGAGCGACTGAACCCTTTGAGCTGAGACAAGCGCCATGAGCATGAGGGTCTTATAAGTGGACTGTTCCAGGCTCAGGGATCCCACCGGAGGCCAACCTCGAAGGTGTGTCAGAACTACACTCACATCCCACATGTGGGTGTATCTAGGTGTAGGGGGTTTGGTATTAAAGATCCCCTTAAGGAGTCTGATGACCAGAGGGTGGGATCCCACACTATGCTGTCCTATCGGCATGAGGTATGCGGACAGTGCGCTCCGAGCCGTATTGATGGCACTGTAGCTCATCTTGAGATCATGGTGCAGGTGGGCCAGGAACTCCAGCACATCCGAGATCGAAGCCGTCTTGTAGGATGTCCCTGCGTCCAGACAGTACTGTTCCCATTTCCTGATGAAGGTCAGGTACTGTTTTTTGGTGGAAACTCGCAGGGATGCCGACATGGTGGTGATTGTTCTGTCTGATAACCCCAATCCCCGGTAAGGCCTGTTCAAAATCTGGAAACCAGGAGTTTCAATTTTTGGTGGCATGGATGGCTAATGCCAGTTACCGGGTGAGTCAATAATTGGGGGTGGTGATGAAGGACCATAGGTGTCTCTACCACCATGTCGTGGAACATTGGGAACCATGGTTGGGTAGGCCAGTCGGGCACGACCAGAATGCCAGAGGCTGAGTCTGCCTGAATTTTCTGGAGTACCCGACTGATGAGGCAGAAGGGAGGGAAAGCATAGAAAAAGAAATTTCCCCAATCCAGCGTGAAGGCATCTACCGCTGCTGCCTCTGGGTCTGGTTCCCAAGCCACATACATGGGTAGTTGGTGATTTAACCTAGACGCAAACAAATCTATATCTTGCGTACCATATTGCTTGACAATTTTAGCAAATAATTTTGGGTCCAACATCCATTCGATGTTGTCGTTGAATTTTCGTGACCTGGTGTCCGCCACTAAATTTAGCTTGCCTGGTAAATAGGCAGCTGATAGCCAAATATGTCTCTCGACACACCATTGCCAGATTATAGCAGTTAATTTGTCGCATGATACTGATTTAATGCCACCCATGTGCTGGATATAAGATACTGCCGTAGTGTTGTCGATCATAATTGTAACATGCACGTGCCGCATATCAGATGCATATGCTTTTAGCCCATAAAAGGCGGCGAGCATTTCCAAAAAGTTAATGCCCAGTGATTGTAGTAGCGATGCCTCTGAGTTAGTCCATCTGCCACCTGTGCTGTCTATGGAGTTAGTAGCTCCCCAGCCTAAAGCACTGGCATCCGTTGCAATGGTTATGTTAGGATTGGTTACGGCGATAGGACTGTGACTGTGCCAAATATTGTCAACCCACCACTGAAGTTCTGATTTGGCTTCAGCGGGTAAATCCATTTTGCGATCATAATGCCCCCTATGAAG
The DNA here is from genome assembly GCF_028641065.1 of Leucoraja erinaceus. Classification (NCBI taxonomy): domain Eukaryota; kingdom Metazoa; phylum Chordata; class Chondrichthyes; order Rajiformes; family Rajidae; genus Leucoraja; species Leucoraja erinaceus. Next base: position 106,045,265 of record NC_073380.1, read on the forward strand.
GCGTAATGCATGAGTCCTTGCTCTTTGTAGATTTTGATAATGCAAGGGCCCATGTTGGGCAGCCGGAAATGCTGCTACTATAGAGCCAATAACTCTGGCTACATGCCGTATTCTAGGTTGCGGTGTAGCAATTAAATGGCTACAAGCTTCAATGAGTGAAACTGTTTTGTCTCTGGGCAGAGTGACAGTCATGTGAATCGTGTCAATAGTGAAGCCTAGGTAATCCATGTTAGTAGTAGGCTCCAATATTGATTTATCTGGGTGAAGGATAAAACCCAAAGTTTCAAGGAGTTGTTTAGTGGCTAACACTCCTGCGACAGCTTGTTCCCGTGTTCTTCCTAATATGAGAACATCGTCCAGATAGGCCACAACTAAATGTTTTAGTTCTCTCAATTTCTTCATGGCCACTTTAAGAATTTTCGTAAATAGTCTGGGAGCTGTCGTTAAACCATTGGGCAAAGCTCGGTACTGCCATAGCTGGCCCCTCCAGATAAATTTCAGATATTTAAAGTAATCTTTATGAATGGGTACCAAATAGTAAGCATCTTTGATATCTATGCTTGCCATGTAGTATCCCTTGGAGATCAGTTGTCTGGCAGTGACAAATGTCTCCATTTTGAAATGTTGATACTCAACAGACTGATTAAGTGACGTCAGATCAATAATAATGCGACGTCCACCATCTTTTTTGGTTTTGAGAAAAATATTTGATACAAATTCTTGCGGCTCGTGTGTGGTCATTTCTATGATGCCTTTAGCCACGAGCCGATCAAGTTCAGCTTGTCCTTCTACCTTCTCAACTGCCGAGGGAAGGAACACCCTTTGGGGCATGTGCTGAACTGGCGGTTCTACGCTTGGTTTGAACTCAATTTTGTATCCACTAATACTGTTGAGTATAAACTTATTGTTAGTAAGGGAGCACCAAACATGCTTGAAGAACCTCAAACGTCCCCCTGTTAATACTACACCCTTTGTCTGTGTATGTTGACAGGAACCAGACCCACCTACCTCCATGTTCACTTGTGGGGTCGTTTTCGGTGGGTCTGGCCCAAGGTTGTCCGTGTTGGTGCTGCGGTGGGGCGGCGCATCTTCCCACGGCTCCGCCCTGGGCCCCGCTCTAAAAAAGAGCTCTGGGGGTAGTGGGAGGCGGTCACCAGGCTTTCACCAGCTCGGTATCTGCTGGTGGCTGCCGAGGCGTGCGGCCAACTGGGTGTCTTCACCCTGCTCGGTCCTGGTCCTGCCCTCATGAGGCCTACTGGTTTTGCCGCCTCTTCCAACTCCTTCAGCCTTTTGGCCAGATCCGCACCAAATAGCAGCGCCTGTCGTTCGGGCGCTGGAGCTTTACAGAGGCCGGCATATGTTGGGTTGAGGGCAGGCCTGATGTTGTCCCGCCGTAGGCTATTTAGCTCATAGGTGGTGCTGCACATCAGTGCGAGGGCATCCTGCTGGGGTATGGTCAGGTCTTCATTCCCAACGGACCGAGCAAAGGCGGTGACGGCTGCTGAGTGGAGCTTCAGGACTCGCTGCATTTTGACTTCCTGAGCCCTGATTTGCTGCCCCAGCTGGTTCCAGATCTGCCCATTGACCGTTTTGACCCTCAGCGCCTCGCAATTTTCTGGCGCTATGTAATTGTCAAGGGCCTGCTGGACAGCCTTGTCCTGCAGCGGGTTGTTGGACAGCCTGTTTATGGTGGCCGCCATTCTGGGTGGCAACACCATCCCAGTTGTTGGGGGCGCTGCATATCGGCCCACTACACCCAGTAGCTCTTCTTCTGGCACGCCCGGCATGCTGATGGTATCCTCCGCCTGCCCTTGGGATAGGCCAGCCCAGTCCTGGCCTCCCTTACTGCCCTCGAACATAGAGGGTACAGAAGGGTGTGGAGAGGAGGAGGCCAAAGCCCGTCCTCCTGGGAGATGCCGCATCTCCTCGTTTATCATTCGCTCTAGGAGCTGCCTCATGCAGCTGATCCGAGCGTCTCCCCTTTTCGGTGGGGGAGAGTGTTCCCGTTCCTCCGATTCATCGGAGGACACCGGCCGGTCGGTCTTATGTGTCGCCTTCCTCCCTGTGCGGGGCGTTGAAATCTGCAGCACTGGGGGCGGCTTGGTGTCGGGTGAGCGGGAGCGTTGAAAAGGCTCCTCCGCTGCGAGAGGCTGCCGTCCCGCTATGGACCCGTCCTCGGGTGGAGTTGGGCAGGCAGTCCTCCTGGCTGGTCGCTTGCGAGAGGCCATGATTCTCTCTGGAGCGACTCTGTAACAAAAAAGGGCACTTACCTGAGGTCTTGTCTTTATGCTGCAGCTGGAGAGCCTGGCTCCAGCTGCTGCCGCTGTTGCACTGCTGACGTAATGCCGCGCCTGCGCGCTGGGTGGGTTCTTCACGTAGTCACTCACGTGACTCCGAAGTAAAATTATTCTATCATTGCTTCTAATAGGCCATTCCATTTTCCAACAACTTTCAGCATAAAATAAAATGTACTTAAACTTCTTGTCCAATCTTTACAGATAATGATCTCCATTATATTAAAATGCCTCCATTCGTTGGCTAAATTAATAACGAATTAGCAATTATATTGCACTTCCTGCAAGCCTTGTTTTGGTCTATTTAAGACTTCAAGTTAGACATTTTTCACAATGACAACTTTACTTTACTGCCACCCCACTTTTCAGATTTTACCAATTCGAACAACACACATTGTTTTATAGTTCATTAAGTTAGCCCATGATTTGTCAGCAGATGTAACACTGATGTAATGTAGTAAGCTTGGCCATAATAACCCAAATGTAATTGTTCTAATTTCCTGATGCGGAGGCTTGAATATTTTAAATGAATCCAGAATGCCAATTAGCTAATTACCCACATTTTAATTAATGCCAGTCCTGTAAAAGATATAAAAACTGCTGAATTGCACAAAGGAACCCGACACAGAGTGGTGAATAAGAATATATATAATGTACACATAGTGTGTGTGTTTGTGTGTATCAATTCCTTTAAAACATACATACAGCCTACCAAATATCAAAGTCTGACATATATACAGCATAGTATTAAAACACAGAAATATTAACATGATTATTGTCAATAGGTTACATGGTGGTCACAGACATCTCCTCTCATTCATCAGGTCATTAATCTGCATGATGCTTGCTAAGCCTAAAGTACCCACAATCTTACATCAATAAACAGTCCAAGCCTCCCTAAGCATCTACCTTTTTGAATCATTGACCTTGTCGTGGTGAAGAGGCTTGCGTGTCCCCATGATTCTGAGAGCGATGCCGCTGGAAGCAGCAGCTTCTGGTCGAGCCACCCATGGTGGTAAGGTCAAGGATGAGGGTCCAGACTAAGAACAATCCAACCTACAAGACCTCAACAGCGGACCAGGAGGACAAAGTTATCCTGAACTCAACGGCTGTGAAGGCGGATGAAGGCTGCAACAGGTTCATGATCCCTCAGCCTGATCGTTATCCCATCGCCTGGACGGGCTCCTATTGTCTCGATGGATGGGTCATCCAAGATGGTGATTGAGCGTGTGCTGGCCTGTTTACCACCGTCTGCTGAGGCTTGGTTCCTTCCTTTGTGTATCCAAGATAATCTCGTTCCCTTGCCATTGCAGCTAGTTGATTGATTTGTGAAGGGCCATGTGTTTCTTGGAGTGCAACGTTAAACCAGCACACGCACAGGCGTCTTCATTCCCTAAGCACCTTCTTCTCTCCAATTGTACTGGTGTACTAAGTAATGTAAATGTGAAGAGAATAGCTGAATAAAATTTCTGATATCCTATATCCTATTTAAATAATCTGACAGAAATTCAAATGCAATTAGCCAAAAATAGAATGCCAATAAAGTTGAATCAAATGACTGAAGGTGAATTATTGTTTTTTTTCTATATTATCCCATCATAATCAAAATGAAAGTTCTGATTTGGCAGATATTTCAAATTAAGTAAGAAAATACCATCATAATTTATCTTTCTCCTTGTTTCAATGGCTTATGTTGTTACAGAGAGTTAATTTTAATTCTTCCTGTTGGACAGTGATTGGGGACTCAAGGAACTGCAGATGTTGGTTTACTAAAAAACACATAGTACTAGAGTAACTCAGTGGGTCAGGCAGAATCTGAGAACATAGAAAGGTGACATTTCAGGTCAGGATCTTCTTCAGACTTATTGGTGATTGTTAGTAATAAGGAGAATTTGACTATGTTATTGTGTAGGAAGGAACTGTAGATGGTGGTTTAAACTGAAGACAGACAAATTGCTCAGTGGGATAGGCAGCATCTTGGGAGAGAAGGAATGTTTCTGTTCGAGACCCTTCTTCAGACATGCTATGTAAGATAAATCATAAATGAATAAAATTATGACAGATCTGGGAAAAATGAGCATGAACAATCTATTTCCCTTCGCAGAGATGTTAATCATAAGAGGGCTTCAACATTGAATGGCAAAATAGAAGATGATACTGCCAGTTTAAATCAATGCAGGGTCTTAATTGTTGAAATTGTGATTGAGTATAGTATTGAAAGCAAAATCTTAGCCTCATTGAAAATTTAATCATTTGAACAATTGATGTATCATAGGCTTGGGATTAAGTATCTTCTGCTGACCCTGAAGGTAACAGACTCCTGCTCTTGGACCACACTCTTCCTTCTGCAGAGACGTATCAGAGTGGCCAACTGCACTATAATGCAACACGTGAGCTCTTCTTAAATAAGTAGTAGGCTGTATTCTAATGCCCCTGTCCCACTTGGGAAACTTGAACGGAAACCTCTGGAGACTTTGTGCCCCACCCAAGGTTTCCGTGTGGTTCCCGGAGGTTGCAGGTGGTTGCCGGAGGTTGCAGATAGTGGAAGCAGGTAGGGAGACTGACGAAAACCTCCGGGAACCGCACGGAAACCTTGGATGGGGCGCAAAGTCTCCAGAGGTTTCCGTTCAGGTTTCCTAAATGGGACAGGGGCTTAAGAGTCACCATTTCAGCTGCTGAGGAGCTTGGACCCTTTCAAAACTATCACAAACTGATTACCTTTGCCTGACATCTCTACCCATTCATTTCAACAGAGCTGTGGAGCAGTTGTACATGCACCAAATGTGTGCAAGTGCTGGTCGAAGATTCACCCCACTTAGTGCAAGCTTTCTAGTGTGTACCACCTTCTTTGATGATATGGGAAAATGTTAATTATTGTATTCAATGGGTGATTTTTCACCGGACTGCCAGCGACTTGTGTGGGATAAAGTCTGAATGTGACCAATAAAATACCTTTGATACCTGGGAACTGGAACGTTGACTGTAAGAATGGAACACACACACACACACGGCAGTAAACTTTTTTGAATACTCAAACGGCTGAGCACGGCATCTGCAATTTGGGCCTTCCACAGTCAGCAACACTTCCATGTTCAGCATGACCTCTGCACTCACTGGAAATGACACAATCAGCGTGACCTGGCCACTAAGCGGAAATCACGAAATCAGCGGGCCTTTTGCACTAAACATGATCGGACCTAATAAAGCGTTTATTCCTTCCAAACACAGTTGCAAAAAGCAGTTGCAAAAGGCACACATTGCCATAGGCACCACATTGCAATAAGCGCACATTGCAATAGGCACACATTGCAAAAGGCACAAAGGAAGAACAGAGGGGGCAGACATACCCCCATCCATATAAACGGGACTGAGGTGGAGCGCGTCTCCAATTACAAATTCCTCGGGGTACACATCTCGGAGGATCTGTCCTGGTCCCTCAACACCTCCAAGCTGATCAAAAAGGCGCAGCAGCGCCTTTACTTCCTGAGGAGGCTCAAGAAAGCTCACCTGTCCCCCCAGATCCTGACCAACTTTTACCGCTGTACCATCGAAAGCATCCTGACCACCTGCTTCACGGTATGGTACCGTGCAGTTGCACCGTAGCGGACAGGAAGGCACTACAACGGGTGGTGAAAACCGCTCAGTAAATCATCGGTGCCCCGCTCCCTGCCATGGATGCCCTCCACCGAAAACGGTGTCTGAGACGGGCCGGGAAGATCATCAAAGACCCCTCCCACCCCAACCATGGACTGTTTGCCCTCCTCCCATCAGGGAGGCGGTACAGGAGCCTCAGGTCACGTACTAGTAGGATGAGGAACAGCTTCTACAACAACACTATCACATTGCTGAACTCGGAGTCCCGCCGATAGATTTCTCCAGTCCCTCCGTCCCCATTGTTTGCTTATTCTGTATTTTTATTTCTATATTGCACTATTACTACGGACTGACGCTAAACTACATTTCGTTGTACCCATACTTGTATCTGTGCAATGACATTAAAGTTGAATTGAATTGAATTGAAAAGGCAAACAATTCAATGGCCACACAATTCAATGGCCACACATTCCAATGGCCACACATTCCAATGGCCACACATTTTCAATCGGCCACATATTTTCCATTAGCCACATATTTTCCAATAGCTGCACAGTTAAAAGGCACATAAAAATATTTATTCCTTCCAAACACAGTTCCAAATAAACCACATAAAACCACACTCACAGTTTAGTAGACATGTGTTGAGTTGATTCACAGCTCAGACTGAGAGTCGTGGCCTCTCCCTCCCTTCTTGCAGTGACTGAGGCATGTCCACACTTCCTGGTTTTATAGCCCCTCCTCCTCCCACCGGAAGGGGCGTGGCCTTCACGCCCTGATTGACAGGAGAGAGAATCTCAACATTTTTAAAACATTAATAAGTCTTTTATATTTCATCGATAGGAAAATATCCTCTGCACCTGATGAGCGGAGGGGGACTCTGAGTAAGATGGCCAAAAATCACAGCCGTAAGTGGTAGCAATTTTTCTAAAATCAATATACAGAGCAAACAGGAAGTGGTCAAGTTTAGACTTTTAATTATATAGATAATAAAGTTTAGCGGCATTTTACATTACCGGTTGGTTTTCCCTGGTCATGAAAACTACAATGAGCCAATCAAAATGCCCGGTCAGCGAAGGAGATTGCCTACGGCTGCCCTCAACTGCCTGTAACTAAATAGCGACCCCACTCCACTGCACTACGAGTCACTAAGAACCATGCCGACCAAATTTTACTCGCGGAATATTTTTCAACATGCTGAAAATTTTTTCTTCGACCCAGCTGAGGCCACGAGTAGGCGGGAACTTCCCTCGAGCATGAAGGAGAGTTCCAGTGATTTCATAGGACCTCCTAGGACCTTGTGTCGACCATGCTGCGAGATTGAGTCGAGGGCAAACTTGCAGATTAGGTCGCCGCAGTGGGACAGCCCCTTAAACGGCTTCATTCCATATCGTCAAAGAAACCAGTCCACCAGACCACATAGTTATTTATCGGTTACAAAATTACAGTTTAAGTGGCGGCTATGCAAGCAGTTAATAGAACAGGAATGATGGAGTCAAGGTCAACTAGGGCTTTGATTAGCAAATCATTAAAGTTCAAAGTTGTTTAAAGTGGAACAAAGGGTATACAAGCAATTATTCAGTATTTCACTTTAAAAGAGCATTAACAAACAATTATACTATATTTTGGAAATGATCACATTATTCCAATGAAAACCGATCCAATTTAACACAATTCCTGCAGAAAACTGCTAAGCAAAGTCACAATTAACAGAGAAAAAAAAAATAATAAAACAAATAACACAAATGATACTCATCTGGTCAGACAAGATCTGTGGAGGATGGAACAGAATTCATCGGGACAGAATATCGGGGATGATAGGCGGCGCGGCTCTGGCCTGCAGCGGCCTCTGCAGCCTGTCCGCGTTTTTATTATTTTTTGTCTGTGTTTTTATGTAGTTTTTGTTATTTTATGTTGGGGGGGTGTGTGTGGGGGGATGGGGGTGGGGGTGGGGGGGGGGGGGGGGGGGGGGGGGGGGGGGGGGGAAAACTTTTGAATCTCTCCCTGCACTGGAGACCCGACCTTTTCTCGTCGGGTCTCAGGTGTCGTTGAGGCCGCAACGAGGAGCGGCCTCCAACGGGAAGAAGCCGGGGACTCTGGTGCCGACTCACCGTTGCCGTCGCGGAGCTGGCCGAGACCGGAGCGGTGGAGGAGCTGCTGCTGCTGCTGCTGCCGCTGCTGCTGCTGCTGCTGCTGCTGCCGATGCCGCTGCTGCTGCTGATGCGAAGGCTGCTACTGCGGGTCTGCGGACGGCGGCACCGGGAGCCCGCGGATCCCTGGAGGGAGACCGCTTTTCGGGGCTCCTGCAACGGCGAATTCTCCCGCCCGTGTTGCGGGGTTGAAGAGCTCCTGGAGCGGGGCCTGACACCACTGCCCCGCGCGGCTGGAATGGCCGCGGGACTTTGCGAGCGCACGCCGGGGGCTCCAACACCAAGACCCGGTGTGCGACCTCGCACCACCCGGCGTGGCTTCAATGGCCGCGGGACAATCGCCATCGCCAGCTGGGGGCTTTGACTTTGACTCTGACATCGGGGGGGGGGAGGAGAGTGCAGTGGAGAGAGAAGTTTTTTGGCCTTCCATCACAGCGATGTGATGGATGTTTATGTAAAATGTAATTATGTTGTGTCTGGGGTCTATTTGTGTGTAATGTATGGCTGCAGAAACGGCATTTCGTTTGGACCTCCAGGGGTCCAAATGACAATTAAATTGACTCTTGACTCTTGACTCTTGACTCTTGATCAGCCATGATCACAATGAATGGCGGTGCTGGCTCGAAGGGCCTAATGGCCTCCTCCTGCACCTATTTTCTACGTTTCTATGTTTCGATGTAATATCTCTCCACAGGTTTTGTCTTGGTGACTATTTCCAGCAATTATGTTTTTATTTCAAGTTCTCAGCATCTGCAGATTTTTTATTTCTTGTTCAGAGGGTTTATCTCATCTCATCTCTGGTTCTTTTTGTTAATGCTTAAATCTCCTCTGCTTACTGTCACTTCTATCATCAAACCTACCCATTATTAAATCTATCAAAATACACCTTCAGCATTTTAATATTGTTTTATGATCCCCTGCTCAATTTTCTCTGCCCTTCAGAAAACACTGCAACAGCTAAAGCCTTTCTATGTCACTGTGGCTTTTTATTCCTGTTTCTGGTCTAGCAAATTTTCTGTTCATTCTTTAATGCATTTACTTCATGAAGCACTCTCCAAGGTACTTCTTTTTTTTCTTTTTTTTGTTGTTATTAGAAGTAAGTACAAAAATGTAGTACATAAGTATCTAATACATAATGAGATAATACAGTTCATGTACAACTTCTAGTTTCAAATTTAGCAGAATATCTCTCTAAGGTACTTCTAAAGTATTCAGAACTGGACAGAGAAATAGACAAAAAGCTGGAGTAACTCAGCAGGACAGGCAACATCTCTGGAAAGAAGGAATGTCTGAAGAAGGGTCTCGACCCGAAACATCACACATTCAATAGACAATAGACAATAAACAATAGGTGCAGGAGTAGGCCTTTCGACCCTTCAAGCCAGCACCACCATTCAATGTGATCATGGCTGATCATCCCCAATCAGTAACCCGTTCCTGCCTTCTCCCCATATCCCCGGACTCCGTTATCTTTAAGACCCCTATCTAGCTCACTTTCGAAAGTATCCAGAGAACCTGCCTCCACCGCCCTCTGAGGCAGAGAATTCCACAGATTCACAACTCTCTGTGAGAAAAAGTGTTTCCTCGTCTCCGTTCTAAATGGCTTGCCCCTTATTCTTAAACTGTGGCCCCTGGTTCTGGACTCCCCCAACATCGGGAACATGTTTCCTGCCCCTAGCATGTCCAAACCCTCAATTATCTTATATGCTTCAATAAGATCACCTCTCACCCTTCTAAACTCCAGAGTATACAAGCCCAGCTGCTCCATTCTCTCAACATATGACAGTCCCGCCATCCCGGGAATTAACCTTGTAAACCTACACTACACTCCCTCAATAGCAAGAATTTAAATTAGGGGACCAAAACTGCACACAATACTCCAGGTGTGGTCTCACTAGGGCCCTATACAACTGCAGAAGGACCTCTTTGCTCCTATACTCAACTCCTCTTGTTATAAAGGCCAACATGCCATTCGCTTTCTTCACTGCCTGCTGTACCTGCATGCTTACTTTCATTGACTGATGAACAAGGACCCCCAGATCCCATTGTCCTTCCCCTTATCCCAACTTGACACCATTTAGATAGTAATCTGCCTTCCTGTTTTTGCTACCAAAGTGGATAACCTCACATTTATCCACATTAAACTGTATCTGCCATACATCTGCCCACTCACCCAACCTGTCCAAATCATCCTGCATTCTCATAGCATCCTCCTCACAGTTCACACTACCACCCAGCTTTGTGTAATCTGCAAGTTTGCTAATGTTATTTGAATCCCTTCATTTGAATCATTGATGTATATTCCTTCTCACCTGAGATGCTGCCTGTCTCGCTGAGTTACTGTAGCGGTTTGTGTCTATCTTCGGTTTACAACAGCATCTGCAGTTCTTTCCTGCACAAATAAATTCAGAATCATAGTTTTATATGAGTTTTGCAGAGTTTTGTAGAACATCGTTGCTTTATACTCTGAGCCTCTGTTTGCGAAAACTCATAGCAACCTTCATAGAATAATGGAAGGTTTGCAAAACAAAGGAAGTAATTAGACACATAATGTCCCTGCTGATTAAAGCAACTAAAATCACCTGTTAGTACTCAGTCAATAGCCCTACAGGTCACAGTTCTCCAAACACACATCTAAGTACTGTTCAAATGTGTGCATTGTCTCCTTTAACATCCTTTCAGCCAGTGAACCAACATTTCTGACTTTTTGTGAATTCCATCTGCTATAACATATCAACCAGAATTGTACACCATTTTCCACGTGTGGCCAGACCAGTGTTTTTTTTTTTGTCAAAGTTCAGCATAATAACCCTGCTTTTATATATAAGCTTCCATTGATAAAGTTCAGAACTGTATTTGCTTCATGAATTGCTATGGTTCTTTTAATCTCTGGTGCTAACCTTCCTCAATTTTTCTTCATCATCTGCTGAGACCCAAAATCATTTTTGTGAATCTACACAGGGCAAACAAAGAGGAATTTATCCTTCTTTAAGTGTGGATGCAAAACTGAATAAAAAAACACTACTGCCTTCCCAATTACTTGCTCTACCTGTGTAAACAAAACCTCCTCGTAATGGCAGCTTGGTCAAAGGAAAGTGACTCTTGCAGAGTTGAAAATGGTTATCTGGGATTCAGAATAAAAATTCACTCTTGTGAAAGTTATGTGAAAAATAAATAAATAACAATTTTTTTCTCAACTCACTTTGTGAGCACTGATGACATGGTTTTGAATTATGACAGATCACAATATGACCATTTTCTATGATCGTGGTCCCCTCTTAACATGAGGGCCACTTGCATTTAGATTCTGAGTTTCATGAATCAGTACATAAAGATTCCTCTGTAAGCAGCATTTATTATTTTTCATCATTCGAAGAGTATTCCGTTTGTCTACGTTTTTTAAATAAATCTATATTGTACATAGAAACATAGAGAAACATAGAAATTAGGTGCAGGAGTAGGCCATTCGGCCCTTCGAGCCTGCACCGCCATTCAATATGATCATGGCTGATCATCCAACTCAGTATCCCGTACCTGCCTTCTCTCCATACCCCCTGATCCCCTTAGCCACAAGGGCCACATCTAACTCCCTCTTAAATATAGCCAATGAACTGGCCTCAACTACACTCTGTGGCAGAGAATTCCAGAGATTCACCACTCTCTGTGTGAAAAAAGTTATTTCCCATTTGCCTAAAGTGTCTTTCTCTGGGTGGATACACTTGCTGTCCTCCTCGCAGTTTACTGTCCCTGAAAGCTCTGAATCATCAACAAACTTAAAAATATGAATGACTAAGATGAAATTGAATTATAAATAGATGACACTGACCCAGAGTTTGCAGGAGATTACTTTGTTCATACTGATTGCTTCAATGTTTACATTGCAACAATATTCAACTTCAAAAAGTAACCCATTGGTCATGGATGACAGTGAGATTTTCCAATTTAATGAAATTCTCTGAAAGACGTTGTGTTTTGGTTCAATACAGTAGACCATTTCATAATGGATTTTGTTTGTAGCGACAGTTCTTCCTACCAGCACCAGGCCGGGCTGCCGACACCACACCCAGCCAGCACAGCTTCCTTGACCTCTTCCAGGCCCCGCTTGCTGCCCCCACGGCTATCATTGGCCCGTACCTGCACTCCGGACACCCGCGGGCCACAACCATTGACTCCAGCAGTCCTCACCTCTCCTCTGACTGCCAACAGGCCGGGGCTGACAACTAACTTGGACTCCAGGCCCAGTTCTGGACCGAGAGTCTGAAGAGGGGTCCTGACACAAAATATCACCTGTGCATGTTCTCCAGAGATGCTGCCTGACCTGCTGAGTTACATCAGTACTTTGTATCCATTTGTGCATTAACCAGCATCTGCAGTTCACCCCCCCCCCCCCCCCCTAGTACAGGGTTTACTGTACATTTGCTTCTATACCAGTCTGTATAATGCAGTTGGCAGTTTGCATTTTACTGTATCAGCAAAGGACAGAAGCAAATGCACATCAGGCCAACAAAATTATTAAGGCCGATTAATACATTGTATAGCTCAAAGTATTTAGCAAAGATTAGCAAATTATTATCTGTGAAGTGCTAGAATTTAAAATGTACAGGATTTACATGCATCTCCTCATTCTTAAAACAACACTGATTATAATGTAGCAGGTTTATGAAAAAATATGGAACCTCCTCAAATACGAGAGGTTTGAACAGCTCAGCTTTCGGAATCACTGAGCTGGCTAATTTAAAAATAGATAAATGTGTTTCATAGTGCCTGATATGCAGCTATCAGAGTGATCTGGCTATCAAACCTCTCCATTTTGCAAAGAAGCTAATGGAAGAAAATGACTTCTGCATTTATTAAGTGTTGCAATTATGTCATTAATGTCCAATTAACAGTCGCAAGTTTTTGTTCTATCTTAATTCTGTCCTTTATCCATCTTTCATGTTGTTGAATTTGCATTAGTGTTAATGGCAAACATGAAAATATTCTATAAAACTCTGCTATTCACAGCCCCAAAACTTTCTCAGAATTGCATAAAACTTGTTTCCTGATCACGTAATAATCTTTTGCAATTACTACTCCCAGGGTAGGGTGGCAGCGTAGATCAAGAAATTATGGGTGTACTCCCCATGACTTTCTGTCCATCATTTTTAATGAGCTTTCCCAGGAAATTGCTGTCCCTGCACATTTATGTCGAATGCATTAATCTTGATCATGGAAAATAAACCTTGGAGGTCAGGCAAGTTCTGGATGCCAAGAATCAGGAGGCACGTAAAGCAGTGTTAATGTGATTTTGGCAGTCAGAAAGTTCATGACAATGGGGATTAGCTAGCAGTGCTCTCCTGTCACTTGATTTACTGGAGCAGGATGAGCTGAAGCATTGGGATGGCATTTATCTATTCCCACTAATGTGTTCTGTGCTGCATCGACAGACCCATGACAGTTACCAGTTCCAGCAGTGCCTTTGGGAGTCATTTCTTAGCAAAGAGATGCTCCATCTGCTTTAGCAGATGTACATTGAGCTAACAGAGATAGTGGTCACCATTCCCTCCAATCCTTTCATCCTGCACTGTTTTCCAAACACCTTATGATATCCTTAAGTGCTTTCCAACCAATTAAGTATTTTAGAGTGTTGTGACTTGAATATCACAGCAGCCAATCTAGACAAATAATAGCAAGGGCCTGCAGCTAGCAAATGGTCATATCTTCTGTTTTTGTAATGTTCATTGAGAATTAATATTAGCCAGGAAATTAATAATGGAAGAATAGCACCATTGGATATTTTATTTAAACCGTTGATAAAAGTTAAAATGTTACATTTTACCTGCAAGAGTCACCCCATGCAGCAATCTGCAGGAGCACCAAAAGTGTTGTCAAAGGTCAGAAGCTGGAAGTAAGATAATTCTAAGGGACAGCAGAACACATTGGGCAGAATGGCGAGTGAAGGAGCGATGATTGGACCTGAGGTCGCCCCCCAATGTATGAGTTGGATCGCCCCATTGCAGTGGGGAGACAAGATTGCCCCGTCAACAGCAGGCTCGAGGCCCCCGACTGCGGGAGAACAAAGAAGGGAAGAGATTTAACTTTTTTTTGCCTTCCATCACAGTGAGGAATGTGGAGGAGTCCAGAACTTGCCTGACCTCCAAGGTTTATTTTCCATGATCAAGATTAATGCATTCGACATAAATGTGCAGGGACAGCAATTTCCTGGGAAAGCTCATTAAAAATGATGGACAGAAAGTCATGGGGAGTACACCCATAATTTCTTGATCTACGCTGCCACCCTACCCTGGGAGTAGTAATGTTAAAATGTATTTTGTGTGTTCTGATGCTTTTTATTGGTATGACTGTATGGCAAATGAAATTCCTCGTATGTTGCAAAACATATTGGCTAATAAAGTATGATTCTGATTCTGATTATGATGATGATGATTCTGATCACTCAGAAAGGAATTTCTACTGGGGAACTTGCAGATCAAGCGATTTAGATAGATTATGGATGCTGGTAAAACATGGAAGGATGGGATGGTGAGTGGAGGAAAGGGGACTAAATGCATCATAGAGAATGCCTGGAGGACAGCTGAAGCCAACTCAAATCACAGTGGAAAATCTGAGCTCAGGATGAAATCAGATAATGGGGGAGATTTGCAATTGGGACAGATCTGGCACTAGAGGAGAGATCAGATCATGGGAAAGACTGGATATTGGGGGCAGATTGTAGGTCAGAAAAATGGATGATTAGGAAGCGATGTCTAATGTCCAAATGGGGGAATAGGTTTTGCCCAGAACTTGAAGTCAGAATATAAGTAAGGGCCATTTGTTTCACTTCTTGTATAACTTTGCTTTCCTATAACTTTAGATCCATCTAACAAGTGATGACCCATTACTTACTAGTTCTGCTGGTCCTTCTGCCATTTGTCCTGTGTATCAAGTGTTTTCGATATTTGACAGTATGAAGCCAGGGAGAAAAAAAAAATGTTCAGCTGCAGGATAAAGATACCAAGCAGCACCCAATGAATATTCCACTTGGAGCATTAAAGCTCACTGGTCTCCTGAAAAACCCGGAATATCCTTGAATTTATGGTGAGAAATCTGACATGGCATTAGTACACGCCATTATATGTGGGAATCCTGAATCTGTTGTCTGTCAATCCTTGATCTTCCACAAGCAGATAAACTTGTACTTTCCGGTATTGTACTTCCAGTGGCGCTGGTGCCAGCAGCCTCCACCTTCAGCCGGGTATCTTTTTGTTTTTTTGTTTTTTTAGTTATGTTGATGTGTGTTTTTTATGATTTTTTTAATGTCTTTATGTGGGGGAAGAGGGCACGGTGCGGGGGATACCGTCCTTCAGCCGCTTCCTGGTGAGGACGCGACTATTATTCGAGTCGCGTCCTCCCCCCCCCCCTCCCCCCCCCAGCGGCCTACCTGGATTGGCGCGGCCTTTCCTGCCGGGATCGACCAGAGCTCCAGCAGCGGCGGGACAGCGCTGGAACATCGCGGGGCTGGTGATGCCTTACCGGGGGTCGCCGTCTGGAGCCCGGAGTGCTGGACCTGCTGCACCGACATCATGGAGCTGCGGTTTGCGGAGCTCCCAACGCGGGCGGCGCTGACCAACATCGTGGGGTCCTGCGACTCTGCCCGGCTCGGCCTGCGGACTCGGGAGCTGCGGACTCCGGCTGCAGGAGGCGGCTGATCGGGAGGTCCGGGCCGCTGAGGAGGAGGATGTTCACTGTCGGGGAACGGCGTCGGCGTTCCACCAGCCCGGCGTGAGGGCATGAACATCGGGCCACCCGGGGCGGCGACTGCGGGTGCTCGGAAGGCCCCGGCCACGGATGAACATCTGGGAAGATCGGAGGGGAGGCTGGCTGGACAATGGTGCCTTCCTCACCTTGGTGCCACTGTGTTGTGTTGTGTCGTGGACTTTCTGAGTTTGTGCTTTTTTTTAAATTCTATTTTTTTTTTTTTTATATGGTTTAATTTTATTATTTATTTATTTTTATGATACTGACTGTAAAGGGAAATTCATTTTGTTGTCTCTAATTGAGACAATGACAATAAATTTGAATACAATGAATACAATACAAAATTATCTTTGGTTCCCATGTATCTCAGGGTTGACAAGTGGCACCTACAAATTAGATTTGTGTGCAGTCTAGGTAATCCTGCTACTTTAGCAAAGAAATGAGCATGAATTTCACACTGCTCTTCAGAAAACAGAATGAAATGTAGTTAGCTCAGTTATGACCATCCAACCACAGCAACTGGGGAACTGAAAATCAGTTAACTTAGCAACTTGCAATGAACACATTGCATCAGTAATGGTGACCATGAAAGTACTATTCAGTGTATAAAGTGATGTACTGTACAAGGATGCTATAGGGCTTGGCAGAGTTTGGCTGATGAAGAGTTGATGTTTCCGCTGGCTAGGGTGCCTAGAATGAAGGACCTGAAATCAAGTGCTTAATTGTCATATGCACTGAGAATAAAACAATGAAATTCTATGTCCCTCATTGGAGACCCCCGAACTATCATTAATTGAACTTTACGGGACTTTATCTTCCAATAAATATTATTTATTGATTGTAATCATGTATAATCTTTGCGCTGACTGGATAGCAAGCAACAATAAAAACTTTTCACCACGGTACGTGACAATAAACTAAACTAAATGATTTTTCACATTCCCATTCATATCTGAAAACTGTTTTTACCATCGTCAAGTTAAAGTGCGGATATTGTCTTTTGCACAAATGTGGTAAAGTACAGGTACAATGAAAACCTTGCTTGAAGCAACATCACAGGCGCACAGACTCAGAATTATAAATAAATTACACATCAATTCTCTAAGACAGTGTAAAGAAACTGATTGTGGAAAACAATGACATGAGTCCAAAAAGTAAACAATCAGAAAACAATTCT
This sequence comes from Leucoraja erinaceus, assembly GCF_028641065.1. NCBI lineage: Eukaryota > Metazoa > Chordata > Chondrichthyes > Rajiformes > Rajidae > Leucoraja > Leucoraja erinaceus. Next base: position 106,062,217 of record NC_073380.1, read on the forward strand.
ATGATGGTGCATGAGGTAGGATTCGGGTTGAGCAGATATAACCATATGACAATTACAGCACAGAAACAGGCCATCTCGGCCCTTCTAGTCTGTGCCGAATACTTATTCTCCCCAAGTCCCATCTACCTGCACTCAGACCATAACCCTCCATTCTTTTCCCGTCCATATACCTAACCAATTTATTTTTAAATAATAAAATCAAACCTGCCTCCATCACTTCCACTGGAAGCTCATTCCACACAGCTACCACTCTCTGAGTAAAGAAGTTCCCCCTCATGTTACCCCTAAACTTTTGTCCCTTAATTCTCAAATCATGTCCTCTTTTTGAATCTTCCCTACTCTCAATGGAAAAAGCTTATCCAAGTTAACTCGGTCTATCCCTCTCATCATTTTAAAGGCCTCTATCAAGTCCCCCCTTAACCTTCTGCGCTCCAAAGAATAAAGACCTAACTTGTTCAACCTTTCTCTGTAACAGTTGCTGAAACCCAGGCAACATTCTAGTAAATCTCCTCTGTACTCTCTCTATTTTGTTGACATCTTTCCTATAATTTGGCGACCAAAATTGTACACCATACTGCAAAATTGGTTCAGTTAAGAAAAGTTAAGAACAATTAAGAAAACTGCTAGTTGTAGGAAAGTAACTGTTTCTGAACATTGTGATGTGGAACTTCTGGCTTTTGTACCTCCTGATCAATGGGAGCAGTGAGAAGAGGACATGGTAGGTATTCTTGATGATAGATGCTGCCTTCTTGAGGCAGTGCTTCCTGTAGATGGTTTAATGCTGAAGGGGGCTGTGCCCACCACCCTATATAGTCTCTTGAAGCTTGTACATTGGAATTGCCATCAAAAGCCACAATGCATACCATTGAAGTCCTTCTTGTTTAAGAAAGAACTGCAGATGCTGGAAAAATTGAAGGTAGACAAAATGCTGGAGAAACTCAGCGGGCGAGGCAACATCCTTCTGGTGTGATTAGAATGGGATGATACACAGGAAAGATGAAAAGTGCAAATAAAATGATGACTTCCACCAATATTTATTGGAATAGATTGCGTCACTTCTCCGTGGATTGTCACGTTGTCGTGGTGGAGAAGCTTGTGTGGACCTGAGATCCTGAGAGCGATGTCATCTGTCGAGCCTGCACCGCCATTCAATATGATCATGGCTGATCATCCAACTCAGTATCCCGTACCTGCCTTCTCTCCATACCCCCTGATCCCTTTAGCCACAAAGGCCACATCTAACTCCTTCTTAAATATAGCCAATGAACTGGCCTCAACTACCTTCTGTGGCAGAGAATTCCACAGATTCATCACTCTCTGTGTGAAAAATGTTTTTCTCATCTCAGTCCTAAAAGATTTCCCCCTTATCCTTAAACTGTGACCCCTTGCTCTGGACTTCACCAACATAGAAACATAGAAACATAGAAATTAGGTGCAGGAGTAGGCCATTCAGCCCTTCGAGCCTGCACCGCCATTCAATATGATCATGGCTGATCATCCAACTCAGTATCCCGTACCTGCCTTCTCTCCATACCCCCTGATCCCTTTAGCCACAAAAGGCCACATCTAACTCCTTCTTAAATATAGCCAATGAACTGGCCTCAACTACCTTCTGTGGCAGAGAATTCCACAGATTCATCACTCTCTGTGTGAAAAATGTTTTTCTCATCTCAGTCCTAAAAGATTTCCCCCTTATCCTTAAACTGTGACCCCTTGCTCTGGACTTCACCAACATAGAAACATAGAAACATAGAAATTAGGTGCAGGAGTAGGCCATTCAGCCCTTCGAGCCTGCACCGCCATTCAATATGATCATGGCTGATCATCCAACTCAGTATCCCGTACCTGCCTTCTCTCCATACCCCCTGATCCCCTTAGCCACAAGGGCCACATCTAACTCCCTCTTAAATATAGCCAATGAACTGGCCTCAACTACCCTCTGTGGCAGAGAGTTCCAGAGATTCACCACTCTCTGTGTGAAAAAAGTTCTTCTCATCTCGGTTTTAAAGGATTTCCCCCTTATCCTTAAGCTGTGACCCCTTGTCCTGGACTTCCCTAACATCGGGAACAATCTTCCTGCATCTAGCCTGTCCAACCCCTTAAGAATTTTGTAAGTTTCTATAAGATCCCCTCTCAATCTCCTAAATTCTAGAGAGTATAAACCAAGTCTATCCAGTCTTTCTTCATAAGACAGTCCTGACATCCAGGAATCAGTCTGGTGAACCGTCTCTGCACTCCCTCTATGGCAATAATGTCCTTCCTCAGATTTGGAGACCAAAAACTGTACGCAATACTCCAGGTGTGGTCTCACCAAGACCCTGTACAACTGCAGTAGAACCTCTCTGCTCCTATACTCAAATCCTTTTGCAATGAAAGCTAACATACCATTCGCTTTCTTTACTGCCTGCTGCACCTGCATGCCTACC